>NC_133648.1:131172453-131490561 GCF_009905375.1 Apium graveolens
GAGATAAATCAGAAGGTGTTGATTTATAGGATCATAGTTGATTTAGATATATAAAGTATTAGAGTTATATTGTAACATATCTTGTAATTGATAGAGGACTGATTTGTAGCTGTGTAGCATATAAACACAGAATAGGTTATCACAATATGTGGTGCACAACTCGAGTATTCGTATAACCTAGAAGCTCTTAAGAATATTGTTCTTGAGAGAGTTTTGTAACAGTTTATTAAAGATCAATATAAATTGTTATTTGATTCATCTGTTCTTACTTTACTTTCATAATACATCAATTTATTTAGTAATTGTATCCAACCCCCTGAAACAATTACTTTACTGGGCAACAAGTGGTATCAGAGCGGTCAAATTAACTGTTAATTTGCAAAGGTCAAGATGTCTGGAAGTAAGTATAAAAGCATGAAAATTCTCATCCTGAAGAAAGATGATTACTCTACATGGAGAGTAAATATGTAAATGTTCCTTGAAGCCATTGATGATGCATATGTTGATATCATCAAAACGGGACCTCAATATCATTTGGAAACTATGGCTATGTCTACAGATGCTCCTGAACACTATGCCATAAAGGAAAAATCAAAGTGGCCAGATCCTGAAAAGGTTGCGATGCTTAAAGATGCTTAAGTCAGGAATATTCTGCACAACAGTTTGGACAATGTGATGTCAAACAGAGTTACTACCTGCAAGACTGCAAAGGAGATATGGGATGCCTTGGAGACATAGTGTTAAGGCACGATGGCAATAAAGAAGAACAGAAGAGTTGTTCTTATGCAAGAATATGAGCAATTTGATGCCAAGGCTGATGAGTTAATTACTGACATATATGATAGATTTATGACACTGCTGAATGATCTATCATTGGTTGGAAAAGAATATAAAAGGGAAGACTCAAACACCAAGTTTCTGAGAGCCCGTTCGGAAGATTAGGATACACATGCCTCAATAATCAGACATCAATATGATCTTGATTCTCTGACCCTGGATAAAGTTTATGGGATGCTGAAGACTCATGATTTGGAGATCCAGCAAAGGAAGAATAGAAAACGTCAGAAGATGAAGGTTGTGGCTCTTAATGCTGAGACTCATAAAGGCAAGGAAAAGATCAGTGAGAGGTCAAGAAGAAGGGACATGTGGAAGAATCAGATATTGATGTTGTATCAGATCCCGATACAGGTACTGACGAGGATTCTGAGATCGATATGGATGATCCTTAAGTGGTTGAAATGGCTGCAATGCTTTTGAAAGGTTTCAGAAGGATGAGGTTTGGAAGACCACAAAGAAAAGATGTTATCAACAAAAGGTTCTCTGGTCAAGGCAAAGACAGGTTCAGAAAGAGTGATGGTCTGTACAATAAGGAAAGAAAGTTTGACAAGACCAAGGTGACATGTTACAACTGTAATAAAATGGGACATCTGGCTAGTGAGTTCCCCAAGACAACTGGAAAAGCTTTGGTCACAACAAACTCCAATAGAGACTGGATGGATTCATCAAGAACCGAAAATGATGATGAATGTTATGCACTCATGGCAGCTCATGGAGAGAATGTCTCAGGAACCGATAAGGTACCTTCACTTGTATTTCCTGTTGATATTGATAATTTGTCTAAACTGAAAACTTTCTTATATTCTTTGCATGTTATTTTAAAAATAAGACTATTGAATGTGATAGTTTGATTTCTTATAATAAGAGGCTTAAAGAAAGAAATGATTTTTTAAAAGCTGAGTTAGTTTGCATAAATGAACATGAAAAGGCATGTAAGAAAGCACAACATAATGAAACTCAGATAAACATCAGGTATGCTAGACTAGAGAAAGTTATAGAACTGGAAAGAGAGGTGTTTAAAACTTGGATGACCTTAGGAAAGAAAGTTCATGATTTCATCAGTGATAAGAACTGGAAAGAATGTCTAGGTTATAATAAATTTGCTGATAGGATATCAATAAATCCATTAATAACACTACTTCAGTTAAGTTTATTGGAATTGATGAAAAAGGAGTTGAGTCAGTCTATGAATTTGATTCTACCTCTAAGAACAATGCTGAAGAAAAGGCTGAACCTAGAGTCCCTGCTAAGAAGAAAGAAGATCCTAAAATACAAGGCAAGAAAGGTAAAAACATAGGACTTCTCTCTAAGAGTCAGTTAGACAAGAAGATACGTGAGGTAACGTCTAAGGCTCACAAACCTAGGTCTAAGAGAGGTAGAAATGGAAAACAAGGAATAAAAAAGGCAAACAACTATAAGTACATTCCTAATGCACCTAAGAAAACTTATTTTAACTGTGGGAACACTAATCATATTGTGATTGATTGCAGGAATCCTAAAAAGAAAGTTTCTAAAATTCCTGAATCTGACATTAGTGGTGGATCAGTATTATAAAAATCACAAAATCCTTGTTCTCATTGTGGAAGCAGTTGGCATTCTATTTACACTTGTAAAGATTATCATAGTTTGTATCACAAAAATTATGATCCTTTGCCAAAATTTAATAAAATTGTTATTTTAAATAAAACTGCTAAACTGAATGTGCATACATCTTATAGAGTCAAAAATATCAAGACAAATCCTGATGGACCAAATCCTGACAAAAGGTCTGCTAATGTAAAAATGTATAAGATGTCAGAAAGAACCCAACAAGTGTGGGTTCTCAAAAATTCTGACTGATTTCCATATTTCTGATTATAGGGAAACAAGAAGAATGTGCTTGTCTTGGACGGTGGCTGTTCAACACATATGACTGAAAATAAATTCATGTTATCAGAATATGAGGAGAAGGCTGGCCCAGTGGTTTCCAATGGAGATGGAAATGTAGGAAAAACCCTGGGATATGGCAATATTATCATTGGAAATGTCATCATCTCAAACGTAGCCCTGGTAGATAGACTGAAGCATAATTTGTTGAGCATTAGTCAAATCACTGACAAAGGATTCTATGTCATGTTCTATGATACGCACTGTGAAGTAGTTCATAATATCACAAGGAAAATGATTCTCAAAGCTTAAACATTTACGAAGCCAAACTTTATGTAAATACTGATGGTCCAAAACTTGTCTGGTAACCAAGGCATCAGTAGATGAAAGTTAAAATTGGCATAAGAAGCTTTATAATCTCAACTATAATAATCTCAATGAATTGGTGAAGAAAGATTTAGTAAGAAGTCTACATGTGGACAAAAGTCTCAAATCAGGAAAGAAGGCAAATCCTGATGAAAATGCACATATTGAGGGGGAGAAATGTAAAACTATCAGGAACTGACAACACAGTTACATGGGGAGTTTTGCATGGAACTAATCCCATAATTTTTATTTCTAATGATTTGTCAATTTTTGATAGAGTGGTCAGTGGAGAAAAGACTTATTGATTTTGCTAATAAATTCAACAATGCAAATGCTGAGGAGGAGAAATTATGATTACATTTCTGATTTGGGATTACCAATTTTATCTCATCAAGTGATGGACAAGACATGACTTTTCTTGAAAAGGACGATAATATTATTTCTTTCGTGATTTTTTAGTGTTACAAATTTGTTTTATTCTATTTTGAATAATCATTTTACACTTGTCATCATTATTTATTGGGAATAGGTGCATGAAAAGAGACTTTGTGTTATTTGCCTAGATACGCGTAATATTATGCATGCAATATTCATTATTACATGGTTAATCAAAGTGTCTCTTTAGATTCCCAGTAGGTTTTGGTTATAAAATCACGTCTCCTACTTCACATAAACCTCAATCACTCTCAATCGTCTCTCTCACAACATCAAAGCTATATATCTTCATCTGAACTTTCAAATTTCTTTTATTTTAATGGCAACCATCTGTTCTCTCGAACATGGATGGTATTGACCAGTTGCAAATCTTGAACAAGGAAGGCTCTACTTTGACCCCTTTCGCCTAAAGGTCATTTTTGATGGACAAACTTACCAACCGACTAGACTTCCCCATTCAATTTTTGATCGTCTCTGTTGGGATAATCATCTCTCGTTGCATCTTTTTGGAATAGATGTCCACTTTGAAGAGCTGCGACGAGCTGAGGAAGCTGAACAATGTCATCTTGCTCAATTAGAGCTTCAAGAGAACATTGTTTCTCTTGCCTTGAGCATGTCTCACATATTCGTCGGCGAGAGATGAAGAACAAGGAGGACAATAAGAAGAATAAGGAAGATTAGTTCTAGTTCTTAAAAATTAGGATTAAAAATCTTTTATGGTCTGTCTTGTAATGAATTTTAATATTATCAAGGAAAGTTCTCTTCTTGTTTACTCTCTGGCTCATAACTTATGACTCTTCATTATCTTGATATTTGTATGTGTGATTTTAACTTCATATGTTTTGAAATTCATATTTTACATTTGCATACCTAATCATTCTCGAGATATCTTCATATTAAATATATTGGAACAGATCAAGAAAATAGGTCTTTGAGCAAGAATCAGACAATTTTACAAAATATCCATTTTTGTTCACTTAAATCGAAACACAATATCACCTCTGATTCTTCTCAAAAGGAATCCGTTACAAAATCAAAGACAGTAGGTAAGTCTGATTTGTCTCAGAGAAAATCAGGTCTAAAGGTTGTTTCACTCTCAACTATATCTTTGAAGCAACAGGGTAGAGTAAGGAAGAAAAGTGTTTCATCAGTAACATACATAAAGTAAATTGAAGAAAGAAAGAAAAGGAAAATTTGAGCTGATATGAAGCTGGTTAATGAATCATCAAACACTGAAAGTGACAGTGATGGTCCAATTGTGTTCAAGAAGCCTGCCAAACCAGTGGAGGTTACTAGTGCTAGTGCAGGAGAAGACCAAAATTGATTGCAGATGTTAAACCTAAGAAAAGAAGACTAATGAAGTAAGCAAAAAAGGTTCACAAGAAACCAGATAGTCTTTAAATTTTAGCTGATATTTCTCTGCATCATGAATCTACAAATCCTGACAAATCTTTGTCAAATCCTGACAGGTCTCAAGTAATTCCTGACAAGATTGTGACAATTCCTGATTAGACAATTTATACATCTCACACAACCAAGAAAGTTGAAATTATTAAGGAAGTTGATCTGCAGAAGTCTATGAAGAAGAAAGCAAAGACTTCATCTCTTTCACACATCAAGAAGATTAAACTTCTATCACCACGGAAGGGGTACAATACACAAGAACCATCTTCTCAAAGTGAAGATACACCTGTTCAAGCCCCAGCTACACAAGAACCACCTGCTCAAAGTATAGGTGCAAGCATATTATCACATCTGATTATTCCTAACATAGCTCAAGGAAGTCAATTTTATGTGGTTGATAACATTATGAGGACAGTACAAGACATGGAAGCTCATCATAAGCACATTGCCAAATTGGATGCTGTTATCAATGATCCTATCTTTTAGGGAAGCATACAAGAACCTTCAGTTCAAAGGGTTGAAGAAGCTTCCACACCTCAAGTCACACAAGAACCAACAGTTCAAAGTACTGTTGCAGACTTAATATAAAATTCAACTATGGGATCGAATTCTGACAAGCAGCATATTCTTGACACAAGGATAATTCCTGATGAAACTGTTCCTGATTCTAAAGCTGTACTGATCACTTCTCAAGATAAGCTTGAAGCAATCTTGGTACAACTAAGCAAGGCTATACCAATGGTTGATACTCCTCAAGGTACAAATCCTCTAAACTCTATTTTAACTATTGATATGACTATTATTAAACCTTTATAAAGAAATACCTCTAGTCATATGATCACATAAAACTCTTCTAGAGCCATCTCTTATTTCTATAGGACAAACTTTTCTGAGCTTTTCATGTGAGACTGAGAGAAATGATTTAGTGAAAAACAGAATTCAAGAGAGGCAGGATCCTTTCTTGGCAAAAGAAGAGGTAGATGAGAGACTTGATTTAGTTAATCATTGTGAGGAAGCTCTGACTATTAAAAGTCAGGAAATGAGTAAAGTGAGAAGTGATGAGATCACTTTAAAAGAACAGAGATATTTAGGTACTCGTGGTTCTTTTCTTACAAGATCTACACATGTAACTAAGATTTCTAAGTCAAATCTTGATTTAAAGCTCAAAGGCATATTTCCTGATTCTGATGTTGATTCTGATATTCCTAAGAGATATATTGGTGATCAAGATGATTCTGATGACTCTGATGATGATAATCTTGATGATGCTGTTTTGAAAGCTGATATTGAAGCATCTAAATTCTCTACTTTTGGTTCATCATCTGTTCACGTTGCTATTTTACATCCTCATAGGGCTTATGAATGGAATCATTCTTGGAGATTACGAAGTGAAAAGATATCTATGGAATCTGCTCAAACTTTAGCTGATCATGTTGTTCAATTGATTTCAAATACTAATATGAAAGCATCTATCAAATCCACTTCTGTTTTAGTCAAAGGACTGCTTTCTTCTGTCTCTGCAGTCAAGGAAGATATTGTTAAAATCAGAGAAGAGCTTGCCGATCTTTCAGTGACTATTAAGGTACAAACAACCAAAGTGGTTTGCTAAAGAGAATGTTTAGCTTGGAAGTAAAACAAGATCGGATGTCTGAAAAACTGACAGCTTTGGAGGCTGGTCTGATTGCTACAAATTCCAAGTTGGATGCTATTTTCTCCCTTCTACAAAGTCTAGATGCCGAAAAAGGGGAGATAATATCAAATAAAAAATGTCATTCTGAATCAGTTTTGAGGAGAAATACCAATTCTGATGATGATGATGATGATAAAGAAGAAAATGAGACATCTGATGCTATAAAAGTTGATGCTTTGAAAGTTCAATATGGAACTGAAATTCAAAGTCAAAAGAAGACACAGTCAACTCATGTCTCTAAGGATAGATCATATAGATCTAATATTGAAGCCGCTTTTGTTCCTAGTTCAATTCCTGATAACAAAGTTACAAGTTTTGATGATTTTCCTGACACTGAAAGAGTGATAGTGATTCCTGATTCTGTGAAGACTGAAGATAAAAAAAATCTATTTAAAATGGACTTACAGATTCTCTCTGCTTATGTTGAAGCTGTTAATGCTGAAAACTTCAAGGAAGAAGAAATGGTTTTTGATAGAGAAGAAAGGACTCAGGAAGGAAAAATCAGAATAGATGTTGATAAAGCAGATCAAGAATACAAGAATATGCTTAAAAGATCTGAAAGGAATAATTGGAGGAGTACAAATAAGAAGATGTTGCAAGAAAAAGCACAAAGGAGAGATCAAGTATTTCCGAAGATCAAGAACAAATGCAAATGGAGAAAGGTTACTGATCTTAATTGTAATGATAAATTGAGTTCTACTCCTGGAGGAATAAGGTTGGATGGTTTAATTAGTTCTAATACCATGGGAGAAAAGAAAGTCTTGGTTAGAACAAGCTAAGAAGTTGAAGTTGATTGAACCATTTACAAGAGCGGGAATAGAACATCATGAAGCTAACCTTGTCAACTTAAAGTTATTGAACTTCACACTTGCTGATAGTCCAGATCAGGAAATAACTACTGATCATCTGGATAGACTTGAAGGTGTGAAGATTATTCTTGACAAATATGATGGTTCTGAACCTAAACAGAATATCTTACTCGTATTGCAAAATGATCAAGTTCAAGTTCTTTCACTTGATGAACTGATGATCATGTCTATAAAATAATTGAAGCACATTCACTATTTGCTAAGAGTTAAAGATGAAACTTCTAGGTTATGGTCAAACATGATTCTTTCCAATATTAGAAGAAGGATACTGGATTATGGTCGATATTATTTCGGATCATATGTTCCTAAATACATAAATTTTAGAGGGCAAGAAATTAATATGAAGAAAGGTGAAGCTGTCATTGAAAATGTTCTTACTCAGAGACATATAACTATGAATCCTGATGGAAGAAAAACTTGCTATGTTGCATCGGAAGACATGATGACAGAAAGAGCATAAATCAGAAGTCTGAGGGCTGCTATCTGTCAATTATTTGACAAAACGGAGTATGAAAAGAATTTGAAGATTAAGTTAGAAGATATTCTGTTGAAAAAGATTGATGATAGAGTTAAAGCTTTTGTTCAGAGATACTGCAGAGTTTATCAAGAAATATGAAGATCTACATCTGAGACAAAGTAAGCTTTACACTACTTATTTTGTCTATCTGGTTTTTGGCACTAGACAATTATATTGGAATTCATGCTTATTCTGTAAAGCATTAATTGGGGGAGATTGTTGAGAATTGGCTAAATTGAAGATCAAGATCTATATCAGAATCAGGATATGATCAATTGTTGTAATATGATTATCTGTTGAAAGCTTTGATATCATCCACTGACAATCACTAGTCATCCGTTGATATACATAAATGATTATCCGTTGAAGCTAAAGCATTTATCCATTTATCAAAGCTATCCGTTGAAGAATGACTTGGATGATAAGTCATGACTGCGAGATAAATTAGAAGGTGCTGATTTATGGGATCGTAGTTGATTTAGATATGTAAAGTATTAGAGTTATATTGTAACATATCTTGTAATTGATAGAGGACTGATTTGTAGCTGTAGTATATAAACAAAGAATTGGTTACCACAATGTGTGGCGCACAACTCGAGTATTTGTATAACCTAGATGCTCTTAAGAATATTGTTCTTGAGAGAGTTTTGTAACAGTTTATTAAAGATCAATATAAAATGTTATTTGATTCATCTGTTCTTACTTTACTTTTATAATACATCGATTTGTTTAGTAATTGTATCCAACCCCCCTTAAACAATTACTTTACTGGGCAACATCTTTTGCTAATAATAATATTCTTCCTTTAGAAAAAATTGGAAATTTTCTCAATTTCAATCATACTCAGGCTTCTTTTAAATCAACAAATTCTTTAAACTTTAATAGTCTCAGGATTTGTATAAATAATGTCTCCGCACGCTGATTCTACTGTTAATACTATCAAACAAGATTTACATTCTTCCACTTGGCCCTCTGAATTAACAATACTAAGTCTGGAACAAGTATTCTTCTAGGTAATCTGAGTCATATAACAAAAAAGAAACTCAAGTAGTAATTTGACAACCAATTTTTAAAACTTATTTTGTTTAAAGAACTTTTAGAAATTTTGTTAAGAAAATCTCTTTCCAAAACTTGTTTAAAATTTTGAATATCGCACATATGGTTGTCATTACTATATGAGTTAGTTCTTGTCCTCCTCAACCATAGTAAGGTACCAAATTAAGAAAACAATCACATAAGAGTCCATCCACTTCAATATATCTTCTACCCCTTACTGGGTCCACTTTGCCTTCATTATTCAATGAAAACTTTAGTTATCATTGAATACTATCTTATTCGTAACTCCACTCAGATGCTGCCATCTAGTACTACCGATGATACTCACATCGTCATTTTAATATCGTAAAGTACAACAGGTCTACCCAATAGTCATCAAGTCTAGTCTATATATATAAAAAAAAGTCTGCTAATACACACTACACCACTAATATACATATAACATCTGTCATAAAAACACTACCAACTAGCTCCATGGAAACTCTGGAACTCCAATCTCCTCCACCTCCTCCAAAACCCATCTGGCCCACTCCACAAGATAATCAGGTGTGTCATGCTCACAAGTATCTCCATATAACCTGGAAGCAGCTACTCTCCGGAACACATGAATCCTCTCTTAGCTCCCTCTCACCTCTCCCAATATCTCTGGTACTCACAATATGTTGTAGCTCTCGAATCTGTCCTCACAGGTATTGTCGCTCCATAATATATGCCTCAAACTGATGGTATGGAACAGGGCATGGGGTAAAATGAAAAGATGCACTCACAGCTGAATGTACGGTAGAAACAAAATCAACAGGTGGGGGGTCTTCGAATAGGTGGTCTATTATTCCTTAACAATACAACAAGAATTACAGAAGGGGGGTTGAATATAATTCTGGATACATTTTTAAATTTAAAGAATGTTCTAACTTGATAAATATAACAGTGTTTGATTAGCAATGGTGCGGAATAAAAGAGTGATAGAAATCAAAACCCCAAGTAATAAAAACAGAAGCTTTTAAAACTTTCTGGTGGATTTGAAAGTATCCACCAGAGATATATATGTTAGGAATATGTTGTGAACTTGATGATAAATTAAATAAAACATCTTAGTAGATTTAACTTAGTAAATTTTGTAGCACTCGATAGATAATCAAATATAGTCCCGACGGATGATTTAATATAGTCCCGACGGATGACAATTTGACATCCACCAGGTGAGTAGCTTATGTAACAAATAAGTATTGTAGCACATTTCTATAATCAACTTTGTGTAGATTCTGTAGGAGTATATGAGTCATGTTGACTACTAGTGGATATGCAGAATAGGTTGATTAATTGTAAATATGAGATGTCTTGTAATTATGTATAAGTGAAATGGAGTCAAGTGACAAATATCTACCCGACGAATGATTAACAAAGCTACCCGACGGATGATCAACAAAGTTACCCGACGGATGACAAACATGTACCCGACGAATGATCAAATTCAAATATCTGTTGAAAGTGACAACATAGTCACATGCGCTGGGTGTTTGCAAAAGGAATGTGGCAGCCTGTTAAGCAGGAATTTGAGAACAAAGAAGCATTACCATTTCCATGCAATTGTGAAGATATTCAAAGATGCTGGAATAGAGTAGTGAAGCAGCATGGAGTTAGACTAGATATGTTTTGTTTTAATATCTTGTCTTATTGTTATGTAAACTTGGTGATATCTAAACCAAGTGTAGCTAGTAGAACATTCAACTAAGCAAACACATTTTAAAGAGAGATAGAAAAAGCTATACTTGTCAAGAATTTCTCTGTAGTTTGTTAGTTCTACTTGTAAAGCATCTGTGAGCCATTTTAAGCTACATAGAGTTCTCAAACTGAAATATATATATATATCTGGTGGATACATTCAAATCCACCAAAAAGTTTTAAAAGCCTGTGTTTTTATTACTTTGTGTTTTGATTTATATAATTCTTCCATTCCGCACTCTGCAAATCAAACACTTATATATATTCAGTTAGAACAATTTTTAAAATCTTGAAAAAGTAGCCAGAATTACAATAAACCCCCCTTCTGTAATTCTTGTTGTATTGTTAGGGAATAAAAATTGGTATCAGAGCAAGCTCTTGAAGTACAAAGAGTGTAAATATCTCAACAAACAGCAAGATGAACAAGAAGGATGGAGTCAAAATTCCATTTCTGGACAAAGATAATTATCACCACTGGAAGGTGAAAATGCACCTACATCTTCTTTCCCAAGCTGAGGCATATGTGGATTGCATAGAGAGAGGTCCTCATGTACCAATGAGAGCTGGAACTGGAAATAAACCATCTGGTCCTAAACCTAGGCATGAATAGTCAGATCCTGATATTGAGCAAGTCAGGAAAGATAAGAAGGCCATGAAAAATTTGTTCAATGGAGTTGACGGTGATATTTTTGATAACATCATTAACTGTAAAACAACCAAAGAGGTTTGGGACACAATCCAGATTATTTGTGATGGTACTGAGGAAGTAAGGGAGAACAAGATGCAGCTACTGATTCAGCAATATGAGCATTTCCACTGTGAAGAAAGTGAGTTGCTCACTGATATTTTTAGTAGATTACAAAAGCTACTAAATGCTCTGAAGTTGCATGGAAGAGTCTATCAAACAAAAGATGCTAACCTCAAGTTCCTTATATTTCTTCCAAAAGAGTGGAAGCCAATGATAGTTTCATTGAGAAATTCTCAGGATTACAAGGAGTTCACCTTGGAGAGACTGTATGGCATCCTAAAAACTTATGAGCTTGAAATTGAGCAAGATGAGAGGATGGAGAAAGGAAGGAAGAAAGGAGGGTCCATAGCACTGGTTGCTGAGTTAGAGAAAGAGAAAGAGATGAAGGTAGAAGCTATTGTGTCTACATCAAAGGTCTGTGAAAGCAAGGGTAAATGGCTTGTAGCTGAAAATGAAGATCAGTTGAGTCAAGATGACATGGATGATATTGATGAGCATTTAGCATTCCTATCCAGATGATTTGCCAAGATCAAGTTCAAAAACAATTTTGGAGCAGCCAAGCCAAGTAGAAACATGGTGGATAAATCCAAATTCAAATGTTTCAAATATGGCTTGGCGAGGCATTTTGCCAATGAGCGTAGAAAGCCAGATTCTAGAAAGAAGAAGTTTGAGCCTGTTGATTATAAACAGAAATATTTTGAGTTGCTCAAGCAAAAGGAAAGGGCTTTCATTACACAGGAAAATGACTGGGCAGCTGATGGATTGGATGAAGATGAAGAAACAAGCTATGTCAACCTAGCACTGATGGCCAAGTCTGATAAAATAAAAACAAGTTCTTCAAGTAATCAGGGAAACAGAAAGAATCTTTGGTATCTGGATAGTGGTTGCTCAAGGCACATGACTGGAGATTCTACCCTATTCACTGAGTTCAAGGAAAGAGCTGGCCCAAGTATTACTTTTGGAGATGACAGCAAGGGTTATACTGTGGGATATGGCTTGATTTCAAAAGACAATATCATCATTGAAGAAGTTGCCCTAGTGGATGGTCTCAAGCACAATTTACTGAGTATCAGCCAGCTTTGTGATAAGGGCAATTCAGTAACCTTCAATTCAGAAGCCTGTGTTGTGATAACAAAAGAGCAACAAAGTGGTTCTCACTGGAGTGAGAAAAGGGAATATGTATCTAGCTGACTTCAACTCATCAAATGCATAATCTGTCACTTGTCTTCTCAGCAAAGCAAGTCAAGATGAAAGTTGGTTTTGGCACAAGAAGCTATCCCATCTAAACTTCAAAACCATGAATGAGCTTGTCAAGAAAGAACTGGTTAGAGGTATTCCTCAAGTGGAGTTTACTAAGGATGGATCTTGTGATGCCTGCCAGAAAGGAAAGCAGATCAAAGCATCATTCAAGAAGAATCTTGATTCAATAATTGAAGAACCTTTACAATTGCTACACATGGATTTATTTGGACCAGTCAATGTGTTATCCATCTCAAGGAAAAGATTTTGCCTAGTAATTGTGGATGATTTCTCAAAGTTCTCTTGGACATATTTCCTAAAGTCTAAAGATGAAGCTAGTGAAATCATCATCAATCACATAAGGCAAGTCAACAATCATCCTGATTTTTAAGTAAGAAGAATCAGGAGTGACAATGGAACCGAGTTCAAGAATTCTGTAATGAGATCATTTTATGAAGAGAATGGGATTATACATGATTTTTCTGCAGCAAGAACTCCACAACAAAATGGAGTAGTGGAAAGAAAGAACAGATCTCTTATTGAAGCTGCAAGGACAACGCTTGAAGAATCAGAGTTACCAACATATTTTTGGGCTGAAGCTGTGAATACTGCCTGCTACACTCAGAATATCTCTTTGGTTAATGAAGCAAAGTGCATGACACCCTATTAATTGTTCAAGAATAGGAAGCCAACTCTAAATTTCCTTCATGTCTTTGGCTGCAAGTGTTATATCTTAAGGAATCAAACTGATCAACATGGGAAGTTTGATGCTAAAGCAGATGAAGAAATTTTTGTTGGATATGCTATGGGAAAGGCATTTGGAGTCTACAATCTAAGAATCAACATTGTTATGGAATCAGTACATGTTGTGTTTGATGACAAAAAGATTGAAGGACTGCAAGATGGAGATTTCCATGAGAGCCTCAAATTTGATAATGTAGAGATGGTTAGTGATGACAGTGATGATGAAAGTGATCAAGAAACAGTGAATAGGGATAATGCAGAAAAATCTACAACTAATGAAGCACATAATTCAACATCTGTCGAGTTACAAAATGCTTCATCCGTCGGGAGACAATCTGCCTTATCCGTCGGGAGATAATCAGCTTCATCTGTCGGGACACAAAGTGCATCATCCATCGGAACATTAAGAGAAGCTGAAAGTCAGAATAGATCACCTACAGAAAGTTCCCCTTTCTCAAATCAAAGATTCACAAACTCAGGGGAGTTTCTCATAATCAAAACTCAGTCACACATCAAGAAAACAATGAGGGCTCTTCATCTAGAGCTAATCTACCTCAACAAAGAAAATGGACTAAAGATCACCCTTTTGAGCTCATTATTGGTGATGCATCTTCTAGAGTTCAAACAAGGAGAACAACTCAAAAAGAATGTCTATATAGCAGCTTCCTATCTAAGAAAGAACTAAAGAAGGTAGAAGAAGCTTTATTGGATCCTGATTGGATTTTAGCTATGCAGGAGGAGCTAAACTAATTTGAAAGGAACAAGGTATGGAAGCTGGTACCCAAACCTAAAGGAAAGAATCCAATTGACACCAAGTGGGTATTCAGAAATAAGATGGATAAAAATGGCATAGTGGTCAGGAACAAAGCTAGATTGGTTGCTAAGGGCTACTGCCAACTAGAAGGAATAGATTTTGATGAAACCTTTGCTCCTGTTGCAAGACTTGAAGCCATCAGAATTTTCTTAGCCTATGCAGCCCATGTCAATTTCAAGGTCTATCAAATAGATGTCAAAAGTGCTTTTCTGAATGGAGATTTGGAGGAGGAAGTCTATGTCAGTAAACCTCCTGGTTTTGAAGATCCAAATTTTACAGGATATGCCTACTATCTTTTGAAAGCACTTTATGGACTGAAGCAAGCACCTAGAGCCTGGTATGACACTTTATTAAAGTTTCTTTTGGAAAATCACTTCACAAGAGGTACTGTTGATAAAATTTTATTCTTTAGAAATGTTAATGGCTCTAGTATACTTGTTCAAATCTATGTAGATGATATTATATTTGGCTCTACGGATGAAAAACTTTGCATAAAGTTTTCCAAATTGATGCAAAGTAAGTATGAAATGAGCTTGATGGGAGAACTAACTTACTTTCTTGGTTTACAAGTTAAGCAAGTTAGTGATGGAATATTCATTAGTCAAACTAAATATATTCATGATCTTTTAAAGAAGTTTGATCTAATGGATTGCACATCTGGAAAAACTCCCATGGGCACTGCAACTAAGCTTGAATTAAACACTACTGAAAAGTCTGTGGATATTTCAAGCTATAGGGGCATGGTTGGCTCACTTCTATACTTAACAGCTAGTAGGCCAGATATAATATTTGCTACTTGTCTCTGTGCTAGATTTCAGGCTGATCCTAGAGAATATCACTTAGTAGCTATTAAGAGAATTTTCAGATATCTCAAGGGAACACCAAAACTTGGCATTTGGTACCCTAGAGATTCTAGTTTAGATCTAGCTGGTTATTCAGATGCAGATTATGCAGGTTGTAAAATAGACAGAAAAAGTACAACATGAACCTGTCAATTTCTAGGGAACAGGCTTGTGTCCTGGTTCAGTAAAAAGCAAAATTCAGTTTCTACTTCTACAGCTGAAGCTGAATATATTGCTGCCGGTAGTTGTTGTGCACACATTTTGTGGATGAAAAACCAATTGTTGGACTATGGTCTACAAGTGGATAAAATTCCCATTTTCTGTGATAACACAAGTGCAATTGCCATCACTGAAAATCCAGTACAACATTCAAGAACAAAGCACATAGACATCAAGTACCACTTCATTAGAGAACATGTGATGAATGGTACTGTGGAACTTCATTTTGTTCCAAGTGAAAAGCAGCTTGCAGAT
Source organism: Apium graveolens (assembly GCF_009905375.1). Classification (NCBI taxonomy): domain Eukaryota; kingdom Viridiplantae; phylum Streptophyta; class Magnoliopsida; order Apiales; family Apiaceae; genus Apium; species Apium graveolens. The sequence continues at coordinate 131,188,077 of NC_133648.1, forward strand.
ATCTTTACCAAGCCACTTGATGAATCCACCTTTTCAAGGTTGGTAAGTGAGTTAGGTATGCTTAATTATTCTTGAATTATTTCAGATATTTTTGCAAGTTTTAATGTAGCCAGAAACTTAATTAATTTTTCTGTTTTGGATGAAATTTTGGTTAAGTCAAAATTTACATCCCGACGGATGCTCATTATCCATCGAGTTTGATCATCCGTCGGAATATTATTTGTTAATAAAAATCAATTACTTTCCTGGATTATATTATAACCCAATGGATAATTGATTTATCCTCATCCGTCGAATTGTCTCAATCTTAGCCGTTAAAACTCTGAACGTTATCCATCGGATATACTTACAGTTTGTAAGTATAACACGACGGATAAGTGACATATTTTTTACAGTTTATTTATTTTTAAACGGCTATATTGGGCTATTTTGATTGGTTACTTTACTTCACTTTATTATTTTTGACAGTTTATTTCTGAGATAGTATAAAAGCAGAATTCATATTTATTCTACTCTTTTATCATTCTCAAATCAATTGCTCTAACTTCCTTTCTTCTCCAAAGCAAATATTCTCTCTGCAAATTTCTCATTCTCTAACAATGGCACCAGTAGTCAAAATCATGTCTCAATCTGGATATATCTATGAAAAGAACAACTTTGTAGCTCTTGTGAATAAGGAGATTCCTCAGTCTTGGAGACTTTCAGAAGATGGATTTTGTGAAGAGCTGTAAACTCAGTTATGCTATGCTGGACCCACAATCTACTGTGAAGTTGTGGAGGATATATGGACAACTGTCGTGTACAACTCATCTGACAAAACCATAACTTTTACACTTAAAGGTAAGCAGTTTTGCATCAACAGTGACATTGTCAAAGCATGCTTTAGAATTCCAGATAACACTGCTATTGTTCCACACACAGATACTGATATAGTTAACATGCTAAATTCTATGGGCTATGCACTTTCTACTTCTAAGTTAAGTGAAATTAGGAGGCTAGGTCTTAGAAAGGAATGGAGTTATCTGTGTGATGTGGTAACTAAAGTATTTTCTAGTAAAATTAGCAATTTTGATTCTGTTAACATCTCCATACTTAACATGCTTTATATGCTAGTTACTGATAAGTACTTTAATCTCAGTGACTTGATCATGTTTGAGTTAGGTTATAAGTTAGGAGAAATTAATAAGAGAGGTAAAAGTGACTACTATGCTAGATTCTTTATGATGCTTGCTAACCATCTTATTGAGAACATTGTTGTTGAGAACCCAACCAACAAGATAAATTGTTGGGTTCAAGAAGGGAGAGTCATTGCTGATCTCAACAGGGCAAGTCACCACAAATAGGTGCCCCTCCTTTACTTTCCAATCATGGAGGGACCTCAGGTAAGTGAGGTAAGCACCACTCTCTTCACTCTTCCAACCTCACACATTTCTTTGCCTTCAAGTATAGCTATGGAATCTGTGTCATTGACCCAACAGATGCCTACTTAAGCTACCAAAACAACAATTTCAAAGTCCAAAGCTAAGAAAGCTCCCTCTGGTTTCTCTCAAAATAAACTAGTTGCAAAATCTATTAAACACAAAGAGGGGAGTGTGAAGGTTAGTGAGCAAGGTGAGGGACATGGTGAAAATCAAAGAAACCCTAAGGATAAGGCTGATGAGATGAGTGTACCTAAGCCTAGCCACACCACAGTTTCCCAACAAATTGTGGTTGTTAATAAGGAAATAAGCTCTATCCTAGTTTCATCCTCCCAAAAGGATGTTACTATTGAAACAAGCTCCTAACCAAGAGCACATGTCAAGAGGGTTAGGGACACAAGTTCACCACAGACTTATGCTAGAAAGAAAAGATCTAAAACCCTTGGGGATGCACAGGGAACACACACAGTGCAAACTGAAGCAATAGACTCAGTCACTGCACCATCTCAAATTCAGGTTAATGTGGCTCCAGTAAATATAGAGTCACAGCCAAAACCTTTAGTGATAGAAGCACCTGAAACATCAAATTCACCCACACACTCATTGGATGTAGACATGATTAATACATCACTTCCAAATTCTCCATCTTTAACTCTGTTGGAGAAGCCAAAAATCCAAGCAAGTGAGCATCATCTTTTAGATGATTTGTTGGCTCACTTGCCAATTCTTTCTGAGTCTATTGAGACATCTGTGCCCAAATTTTCATCAATCTACACAGAATCTGCAATAGTCTCCACTCCAAACTCATTCATTTCTTCTCTTCCGGTGGATATCATTCATCCGTCGAGTAGTGATTGTATCCCGGCGGATGTGCCTAACAGCAGTCATCCGTCGGCTAGCCAAACTACTAACCCGATGGATATTCCTCATCCGTCGGGAGTCTCTACACAACTTTAAATTTCCTCAATTATCACAAGTGCAGAGGACTTAGTAGTAGTACAATCACTCTTAGGACTGAGGGAAGGGAGTGAACTGAATGCGAGGCTGGGTTGCTCCCAGGAAAAAGGAGAGAAAATGAGTGAACAAATGTAGTCCATTTCTTCAGGACTGGAAAAAGTGAGTGAGGGGAGTCCCACCTTAGATGGTGAAGGTGAGAGTATGAGGGTGGGAAGCCAAGGTGAGCCGTCGATGCAAAAACAGAGAGAACATGAGAGAAATGCAGGTACTAGAGAGATAAGGATGGACATTATTGCTAGTGAGTCAATGAATGTCAGTGATGCAGAAAGAAAGAGACTATTTCAGCAAAAATATCAAGCTGTCATAGATTCTATTTCCCTAGATGCTGAGACATTTACTCATCCTGCTACAGCATATCAAATTCTAGCTGTACAGGGCAATGAGGAGGCTGAAAAGATGCTCCACTTAGTGCACACTACTCAATCTCTACAAAGAGCAAAGGATGCAATTACTAGTATGCCTTCAACTACTGGCAGTGATTTTGAACTGGCTGAAGACTCATTTGGGGATGTTGGTGGGGATGATGAGGAAGACAGCATGAGCACAAGGGGAGATGCAGAGATTCATACCTAGATGCTAACTAAAGAATGTTACTACTCACATCTCCAATCCACACTATTCAAGCTCATTCATGACACCCAAACAGCCATTCAAGCATCTACTAATGCCAGAACAAAGAGACTACTTACAGTACATCTTGAAGATCTTCAGCTGCACAAGATTCAAGCTCTCCAACACAGTCAAAGTGTGGATGAAATCAAGCAAGAAGTTTCTGAAGTAAAACAGGATTTCATAGCAAGGTTGGATGCTAGACTTCCTGGAACCACCATGACTGAGATAGCTCAGAAACTGAGGAAAGAAGCTGATCTCAATAGAAAGGTTGAGGTCATGGACTCTAGATTATCTGATGTAGAGAAGTCAATAGCCAAGATACTTGCTAACCAAGAAACTCAGATTGCTGCTCCAACAATTGGTGGCTGCTCAATCCCTTCCACTCAACAACTTGATGCTAACAAAAAGGGGGAGAAAGGCTCATCAAGTGAGGGGGAGAAACAGCTCAATATTCAAGTCAGCAAAGTAATTGTGCCAATAATTGCTTTCACTAAGCCACCAGCCATGGATAACATTGACATTATCAATCTAGCAGCAGAAAAACCAGAATCTAATGATAAACTGCTAAAGATTGATATCGCAACAGTTGAGAAGGAACTAAAAGAAAAATGGAGAAAAATAGATGCAAAAATTCAACAGAAATTTGGACCAATTCAGAAACCAGACAAAATATTTAATAATCATTCTCAAGTCAAGCAGATTTCTATAGAAGAGATGAGTTTGAATTATCTAGAAAAGGGTCAAACATCTTGCATAAAGTCACCAAAGGCAAATCTGATCCTGAAGCCTAAAAGAAACTACTCAAAGTTTTCAGACAAAAATCCTATGGATATTGTGTATAAAACACCTAGGCCAGATGAGAAGAAGCTGTTGGTTAGGTCAATTGCATTTTTCAAAGATCTATCTGATTCAGCACTTAAAAGAAGGATTGCCAAGATTTACGGAAATGGTAAGGAAATCTGTGTGGTGGCTGGACACCCTCAGTTTGTAGAAGCTAAAAAGAAAGAGAAGGAAGGAATCAGGCAAGAAAAAAAGCAAGCTGCCTTAGATGCTAAGAAGCTCAAACAAAAGAAGGAGCAAGTTGCTATAATGGCCAAACTTCAAGCTGTGAAGACTACAACTGAGATTTCTGTACAACCATCTGTAATTGCTGAACCTCAAGATCAGAAAGTGCAATATGCACCACAATAGAAAAGAAGATTCAGATACAAGCTTCCCTCCAAAAGAAAATTGGACTTCAGTGATGAGGAAATGGAAGACTACATTCCCAAAAAGTCAACAACTTCAACTCAGACATCAAAACCCTCAGTGTTATTTGAAGAATTCAAGGTGGTGGATCCAACTAGGAATATTCATGGTGAGCCCATAATTCAAAAGGATGAGCCAGTAGACTGGGATAGCTTGCCAATTCCTGAACTAAACTTTCCTATCTTCAACAAGCCAAAGAAAACAAATACTAGAGCAATCAAGAAAGTGAAGCCAGTGACTCTCAGATCCAAGACTCTAACCAAATCTCAACCCACAGTCAACAAGGAAGATCTCTTATACATTTGTGACATCAAGGAGTTCTCTGAAATAAAACTCTACTTGGAAGAATTGGAAGAAGTAAGAGGGATTGATGCCTATAAACATCTTCCTGAAAGGCTGGTGTTCAAGTATAAGGGAGGGAAAGAGATCACATGGCCACTTCACAGGATTTTTCAAGAAAGCCAATCTGTACTGATAAAGGTCTATTCATCCTTCAAGAAGAACTTTGGATTTAATGTGACTGCAAGGAGAATAGTCCTAAAGAAAATAGAGGAGCTAAGGAGCAATAGAGCCAAAGATGCACTTCCAAAAACTCTATCTATTCCCTTCACATGAAAGAGAATGCATTTGAGGCCTTATTGACTGATGGAATCATGGATGATAAGGGAGTTAGAAGATTCTTCAGAATGGATGACCAACTGAGTAAATCTAGCAATGAGACTCCTTTGGAAATGCAAGAAATGTTGGATTTATCTGAAGCTGATGAACTTGAATTCCACAGAAAACTCCAATATCAGATAGAAGAGAACAACATGAGGCTTGGGAAGAAATCTAGATAATCAAGGAAATAGATTTATTTGCTCAGAGAGCACCTTGATAATGATTGTGAGGAACTTTTTGTATACTTTGCTTTGTTTAATTTTCAATAAGTATTGTAGCACTTATCAGTTTTATCTACTACTTTTTAATCTATATTTTTAAGGTGTTTTGTTATCATCAAGTTTCTCTTAATTTATGGCTACATTTCCTGTAGATATAAATTGGGGGAGATTGTTAAGAATATGTTGTGAACTTGATGATAAATTAAACAAAACACCTTAGTAGATTTAACTTAGTGATTTTTTTAGCACTCGATGGATAATCAAATATAGTCCCGATGAATGATTTAATATAGTCCCGACGGATGACAATTTGACATCCACCGGGTGAGTAGCTTTTTTAACAAAAAGTCTTGTAGCACATTTTTGCAATCAACTTTGTGTAGATTCTGTAGGAGTATATGAGTCATGTTGACTACTAGTGGATATGCAAAATAGGTTGATTAATTGTAAATATGAGATGTCTTGTAATTCTGTATAAGTGAAATGGAGTCAAGTGACAAATATCTACCTGACGGATGATCAATAAAGCTACCCGACAGATGATCAACAAAGTTACCCGACGGATGACAAACATGTACCCGATGGATGATCAAATTCAAATATCTGTTGACAGTGACAACACAGTCACATGCGTTGGGTGTTTGCAAAAGGAATGTGGCAGCCTGTTAAACAGGTTGAGAACAAAGAAGCATTAACATTTCCATGCAATTGTGAAGATATTCAAAGATGCTAGAATATAGTAGTGAAACAGCATGGAGTTAGACTAGATATATTTTGTTTTATTATCTTGTCTTATTGTTATGTAAACTTGGTGATATCTAAACCAAGTGTAGCTAGTAGAACATTCAACTAAGCAAACATATTTTAAAGAGAGATAGAAAAAGTTGTACTTGTCAAGAATTTCTCTGTAGTTTGTTTGTTCTACTTGTAAAGTAGTTGTGAGCCATTTTAAGTTACACAGAGTTCTCAAACTGATATATATATATATATATATATCTGGTTGATACATTCAAATCCACCAAAAAGTTTTAAAAGTCTGTGTTTTTATTATTTTGTGTTTTGATTTATATAATTCTTCCATTCCACACTCTGAAAATCAAACACTTATATATATTCAGTTAGAACAATTTTTAAAATCTTGAAAAAGTAGCCAGAATTAAATTCAACCCCCTTTCTGTAATTCTTCTTGTATTGTTAGGGAATAAAAATTGGTATCAGAGCAAGCTCTTTAAGTACAAAGAGTGTAAATATCTCAACAAACAGCAAGATGAACAAGAAGGATGTTGGAGTCAAAATTCCATTTCTGGACAAAGATAATTATCACCACTGGAAGGTGAAAATGCACCTACATCTTCTTTCTCAAGATGAGGCATATGTGGATTGCATAGAGAGAGGTCCTTATGTACCAATGAGAGCTGGAACTGGCAATAAACCATCTGTTCACAAACCTACGCATGAATAGTCAGATCCTGATATTGAGCAAGTCAGGAAAGATAAGAAGGCCATGAACATTTTTTTCAATGGAGTTGATGGTGACATGTTTGATAACATCATTAACTGTAAAACAACCAAAGAGGTTTGGGATACAATCCAGATTATTTGTGATGGTACTGAGGAAGTAAAGGAGAACAAGATGCAGCTACTGATTCAGCAATATGAGCATTTCCACTGTGAAGAAAGTGAGTCTCTCACTGATATTTTTAGTAGATTTCAAAAGCTACTAAATGCTCTGAAGTTGCATGGAAGAGTCTATCAAAAAAAAGACTCTAACCTCAAGTTCCTTAGATCTCTTCCAAAAGAGTGGAAGCCAATGATAGTTTCATTGAGAAATTCTCAGGATTACAAGGAGTTCACCTTGGAGAGACTAAATGGAATCCTAAAAACTTATGAGCTTGAAATTGAGCAAGATGAGAGGATTGAGAAAGGAAGGAAGAAAGAAGGGTCCATAGCACTGGTTGCTGAGTTAGAGAAAGAGAAAGAGATGAAGGTAGAAGCTGTTGAGTCTACATCAAAGGTCTGTGAAAGCAAGGGTAAAGGGCTGGTAGCTGAAAATAAAGATCAGTTGAGCAAAGATGACATGGATGATATTGATGAGCATTTAGCATACCTATCCAGAAGATTTTCCAAGCTCAAGTTCAAAAACAATTTTGGAGCAGCCAAGCCAAGTAGAAACATGGTGGATAAATCCAAATTCAAATATTTCAAATGTGGCTTGGAAGGGCATTTTTCCAATGAGCGTAGAAAGTCAGATTCTAGCAAGAAGAAGTTTGAGCCTGTTGATTATAAACAGAAATATTTTGAGTTGCTCAAGAAAAAGGAAAGGGCTTTCATTACACAGGAAAATGACTGGGCAGCTGATGGATTGGATGAAGATGTAGAAACAAGCTGTGTCAACCTAGCCCTGATGGCCAAGTCTGATGAAACAAAAACAAGTTCTTCAAATAATCAGGGAAATAAAAAGAATCTTTGGTATCTGGATAGTGGTTGCTCAAGGCACATGACTGGAGATTCTACCCTGCTCACTAAGTTCAAGGAAAGAGCTGGCCCAAGTATTACTTTTGGAGATGACAGCAAGGGTTATAATGTGGGATATGGCTTGATTTCAAAAGACAATGTCATCATTGAAGAAGTTGCCCTAGTGGATGGTCTCAAGCACAATTTACTGAGTATCAGCCAGCTTTGTGATAAGGGTAATTCAGTAACCTTCAATTCAGAAGCCTGTATTGTGACAAAAAAAGAACAACAAAGTGGTTCTCACTGGAGTGAGAAAAGGGAATGTGTATCTAGCTGACTTCAACTCATCAAATGCAGAATCTGTCACTTGTCTTCTCAGCAAAGCAAGTCAAGATGAAAGTTGGCTTTGGCACAAGAAGTTGTCCCATCTAAACTTCAAAACCATGAATGAGCTTGTCAAGAAAGAACTGGTTAGAGGTATTCCTCAAGTGGAGTTTACTAAGGATGGATTGTGTGATGCCTGCCAGAAAGGAAAGCAGATCAAAGCATCATTCAAGAAGAAGCTTGATTCAATAATTGAAGAACCTTTGCAATTGCTATACATGGATTTATTTGGACCAGTCAATGTGTTGTCCATCTCAAGGAAAAGATTTTGCCTAGTAATTGTGGATGATTTCTCAAAGTTCTCTTGGACATATTTCCTAAAGTCTAAAGATGAAGCTAGTGAAATCAAGGGGATAAAACAAGAATTTTTTGCTCCTGAAACTCCATAACAAAATGGAGTTGTTGAAAGAAAGAATAGAACTCTCATAGAAGCTGCTAGAACCATGCTCGAGATAGCAAGATTGTCTACCTACTTCTGGGATGAGGTTGTGCAAACTGCTTGCTTCACATAAAATGCAACATTGATCAACAGGCATGGAAAAACACAGTTTGAGATGGTGAAGGATAAGAAGCCAAATTTGAAGTACTTTCACATTTTTGGTTGCAAGTGTTTTGTTCTCAAAACTCATCCGGAGCAGCTTACCAAATTTGATCTAAAAGTTGATGAAAGCATCTTTATGGGATATCCATTGTTTACAAAAGTCGTTAGAGTTTACAACTTGAGAACAAGGACAATCATGGAATCTATACATGTATCTTTTGATGACAAGAAGATTACAGGTCTAGAGGATGTAGATTATCATGAAAAGTTGAGATTTGAAAATGAAGTACCATATGCTGAACTGTTAAATCCTGATTTACTAACAAATCCTGATACAGTAAATCCTGATATCACTCCAAGCTCTGATAATCCACATGAGAGTGGAAATTCTTCAAATATTGAGACATATGTTGAGGGGGAGCAACATGATTTAAATCCAAAGACTACTACTAGTTCAACTCAAGAAACATCAGTAAATAAGTCATTAGATTCTCATTCCTTAAATTCTGATGAGCCAAATACAGATAACAATGAGAACACTGATTCAGGGGGAGCATCAGGACATGATAGTGGTACTAGTCAAAGAAATAACAAAGAGTTTGTAATATCTGGGATATATCGTGTAATTATTTTTGTCAATAAACACTACGCCATAGATTGGATTCTGCAACCCCAAGAAACCGTAACTAAAGGCCAAAAAAGCGTTGCTAAAGGCCAAAAAAAGGCTATGGCGACTCTTTTTCGGGGTTGCAATTTTAGGCGTTGCAATAGAGTTTTTTGCAACCCCGGCGACACCCTATTGCAACCCTTGGTTATCCGTTACAGAAACGTGCTATTGCAACACCAATGGGGTTGCAATAGGTCTTGAAAAGTGTTACAGTAGGGTTTGAGCTATCAGTACAATATTTGTGTGCCCCACAATGGGGCCTACATGTAGGGTATCGATGCAACCTTTTTGCAACGCTTTTTAGTGTTTTTTGCAATGCTTTTTAGTATTTTTAGCAACAATTTTAGTGATTATTAGCAAAACTATAAAGACCTATTGCAACGCTTTTACAAAAAAAAAATCTAGGAACTGTTTGTAAATTAACATGCCCATAAATAAGACTATTGTCTTAAAACCAGCACAATCCACAAATCATAAACATCAGTACACCAACCACAACATCAGTTTCCCCATACTACCACTACCTTCACCATCACCATACTACCATCCTTATACCACTAATTGTCTACCAACCTTAAAACAAAAGCGGAAGTTTGAACAAGTTAAAGTTACAATTCAAAATCTAAACATAGTAGTACTGAGAAAAACAAAGTAGAACAAGAATGCTGCTAGAACACTTCTGACTAGGTAAAACCACCTCCAGTAATAGGAGGTGGTTTACCTACAGGCTGAAGAATTTCTTCCTTCAACTCAGCGCTTTCTAATTCTTCAAGTTTTGCTTCTAGTTCATCCTGCAACATAAAGAAGACATTCAGAAAAAAGAATACTTTCTGAATCAAAGGAACATTGATAAGCAGAAAAGAATGTATTCTAACTGGGACTGCAAGAATCAAAAAATAAAATTAGTGATATAGGTGAACAACATACCTCATCAAAATCAGTTGTTGCACCCATGGGAGTGGCTAGTGCTTCTTGAATATGTTTCATGTTTTCTGTTTGCTCGCTTATTTAATCCATAGTTTTATCTACATCATCCATATCAATTTATTGTTCGAGCAACTTTTTCCTCTTCACCTACAACCTACAACCAAAGATATTAGTTAGGCCACTAATTTAAATTAAGGGCCCATATCAATAAAAAGATATACTACCATATAGTGTTTCTCTAGTATTAATATATTTTGATGTAATAATTATATATTCTGATGTAATATCATTTAAGAAACACAAATAGTGAAACACACACAAGTCCAGAGGTTTGTCGGATTTCCACAAATCCAGCCAGATTAAACTATAAGAAGTTAATCCAAATAGATTGAAATGAATGAAACCCAATCAGTTGTTCAGTTACTGTTACAATATATATCATAAACGATGAGTGCAAAAGTTAGGTGGAGGCTAAAAGTTACAGAAAAGAAAGCTAAGATCGTACCGTATGGACAGGTGTCCAGTGCTCACTTGCAAGTTCATAACCATTTGGATCCTCACCAGGAGGATGTAAAATTGAGATACAAACCTTTCCATTAGAATAAACTGCAATGATGGGATTAGTTTCAGATTCTATCCGGACTTTATAAACTTATATATAAACCTCTATATATAAATACTACTAGACTGCAGAGATACCGTTGGGATGCCACATCTCAGATGTAAACCTCACTGATGGAGGACTATTTGGGTAGTTGGGCGGGAAGCTCATAATTGCATTAAAATAGCCTCCATCGCTGCAACAAGATAAATATATATTGTTACAAGGTTCAAGATTCACACCATAGTAAACTGTCTCCTTGCTTCCTCAGAACAAACATAATGCTGCCTAAAAAACCATGTTGGAAAGTGGTTTCTCTAGTATTAAGTTTCCTTATTGGATCGAAACAAACTCCTATCACCTGTGGGAATACTATTTTCCCCATCAAAAAACATAAGATTATCAGCACTATTAGGTTCATATGCGAGAGGAACTCCTGGTCTACCACTACTTTCAACAGAATCTCCTGGAGGTGAATTAGCCAATGCAAAACTACCTTTTGCTTCACTGCAACAAAAGTATGTTCTATCATATATCCATATGGAAAGCTATTTATTATAAAACACAAAATTCTTATAATGATCTTATTATCGTTGATAGTATTGTTGTTACTTATATTACAATATCCCCCCCTCGTGATTCAGAAGGCAAAACTTTGGAAGACGGAATCTGATAAAATGCCAACTTAAGCACAATATATTCTACGTATCCAAAATTTATACTAGCCAAATAACTGAGCACTTGCAAATTAGTCATAATTCTGTCGTAAAACTATATATTAACACTCTATCTACAAATGATAAGTGGATTGAGTATATGACTAAAGTGGTACTTATACTTTTGTATCATGTTCTTCCTTGTATAATGATCTGATCTACGTGATCACTAATTTTCTTATATTACTTGAGACTTAATAGTGACAGAACTAGATGCTATAATTTTCATATATTACTTGAGACTTAATAGTGACAGAACAAGGTGCTATACCTGATCACAAATTGCTCAGGCTGTTGATCTGTCAAGGAAGTAGACTGAACACTGTGTGTAGCAGTATTTGCTAGTCTAAAGTCCAAAGGATCACCAACCTGCCAAAACAAATGCTTTACTACCAGTACTTTGACTTAATTTTTTTGGTAAATGTCAATCACGGATATTTAAATTAATATAATTTATATATACACGCAATTTTCCTTAACAGGGGTGCGAACCTTGAAATTTAAAATAATTATATATACACGCATCCTTCCTTTACAGGGGTGCAAACCTTGTAAATAGTGATCAGATATCTGTTAGAAAGAGTTCAGTCGTAAACTAGTATATGTTGCTTAAATGGATAATTAGTAATTAGTTCTAAATATAGAACCAAAGATTGCTATAGCCATCCTTGCCACATTAGTTTCAAATAAGTAAAAGGGACGATATGTTTGTTAAATGAATTTTAACAAATAAACTCAATAAGTGTAGCCATTTTAGCATAACCACTGGACTACAAGTTCGAGTGTAGCAGCAAAATCACGTTCGTAGCCAAAATATATAAATACTGAAATCCATATTAGCATTAGCATTGTGCTTGCTCTAGGAAAGGAGTTGTCATATAATAGCAGTGGTCTAAGTAATTAGCTCAACTGGTTTACAACTTACAAGAAGATTTCTGAAGTTTCCTTTGGTACTCGCCTGTGTGTGATTTTATCTTTCCTTTGGTACCTTTTTCCGACCTCTCTGTTTCACTTCAGAACCAGCAGCATTCTGATTATTATGAATTTCTAACTCAGTAAGAAGCATCCAGTGCACAAGGCAGGATGTATGAAATACATGAAAAGCCTGCAGGTGGAAGCATATTACAAAACAGAAAAGAATAAACAAGACGAAAAAAGATGGTCATACTGCTAAAAAATATCATGGCAGAAATTTACCCCATTCACATTCCTGCTACTGCAGACGAGTCTACCGGTCTTCATGTTCATAAGAGTTGCCACATCTTTACCAGGGAGCACATTGTGCTGACAGATGTCACACATTCTTTCTGCAGCTACACGTTGATGTTTTCTAAGTTCTTTTCTCACAGTTTTGCTTGATATCAGCTTTCCTATCTGCAAAATCGATACAATATTAGCATTCCTCCAATAACCTTGTGGCAAAACTCTACAAAATATCACTGGTGACCGTGACTGTTTAATAAGAAACGTAAGCATAAACTGATGTATTAGTATATCTGTTATATACAAAATTAGCTTCTCCGACAGCCACGCGATCAAAATATTCCCCAGCATGGTAGGTGGAAGCCCAAATTAAAGGATTTTGCTTCTCATCAACAAAACACCTCATCATATGTCGAATTGAGTCTGTTGATATAACAGTTGTTATGCCCAGTCTACTACCCTGCAAAATGAATTTAAACCTTAACAACTAGAAAAGATGACTTTATAACTTCAATTGACAGCCTACATTTTATTATTTTTGAGCATGAGAAGACCTACTGTATCTATGAGATACTCAATAAAAATATTGAATTACTAATAACAGACATAGAGTAGTACTGACAAAAATAAATCCAGCATTACCTCTGACAAAACTTTGGCATAGAAAAACAGAACAGATTGGAAAAGAACAAAGGTGTCTGAGTCAACATTCATAAACAAATTAATAAAACATTCCGCAAAAACTAAAACAAGTGTACACAAATTAATCATATTACATACCCAAACAATAAAATGTAATATCTCGAGGTGTTATAAACAAAAAATACGTAAAGGACATATAAAGCTTCACCTAAACTACCAAGCAAGGCGCGAAACAATAAGTCAGTCATATTTCTTTAGCCCCAAATTATAAAAACCAGTGTCCTAAAAAACCTGAAAGACAATAAAACATTAAAGGAGCATAGACAGTAACAATGCAACACAAACCCTAAAAAACCGAGTTCTCTAACTTAACATCACCTAACTTAACACACTCCATCCCCGCCCCCAATATCTCGTTAGCCCCAAATTACACAAACCAGTGTCCCGAGAAAACGAAATACAACAAAACATTTAAAGTAACAGAAATAGTAACAGAATTAAGAAAACACCGAAACCGAGTTCTCCGATATAACATCACCTAAATCCTAATCTCTGATACAGTGGTGACTCAGAGGGGGAGAGAGATAGAGCGCCTCGAAGTGCGAAGTTGGGAGAGCATCTGAGCAGAGTAATTGAGTTAATCTCTGATATTGTTGGACTGCTGACTGAATCCAATTTAAATAACAATCAAATCATGGGAAAATCAAATCTGATTCACTAGAGTCTGTAGAAATAAAACTGATTATTGTGAAGAGAGAAAGTGTGTGTTCTATAGTTTCGAGTAAATAGATAGAGATAGAGATAGAATTGTAATATCTGTTTTCAGGATTGTGAATGAGAGTCGGGGGAGCTGGTAGGTGGGTTTTGAGAGGAGGGGCCTTAATATTTTCCCCAAAGTTAGTAGGCGGTATATTTCCCGCTCATCAAATTCCTCTACAATTATTTACATTATTAAAATATATTAATTAATTTTATAACACTTGTTTGATTTTTATTAAATATATTTAATTTATTTTTTTATTTTCATAAGTTTTTATAATTTTTTATTAGCTAAAAAATTAATTGTTTCTCTCACAGCTGCCACATCAGTCGTATGTGACCCACTTGTAGAGACCCAGTGACACGTCAGCATAATTTTCTACGGCAACATCACTTAATAATGTGGTATAAGGTCGTTTATGGCGTAGTGAATATTGTAAATAAATCCATTAATCATTTGTTAAGTTTTATAAAGCGTTCAATTTATCATTATAATATTTTAAATCACTACACTAATATTATTAACTTCTAAAAATAAATAAAATATATATTTCAATTATTATTTCATTTCTATGTAAAAAATTACTAATTAGTTAAATTCAAAAAAATCATTTTAATTATATATATATCATTTTGGTAACACATTTTGACTCTACGGCAACATCAAAAAAGAGGGGTTGCGGTAGACAATAGTTTTGAAGGCTACTATTACACTTTTCTTTGCATCCCCACCGTGAAGGGTTGCAGAATCCAATCTATGGCGTAGTGAAATAAATATTCTGTATTTATTTCGTGATTATTCTGTGAATTATTTGTTAAATGGTATATGTGTATGGATATTTAAATATGACAAAATCTGAGTATTTTAATTTTTATATGTCCAAAATAAAGTGTAGATAATTGTCATATTTTTCTATTAATTTTTATGTTGTTATATGATTTTATAAAAAAATTATGGATTTAATAAATTAATATTCCGAGTATTTATAAACTATTTTGTAGATAATTTCTTCCTGGTCATTTTGATATATTATATGACTGATTTGGAGTTCAATAACGTGTTCAAAATTGGGTTTGATTTTCGAAATTGTGAATTAAGGTTTATATAAACTATGAATATTTTTAATTGAATATGGGTGTTTCTTTGTTAAGGGTTATCTGTTAATATTGATTACATGAATGGGTAGACCGTAGAACAAGCAATCGAATGGTATAAACGAAATTAACAGACGATTTCTGGAAGGGCTTCATCGGAAAACCGACTATGGCGGCGGCGGGATTTTCAGTCCACGATTCCGGTCATTTCATTGCTTTGTTGCATGATTTGATTGCATATTTGAGTTTCTGGGAATTGAAAGATCATTCCCTGAAATTTTCGTGTGATTCTGGGCTAATTCTGTGTCACCGGAAAAGCTCGGGATCGCCGTTAATGGCAATCGCCGGCGATCGGGGATGGAGACAAATTGCAGAAAGGTTCCCGTGTTTTTGCTAAGTTTACAAAACTTGGATTCCCGTTTTAAAATATTACAAAAACTAGTTTCTGTTTTAAATTTTTATAAAAATTAAATTTCTTTTTATATTAATTTCAGAAAATTGTTTTTAATTATTAAAAATTTTAAAAATTATTATTTTAATTCCAAAAATTATTTTTAATTCAAAAATTAATCTGAATTAATTAGTTTATTAATTTAGTTGATAATTAATTAGTTAATTGGTCAATTAATTCGAATATTAATTGATTAATTAATTGTTAAATAATTATAATTGATTATTTAATTTAATTTATTTATTTATTTTGATTTAAAAATTCTGAAAAATAGTTTCGAGCTTTAAAATATTATTTTAAATTATTTTCAAAGCTTGATAATTAATATAAAATGATTTTAAAGCCAGATTCGGGCAATCGAACCCTGTTAATTGTTTTTAAAATGATTCAGCGACCCATTTTAATTCTGAAAAATGTTTAAAAATTCGCATTAAATACCTGAAAAATTATTTTAACATCGAATCTTCTTTGCAAAAGTATTTTCATCAAATATCTTACGTGTTATGTGTTATATGTGCTCTGATTGATATATTATATGCGTATATATGCATTTTTGATTGTTTTAATCGTAACTTTTAATCCGTAAGTGAGATTTGGGTAAAACGAAGGATAGATAGAAGCTTATAACGAATATAATCAAGTAAGATGAGTATTGATAGATACTTGTGATGTCTGAACAGAAGAGGCAAGGCATAGGAAAGGAAAGCAAGTAGCCGGTAATTAGAATGCGATAGATGAAAGCAAGTGAAGAGTTAGCGAATCAAGATAAGGCAATTACTTTCGAACCTCCTTGATAAATTGCGAGTAATTGAATGGTTCTATCTTATATTGCAAGTGCTCTGAAGCACTAATCCTTAAACCCTGATTCAAGTTATTGATCTTTGAGTCGTAAGCCTTATTCTTCGTAAATCATTGATTGTTGAATACCCGAACACAAACCACTGATATACGATACTACTCCATAAATACATACAAATTAAATACCGATCACTGAACCAGGATTGTTTAACATACAAATCTTCACACCTTATACATTAAAAGACTAATTCTTATAACCTCGAGACCTTGATTCTTCTGTTATCTGATTGTTTTACCGGCTGATAGCCAATCCTTGTATTTACCATGTTATTCCCTTGTAATGATTGCAAATCACCTTATGTTTGAAAACCAATGTTGTTTATGATTCTGTTTATTGTTTTACATTGTTTATTCAGTTATTTTTATAGAATTGGATTGTTTAATAAAATGTGGACTAGATTCGTGGTCAGACCAGATTGGTGGTCATGTTAGGCCAATGTGTGCCTTGGATCCAATAATTAGAGCAGAGCAGTGTGTCTTGCTCGAGGTTAATGCGTGACTGATCAACAGCCTAACCTTGGTTTTTAAATTAAAAAAATGAATATCCACTTCTTATCATTATTTAATCATAAACTGAATACCTTAAATCATTTTATTTGATTATTGTTTAATCTCAGTATTGTCAAATGTGACTTGCTGAGCTAGTTAACTCATTTGTGCGATTATGTTTATGTTCTTTTTCAGTTAAGAAGGAAACCATTGGTAGCGAGGATCTCCGACCAAGTGCACGAGCTAGGACTCCAGGTTGAGCGGAATAAGCTAGCTGAAGACTTTTATGATAGTCTAAGTTTCGAAGTTTGTAAAAATGTTTAATATTTAGTTTGTAAAAATGTTAGTATGATTCGTGTGGTGATTCGAGATTCTTATTTTATGATGTGATTTTCAGAAAAAGCGATGGCAGATTCCTTTATTCCAGTACCAGCTGATCATTCTGAGCCTTCATTCGGAGGACCGTCATCTGATCCACGTCCTGCTCTTCCACCGGTGTTGGCTATATTACCTCTTGTTGTGACAGCGGTAACACTGTGAGCTATTCCACCTCCTAGTATGAGGCCACCTATCCGAGGACCCCCACCTGCTGATTCTGATTCTACCGGGCATTCAGTTGCTGGTTCACCATTTCAGTCTACTCCAAACCATGTTCCTTATTTTTAGTATGAGGCTCTTCTTTTAGAGAGAGAGGCTCTGTTGGCACAGATACGGGAGCTACAACATATAGTAAGGACTATAGATGTTGACAAGAGTGTGAGGGAGCTTCAGGAGGATATTCATGTGACTTGGAGGGTTCTTGAGGCTAGGCTGCATGGACCTACATATGAGTATGCAGGCCCTTATGCTCTTATGGGATGGGCCAGAGAAGTGATGGAGGATCTTGCGAGGCTTGGTGGACCAGAGTTCCCCTGGAGCTAGAGACAGAGATGCAGAGACAGAGATTTTGAGCCAGAGTTGTTGAGGTAGTTTCTATATGTACATTAGTGTGTAATGTGTATCAACAGACTTTTGGTCTGTAATTATAGACTAGACTTGCTGAGTCGTGTGTAGGTTTGTTGTACCTTTTGCTTTTGAAGCGTTTTCATGCTTGTACTACCAAAACTTTGATATATATATATCAGTACCTTTTCTTTTCCAGCACTGTCATTTACATTACTGCACATGCTTTATCTTACTTTATGTATTGCACCAGTTATAAACTCTTGTAATACCATGTACCCTATCCCCTTAACTGTTTACATTCTGTAAAGAAGCATGAAATTTACTTAGTTTAATTGTTACAAATATTTTTAAAAGTTTAAAAAGATATTGTTGTTTTACAAAAACTTTTCATAAAAAGGATTTGATTTAAAGGCTAAATAAGTTGTTTGATTCTTTACAGAAAATGCCCTTAGAAGAAATACCCGTTCTACCAATCAGAATGAAGAAAACAATAACAACAACAACTAAGACAACAATAACCAGAATGCAAACTCAGGTCCCATAGACCCAAGACCCAATACTAGCCCGAATTCTTCAGATCTTGGCTCAATAAAAAGTTCACCTGACTCAACAGCAGCAGGGACAAACCAATCCTCAGGTAACTTTTAAGACTTTTCAGGCAGTGAATCCACCGGAATTCAAAGGTTCTTTAGATCCGATTGAAGCGAGAGTTTGGTTAAAGGAGATAGAGAAGTCATTTGCTTTGGTTAAGGTGAAAGAGGAACAAAAAGTTGAGTTTACAAGTTATTATTTGAAAAATAAAGCCATCTACTGGTAGGAAACTGTTAAGACATTGGAAGGTACATATGTTATTACTTGAGAGAGGTTCAAGGAATTGTTTCTAGAGAAGTATTTTCCCCAATTTGTTCAAGATCAAATGGAATTGAAGTTCGTAGAGCTAAATCAAGGAAATATGTCAGTAGCGGACTACGAAAGTAAGTTTAAAGAATTGTCAAGGTTTGTACCGTCTTATGTGGACACTGACAGGAAGAAAGCTAAGAGATTTCAACAAGGTCTTAAGCCATGTATCAGATGGAAGGTAGCCATCTTTGAGTTGGATACCTATGCAGGAGTTGTACAAAAGGCCATGATTGCAGAAACGGAAAGTGAAATGTCATAAAAGGAGAAGGAGAGCAAGAAAAGAAAGTTTGAAGGAAATGAAGGACAGTCACAAGCAGGGAAGTTTCCAAATTTCAACCAGAAGAAAGGTAAGTTTTCAGCCAAGGAGAATTTTTAATTTCAAGAAGCAAGATGCAGGCGATGTAGGTCAAGGCCACCGTCCAGCCACTGGGAACCGGCCAAATCAACTAAGGCTAACTTTAATAGATTTCCAGGTACGTGGGAAAAAACATGGAGGAGTTTGTAACAAGTTGAATGTGGTTTGTTATAAGTGTAATCAGAAAGGACACTATTCAAGGGAGTGCCGTAATCAGCCAGCCAGGGAGCCAATAAATAAGGACCAGCGTATCCGGAATCCAGCAGTTAAGGTTCCAGTAGTTGGATTTACATGCTTTAAGTGCGGAAAACCAGGACACATAGCAAGGGATTGCAAGAAACCAGCCCCAGTTAGTAATGCATTGAGAATTATAGGATCCACACCAGTAGTGAATGAGACTCCAAGGGCCAGAGTTTTTGACATGTCTGTGAAGGACGCTATCTAGGATACTGATGTTGTGGCAGGTACGCTTACTGTGAATTCTTTATGTGCCAAAGTGTTAGTAGATTCAGGAGCAACTCGATCTTTTATTTCTCAAGACTTTGATAATAAGTTAAATTATCCAGTTGAATAGTTAAATGAAATAATGATTGTGGAATTAGCAAATCAAGAATGTATATCTGTTAATCAAGTTTGTGTGAACGGTGAGATTGAGATTTCTGGTAATAAGTTTTGTGTGGATTTGATACCATTTAATTTAGGAGAGTTTGATGTTATTTTAGGAATGGACTGGTTATCTAAGTACGATGCTCAGATAGACTGTCGTAATCAGAAGGTAAATTTGAAGAGTCGAGAAAGTAGTGACGTTTAAAGGTCAGAGGCAAGCAAAGAAGTTCTTAACAATGATTCAAGCTAAGAAGTTACTACAACAGGGATGCGAGCATTTCATTGCCTATGTGATTGATAGAAATTGGGAGCCAGCAAAACTTGAAGATATTCCAGTAGTCAATAAGTTTCCAGACGTATTCCCCGATGAATTACCAGAACTTCCTCCAAATAGAGAAATTGAGTTCGCAATCGACTTAGCACCCGGAACGGAACCAATATCCAAGGCCAGAATGGCGCCCGTTGAAATGAAGGAGTTAGCAAAGCAGTTGCAAGAATTATTAGATAAAGGAGTAATTAGACACAATATATCCCCATGGGGTGCACCGGTATTATTTGTTAAGAAGAAAGACGGAAGCATAAGATTATGCATCGGCTATCGGGAGCTCAATAAGCTTACGATCAAGAATAAGTATCCATTACCTCAAATTGATGATTTGTTTGACCAGCTGAAGGGAGCTAAGTATTTCTCTAAGATTGATCTGAGATCGGGATATCACCAATTGAAGTTTAAACCAGAAGGTATACCAAAGACAGCTTTCTGAATAAAGTACGGATATTATGAATTCTTAGTAATGTCTTTTGGATTAACCAATGCCCTAACAGCGTTTATGGACTTGATGAATAGAATTTTCAAGGAGTATTTGGATAAGTTTTTTATTATGTTTATAGATGATATTTTGATCTACTCGAAGTCAGCAGAAGACCATGCAGAGCATTTGAGAATATCTTTGGAAATTTTGAGAAAGGAAAAGTTGTATGCTAAATCCTCAGAGTGTGAGTTTTGGCTACAGGAAGTTCAATTTTTAGGGCACATAGTCAGTAGTGAAGGAATCAAAGTGGACCCGGCAAAGATTGAAGCTATTACAAATTGGGAAAGGCCAAAGACACCAACATAAGTGAGAA
This sequence comes from Apium graveolens, assembly GCF_009905375.1. NCBI lineage: Eukaryota > Viridiplantae > Streptophyta > Magnoliopsida > Apiales > Apiaceae > Apium > Apium graveolens. The sequence goes on from NC_133648.1 coordinate 131,208,971, forward strand.
GTTTCTTGGGATTAACAGAATATTATCGACGATTTGTTCAAGATTTCTCGAAGATTGCGACGCCTTTGATGAAGCTTACCATGGAAGAATGAAAAGTTTATATGGAATGACAAATGTGAAGAAAGTTTTCAAGAATTGAAGAAAAGACTAATCACGACACCTATTTTGTCACTTCCAGATGATCAGAGAAATTTTGTAATCTATAGTGATGCTTCTCATAAGGGATTAGGTTGTGTTATGATGCAACACGACAAGGTTATTGCATATGCATCGAGACAACTAAAACCTCATGAGCAGAAGTATCATACTCATGACTTGGAGCTAGCAGCCATAGTATTCGCTTTGAAGATTTGGAGACATTATCTATATGGAGAAAGATGTGAGATTTACACGGATCATAAAGGTTTGAAGTACATATTCACACAAAAGGAACTTAACATGAGACAGAGAAGATGATTGGAGTTGATCATGGACTATGACTGTACGATTAACTATCACCTAGGTAAAGCAAATGTTGTGGAAGATGCGTTAAGTTGAAAAGAGAAGTTCAATGTGCTGACAGTACGCGAGGAAATATAAAAGAAGTTTCAGAAATTAGAATTGGAAATCAGAGTTTGCAAGCTTGATGAAACAAATATGTAGAGTATGACTTTTTATCCATAATTGTTAAAGAAGATAAAGAAGTGTCAAGAAGAAGTAATGGATCATGACATCAATCGTTTGGTAGGTGAAGAGTCTGGCACTCAAAAAGATGACCAAGGTATTCTCAAGTTTTCTTCCAGAATTTGGATTCCACCAGTGACAGAGTTGAAGAATGAGATTCTACAGGAAGCTCACAATTCAAGGTATTCAATCCATCCAGGGAGTACCAATATGCACAGAGATTTAAAAGAAAATTATTGGTGGCCAGATATGAAGAGAGAAATTGCATAATGGGTCAACAAATATTATACATGTCAGAGTGTTAAGTCAGAACACCAAAGACCAAGTGGACTATTGTAACCTTTAGAGATTCCAGAATGGAAGTGGGAGCACATTGCCATGGATTTTATAGTTGGATTACCAAGAACAAAAGTGAACCACAATGCCATTTGGGTTATAGTGGACATACTTATGAAATCAGCTCATTTTTCGCCTATAAATGAAAGATTTTCACTCGACAAGTTAGTTCATATGTATCTGAAGGAGATAGTAGTTCGTCATGGAGTTCCTGTGTCTATCGTATCCGATCGAGATCCATGATTTAATTCGAGATTTTGGAGAAGTTTTCAGGAATGTTTGGGAACCAGATTGAATATAAGTACAACTTATCATCCACAAATAGACGGCCAAAGCGAAAGAACGATTCAGACAATTGAGGATATGTTACGCGTTTGTGCTATTGATTTCAAAGGAAGTTGGGACGAGCATTTACCCTTAGTAGAATTTGCTTACAATAACAGTTACCATGCCAGCATTGGGATGCCACCCTATGAAGCTCTTTATGGATGTAAATGTCGATCACCGGTATATTGGGATGAAGTAGGAGAATGTAAGATAGTTGGACCCGAATTAATGCAATAAACGAAAGAAGTTGTTGAAGTTATTAAGAAAAGGTTAATTGCAGCCCAAGACCGTCAGAGAAAATATGCAGATCAATCAAGGAAAGATATGGAATTTGAAGATGGAGATTTGGTATTGTTAAAAGTGTCAATGTGGAAAGGATTAACGAGATTTGGAAATAAAGGAAAGTTGAGTCCTAGATACGTCGGACCTTTTGAGGTTTTGAAGCGTGCCGGCAAGGTAGCCTACGAACTGGCATTACCCCCGCATATGGAGTATATTCATAATGTCTTTCATGTATCGATGCTTAAGAAGTATAATCCAGACTCCAGACATGTAATTGAGTATGAGCTAATAGAACTTAAGGCAGATTTGTCGTATGTAGAGAGTCCAATAGAGATTCTAGAAGAAAGAGAGAAAGTGTTAGGAAATAAAGTTGTAAGGTTGGTAAGAGTATTATGGAGAAACCCAAACGTTGAAGAATCAACCTGGGAGCTAGAAAGTGATATGCGAAAAAAGTACCCTCATATATTTTCTTAGGATATTTTGAGGACGTAATCCTTTTAAGGGGGAAGGATGTAATATTCGGGATATATCGTGTAATTTTTTTTGTAAATAAATAAATATTATGTATTTATTCCTTGATTATTCTGTGAATTATTTATTAAGTGGTATATGTATATGGATATTTAAATATGATAAAATCTGAGTATTTTAATTTTTATATGTCCAAAATAAAGTGTAGATAATTGTCATATTTTTCTATTAATTTTTATGTTGTTATATGATTTTATAAAAGATTTATGGATTTAATAAATTATTTTTCCGAGTATTTATAAACTATTTTGTATAATCGGGAATCAACCGACTCCAACTATTTTTACGTTTTTGCAACCCGGAAGTCTCGGGAAAACTCCTTTCTAACCCAGATGCAAAATTCCGAGCATTTTTCATATTTTAACTTTTTCGATCCGGAGTATGGTTTTCCCCGCGCTGGTCCTGGCGCGAAATTTCCGATACAATATTCGTTTCGGTAAATCGATAAAACCCGTACTTTCGAGAAACGGGATCTTTTGATGAAACTATTATATTATCTTCTCGTAATACATGTAACCAAGGCGCTGAGACCAAGTCTGTATTTACAAAATGTATAGATTTGGATAATTATCCTAAAACCGGTACCGATTTGGATCTGTTTTATCAAATAAACATAATATTTTATATCCGGTATGATCCAACGGGGTACCAATATTCCATAAATATAAATAGCCTTTAACGTATTTTATTTTGTATAGATAATCATTTGCAGTCAGTAAATTGTCTAATTTCCAGAGAAAATACAGTATATTCATAATAGTTCGTAGAATTAAACCTAGATTTGAAGGCGTTAGCGATATTACATTTTGGAGTTCAAGTAACCAAATCAAAGATCTTGAAGAGTACTTTCAGAATCTGTAATCCGTACACCTGCAGAATCAAAGGTTATTATTTCTATATTTTTATTTAATTTCAAATTATTTTGTATTAAAATATGATTTTTTTGTTCCTGATGTTGTTTGTGTGATTTGATGCTTGCATGTTGTAGAAAATTTCTTCCTGATCATTTTGATATATTATATGACTGATTAGAAGTTCAATAACGTGTTCAAAATTGGGTTTGATTTTCGAAATTGTGAATTAGGGTTTATATGAACTATGAATATTTTCAATTGAATTTGGGCGTTTCTTTGTTAAGGGTTATCTGTTGAAACTGATTACATGAATGGGTAGATCGTAGAACAAGCAATCAAATGGTATAAATGATATTAACAGACGATTTCTGGAAGGGCTTCATAGAAAAACCGACTATGGCGGCGACAGGATTTTCAGGCCACGATTCCGGCCATTTCATTGCTTTGTTGCATGATTTGATTGCATATTTGAGTTTCTGGGAATTGAAAGATCATTCCCTGAAATTTTCGTGTGATTCTGGGCTGATTTTGTGTCACCGGAAAAGTTCGGGATCGCCGTTAATGGCGATCGCCGGCGACCAGGGACGGGGACAAATTGCAGAAAGGTTCCCGTGTTTTTGCTAAGTTTACAAAACTTGGATTGCCATTTTAAAATATTACAAAAACAAGATTTCTTTTTCAAAATTTTATAAAAATTAGATTTCTTTTTATATTAATTTCAGAAAATTGTTTTTAATTATTAAAAATTCTAAAGATTATTATTTCAATTCCAAAAATTATTTTAAATTCAAAAATAAATCTGTATTAATTAGTAAATTAATTTTAGTTGATAATTAATTATTTAACTATTCAATTAATTCAAATATTAATTGATTAATTGATTTAATTAATTATTAATTAATTAATTATAATTAATTATTTAATTAGATTTAATTATTTATTTTGATTTAAAAATTCTGAAAAATAGTTTCTAGTTTTAAAATATTATTTTAAATTATTTTCAAGGCTCGATAATTAATATAAAATTATTTAAAGATAGATTTAGGCAATCGAACCCAGTTAATTATTTTAAAATGATTCAACGACCCATTTTAATTCCGAAAAATGTTTAAAAATTCGTATTAAATACTTGAAAAATCATTTTAACATCGAATCTTCTTTACAAAAGTATTTTCATCAAATATCTTACGTGTTATGTGTTATATGTTGTAATATCCGGGATATGTCGTGTAATTATTTTTGCTAATAAATAATTAATATATGTGTTCAGTTTCTATTCTGTGAATTATTTGTTAAGTGTTAAATGTGTTTGGATGTTTAAAAATATTATTAATTGAGTATTTTAATTTTTATATGTCCAAAATAAAATATAGATAATTGTCATATCTTCCTAATTATTTTTATGTTGATTTATGAATTTATAAGGATCATATGAACTTTATAAAATCTTTTTTCTGGGTATTTAAAATTTATTTTATAAAAACGGGAACCAACCGACGTCATCCGTTGTTACATTTTTGGAACCCGAAACTCTTCCGAGAACTCCTTCCTAACCTAATTATAATATTCCGAGCATATTCCATGTTTCGACTTTTTCGATCCGGGGTACGGTTTGTCCTGCGCGGGTCCCGGCACAATATTTTCGATACAATATTCTTTTCGGTAAATCAATAAAACTCGTATTTTCGATAAACGGGAGCTTTTTATTAAAATATCCCAATTATCACCACGTAGTACGTGTAACCAGGCGCTGAGACCAAGACCGCAGTACAAATTGTACTGATTTGGATAATTGTCCCGAAAACCGATACCGTTTGGATCAGTTTTCATAAATAAATGTACCGTTTTATATCCGGAATGAACCAATGGGATACTAATTTTCCGTAATTATAAATAGCCTTTTACCGTATTTTATTTCGTATCAAAATCATTTGCAGTCAGCTAATATATAATTTTCCAAAGAAAAACCCTAAATTCATAAACCTTTCTGAGAATCAAACCAATAATCGGAGGTGTTACCGGAGTCCGTTTGAAAAGCTCGAGTACTCAAAACGAAGGTCTTGAGGTGTTCTATCAAATTCTGTGTTCCAAATCACTGCAGAAATCAAGGTTTATTTTCTGAAAAATTATTTATTTTCGAATTAATTTTATTAAAAATATGAATTTTTGTTCGGATGATTGTTTGTATGATTTGATGCTTGCATGTTGTAGAGCTTGTTTTCCTGATGATTTTCATATGTCATACGTCTGATTTGGAGTTCAATAACATGCTCAAAAGTGGGTTTAATTCTCGAATTTTAAAATTAAGGTTTATAACCCGTATGAATGTTTTCAATTGAAATTTGGGCCTTTTTGATTTAGGGGTTATTAGATGTTGATTTAGAGTGGATCATGTTCCTTATGAAATTTGCAATCGATTGGTATATAGCTCGTTAACAGAGGATTAGTGAATCGAAGGGAGTTGTGTTTTGAAGATTTACGATATTCGCCGGAAACCGGTGATGTTCTTGGCCAATTTCCGGCCAGGACAGGGATGATTGATGTGTTTTGATTGCATGAACAAGTTCCCGGTGATGTGTAGATCATATCTGGAGGTGTTGGTAGGGTGAGGACGCCGGGATCGTCTTCTCCGGCGAGATAGAACTTTTCCGGCGACCTCCCTGTAAAATTACAGTTTAGTACCTTATCTTTTGGGGAAGAAACAGTTAGGTCCCTGAAGTTTCCAGAATTTGCAAATTTTGGACTCCTGTTTTAAAAATATTCAAAAATCAAATTCCCTATTTATTTTTATTATAAAAATTCGATTTTAATTTCTGAAAATTCCAAAAATTACTATTTTAATTCCAAAAATTATATTTAATTCAAAAATAAATTTGAATTAATTAGTTAATTAATTTCAGTTAATTTTTAATTGATTAATTAGTCAATTAATTTGAAAATTAATATAATTAATTGATTTAATTAATTATTAATTGATTTTAATTAATTAATTGATTAGATTTAATTATTTAAAAATGATTTAAAAATTCCGAAAAATAGTTTCGAGCTTTAAAATATTATTTTAAATCATTTTCAAGGCTCGATAACTATTATGAAATTGTTTTGAAGCCAGAATTGGCCAACCGAACCCTGTTTACTACTTCGAAATTGATTCAACGATCTGTTTTAATTCCGAAAAATGTTTTAAAAATCATTTTAAATATCCGAAAGCCTATTTATGACCCGAGACTTCTTTATAAATGATATACCATTGATTATTTGACGTGTTATGTGTTATATGTGACTTGTTGGTTAACTGTCGGTCTATATATTCGATGTATACTTGTTTATTGCGTAACTTTCAATCCGTTAATCGGATTTGGGTGAAACGAAGGGTAGATAGAAGTATGTGTCGAATAGAATTGTGCGAGTTGAATATTGATAGATGCTTATGATATGTGAGCAGAAGAGGCAAGGCGTAGGAAAGGGAAACATGTAGTCGAGGAGTAAGACAGTGGTGATTGAAAGGGAGTGCAGTATAGTAAGCTAGTACCAGGAAAGTGTTCTGAACTTTCTCAAGATATTGTAGTGATTGATAGTCCTGTTTTATATTGCAAGTGCTTTGAAGCGCTAAACCCTAAACTCTGGTTCCAGTTATTGATCTTGAGCCATAAACCTTATTCTTTCTAAACCAGTGATTGTTGTGCACCCAGATACGATACTGCTCCACAAATACATACAAACTAAATATCAAACACTGAACCAGATTGCTTACACACTCAAACCATTGTATCTTCTGCTTTGAAAGACCAAATCCTTGAAACCCTGAAACATTGATCTTTTTGCTATCCAATTCTTTCATTACCTAGCATCCATACTTTGAAACTGCCATATTGATCCCTATGCAGATTGAAACCATTTTCATTATTGAACGTCCAATGTTGTTAATGATGTTGTTTATTGTTTATTACTGCTTAATCTGTTATTATGTTAGAATTGTATTGTTTTTATAAAATTATGGACCAGATTCGTGGTCAGACCATATAATGGTCAAGTTAGGCCAATGTGTGCCTTGGATCCAGTAGTTAGAGCAGTGCTGTGTGCTTTGCTCGGGGTTAGTGCGTGACTGATCAACAGCCTAACCTTGGTTTTTAAAATGAAAGTATAATATCCAATTCTAAATCATAATTCATTGTTCACTTGATATCGTAACCATTTTCACCTGATGATCATTATTCTCTGTTTTGTCATTGTGACTTGCTGAGCCAGTTAGGTCATTTGTGTGATGTTGTTTATGTTCTTTTCCAGTTAAGAAGGAACAGGTTGGTAACGAGGATCCCCAATCCAGCGCGAGAGCTAGGGGTTCAGGTTGATCGAGCTAAGTTAGTAGGCTTTTTTTGGGATAATTCGAGTTTGTAAAAGTTTGTAATAATGTTTAATACTCAGTGTTGAGTTGAAATAGTTGGGATTTGAACGGTTTGTAATATAAGTGTGTGTTTGGCTTGTGTGCATACTTTAACCTGTTGCGGTCCGTGGTAGTTGGTAAGTAGGGTCACTGCATATTATTATTAACTTTATCATTCTTATAAGTAGGTTATTAATAAGGTGTGTGTGTGTGGACCCCAAACTTCTGACCCGGGTTTGGAGGGCGCCACATATGTGCTCTGATTGATATATTATATGTGTATATATGCATTGTTTGACTGTTTTAATCGTAACTTTCAATCTGTAAGTCGGATTTGGGTAAAACGAAGGGTAGATAGAAGCTTATAACGAATATAATCAAGTAAGGTGAGTATTGATAGATACTTGTGATGTCTGAACACAAGAGGCGAGGCATAGGAAAGAAAAGCAAGTAGTCGGTAATTAAAAGTCGATAGACGAAAGCAAGTGAAGAGTTAGCGAATCAAGATAAGGCAAGTATTTCCGAACCTCCTTGATATATTGTGAGTAATTGAATGGTTCTATTTTATATTGCAAGTGCTCTGAAGCACTGATCCCTAAACCCTTATTCCAGTTATTGATCTTTAAGCCGTAAGGCTTATTCTTTGTAAGCCATTGATTGTTGAATACCCGAATACAAACCACTGATATACGAGACTACTCCACAAATACATACAAACTAAATACCGATCACTGAACATAGATTTTTTAACATACGAATCTTCATACCTTATATATTAAAAGACTAATCCTTATAACCTCGAGACCTTGATTCTTCTGTTATCTGATTCTTTCACCGGTTGATAGCCAATCCTTGTATTTACCATGTTGTTCCCTTGTAATTATTGTAAATCACCTTATGCTTGAAAACCATTGTTGTTTATGATTCTATCTATTGTTTTACATTGTTTATTCTATTATTGTTATAGAATTGTATTATTTTATAAAATATGGACCAGATTCGTGGTCAGGCCATATTGGTGGTCATGTTAGGCCAATGCGTGCCTTGGATTTCGTAATTAGAATAGAGTCGTGTGCCTTGCTCGGGGTTAGTGCGTGACTGATCAGCAGCCTACCCTTGGTTCTTAAACTAAAAAAATGAATATCCAATTCTAGTCATTGCTTATCCATAAACTTGATACCTTAAATCATATCATTTGATCATTATTTAATCTCAGTATTGTCAAATGTGATTTGTTGAGCTAGTTAGCTCATTTGTGCGATTCTGTTTATGTTCTTTTCCAATTAAGAAGGAAATCATTGGTAGCGAGAATCCCCAACCAAGTGCACGAGCTAGGACTCCATATTGAGCTGATTAAGCTAGCTGAAGACTTTTGTTATAGTCTAAGTTTGAAAGTTTGTAAAAATGTTTAATATTCAGTTGTAAGTTTAAATAGCTGAGATTTGAACGTTTGTAATATAAGTAAGTAAGTTGTGGCTAGTGTGCACACTTTAACCTGTTGCGATCCGTAGATAAAGGTAAGTAGGGTCTTTGTATTTTATTATTATCTTATTTATTATTATAAGCAGGTTTATATATATGGTGTGTGTGTGTGTGTGTTGTGGACCCCAAACTTCTGACCAGGGTGTGGAGGGCGCCACATAGTTCATGGATCAAGGGTGGTAGTCTTCTTTAAGGAGTCAACTTCCATCTGCAAGAAAATGGTCTAAGTCACACACACCTGACTTAATCTTTGGAAATCCTGATAGTGGTGTAAGAACTAGAAAAGCCACTCAAAATGAATATCTCTACCATTATTTTTTATTTTAAACTGAACATAAGAAGGTGGAAGAAGCTCTTCAAGATGCTGACTGGGTTACAGCAATGCAAGAGGAGCTTAATAAATTCGAAAGGAACAAAGTCTGGACTCTTGCGCCAAGACCAAATAACAAATCAATTGTTGGTACAAAGTGGGTGTTCAGATATAAAACTTATAGTGAGGGCATTATTACAAAAAACAAAGCAAGACTGGTTGTAAAGGGCTATTCATAGCAGGAAGGCAATGATTATGATGAGACTTTTGCTCCAGTTGCAAGGCTTGAAGCAATAAGAATTTTTCTAGCCTATGCTGCTCACAAGAAGTTTAAAGTGTTCCAAATGGATGTAAAGAGTGCATTTATAAATGGAGAACTCGAAGAGGAAGTTTATGTTGAACAGCATTCAGGGTTCATTGATCCAAAGTATCCCGATCATGTCTACATACTGGATAAAGCACTATATGGAATAACGCAAGCTCCAAGGGCCTAGTATGAAACACCTTCTCTAATTCTGTTAGAAAGTGGTTTCACAAGAGGTACAATTGACAAAACTCTCTTTTATAAATACCATGGTAAGGACTTGCTATTAGTATAGATATATGTTGATGATATCATTTTTGGATCTACTAATAATAAACTTTGTAAGAGATTTGCAAAGCTAATGCAGTCTAGATATCAAATGAGTATGATGGGAGAATTGAGTTATTTTCTGGGGTTACAAGTAAAACGGACTGATGAAGGGATCTTCATAAATCAATCCAAATACACCAGAAATTCGCTCAAAAGATTTGGAATGCAAGACAGCTCAACTACATTAACTCCCATGGCCACTGCAACCAAGTTAGATTTTAATACTGGTTCTTCAGTAGATATAACTAACTACAGAGGTATGATTGACTCACTCCTATATTTGACTACTAGTAGACCTGATATCATGTATGCTACCTGTCTCTGTGCAAGGTTCCAAGATGATCTAAGAGAACCTCATCTATTAGCTGTAAAAGAATTTTTAAATATCTCAAAGGCACCATGAATATGGGATTATGGTATCTTAGAGATTCAAATTTTAAGCTAATTGGATATTCAGATGCTGATTTTTCCGGATGCAAAATAGACAGGAAAAGCACTTCTGGAAGCTGCCAATTTCTTGGTGGTAGACTGGTATCTTGGTATAGAAAGAAACAAAAGTCAATTTCCACATCAACTGCAGAAGCTGAATATATTGCTGCAGGAAGCTGTTGTGCTCATATTTTATGGATGAAGAATCAGTTACTGGATTATGGGTTAGACTATTCTGCTGTTCTTATATATTGTGATAATTAAAGTGCTATTACAATGACAGGAAATCCAGTGCAGTATTCAATGACTAAACACATCAGCATTAGGTACCATTTCATAAGGGAACATGTGGACAAAGGTACAGTGGAATTGGTCTTTGTTCCAACAGATCATCAATTAACAGATATATTCACCAAGCCTCTCTGTGAAGCTACTTTCACAATATTGGTGAATGAATTGGGAATGATATATGGACATTTCTCAAACTCTGATAATTAAAGGATAACTACTGATAGTTAGAGTATGGTATCTTATCATTATGTATCAATACTTGTGACAACCGGCAAATATTTGAACTATTTTATAAGTGCGATATATATATATTCGTAAATATTCTATGATATAATGGCAACTATACGGATTCGTTATATATTGTGTATTATTTTGTCATTTGGCATTGCGAATGTTGTTGGAATATTTTTAAGCATATAGCTTTTGTACGCGAGTAAGATTTTCGTTACGCGATTAAATAAGTAGCGCGATTAGATAATATACGAATAGTTGCGACTACGCGATTAAATAATAACTGAAATTCTCGCGATTTAGTAATATTTGAATAAGTTGCGATTAGGCGATAAATTATATTTTAATATTGTGGAGTAGAGTCAATTTACTTGCAATATCTTGTGTGATTTTTAATGTGTTAATTATATTTTTCATGACTTATTTATTAGTGTGATAATATTAGAAAATTCTTTTAATATAAATTTTTGTTCGAAATTTTTGAAAATGATTTTATTAAACTTCTAAAATCTTATAGTATTTATGGTATTAATTTTGTGTTTTATGGATTTATATTTTAGTTACTAAAATTCATTCTTTTTAATCATACTTTTAATAGTTATTGAATTACAAGTGTACCCTTGCATGTAAATTCCACCCAAATAGAAATCAAGGGTAAGACCGACCTTTCACCCTCCACTAACTCCATTTGATCAATTAAATGACCTATAAAACCTTGCATTCAAAATCTTGCTAGTAGTAGAAGAATGATAGATTGGTAAAAACAACCTTCACTCACTATTTGGATGAAACAAAAGCTAATCAAAGCACTCAATCTCACATTATTTTCTCTCATCACACACACACACCACTCCATCTCTCCTCTCCATACTCCCTCTTGGCTGTGCCTAAAATCCTCCCCGCCCATTTCATTTTCTTCCTCATTTCTTCATTTTTCTTACACCTTTCAACTCCTCTAAGCAAGGATCATTTACACTTGGTGCTATATCTTCATTTGAGGTTAGTTTCTTAGTTGCATGTGGTTAACGCCAAGGGTTTTAACTTTGATTCTTATAAATCTAGATTTGAACTCAATATGGCTCATAAAAATTGAGCAAGAAATGGTCTTGACGAAGTGTTTTGCTTCTATTTTCAAGCCATGGTCTTGACCTCAAGCATTCGACAATGACTCCCAAGGAGCCAAATGAATTTCATTATGTTAAGTTAGTTTTTCTTTAAAAAGAGACTTTGCATATGGCTTTCAAAGAATCCCTAATCTTTTAAAATATATTTCACAAAGTTTCTATCCTTGCATGCTATGATTTTTATGATAAAAGTTGAAGTTAATACTTGCATGTCATGGTATAAGTGATATTTCGGACAAATATGCTATGTGATTTAAATTTGAGTTTTGTAAAATGCATGCCATAGTTTTTGCTCTGAAATACTAGTATGCTATGTTCCTTTATAATTCATGATTAAATTTAGTAGCCATCAAGTTGATACCATGTATATTTAATTCGAAATTTTGCTTAAAATCGCATATGTAAAATCTGCTCTACTATGCTCTCTGTTTTTGCCTCAGTAATTGACATATATGGCTAGGTTTATGCTCGTAATTTCCATAAAATGATAGTTAGTAGGGTTGTGTATATTGTAGGTTAGATTTGTTGGCTTGATTGTTAATTTTGGTGTTAAGTTGGGAGTTAAGGTGGAAGGAGGATCACTAGGCACAAAGAAGCAGAATTTTCACCATAAGTATAGGCTGTTTTAGGTGAGTTTTAGTGAGGCCTTGCTAGGCCTGAGTTTACTGGAGTTAGAACATGAGTTGTACTTGAGTCCAGTGGCTTTGATTCATTGAAAAACTTGCATTTAGGTAGGTGCACACACACATATCCGAGAGTAGCTCAAAACAAGGCTGAACTGCGTAAACTTGTTTGGTCGATTATATCCATGTCTTAGGCTAGGCCTTCATGGGGCCTTGTCTTATATAAGTGTAAATCATCCTTAGGGAGTTTAAAAAACCATTAGAATTAAAAATTGAGTGATAAAAGTGAGTTTTAAGTAAGTAAAAACAGAGTAGAGGGAAATTAAAGGGGGCTGGGCAGTGTCAACTTTGAGCAGAGGCCTAGAGAAGCCTAGGTGAGGAATTGGCATAAAACCAAGTCTGAGAGTTAGGTTTAGGTCTTAGGAATCCATGAGAGTTGGTTTTGTTAGAAGGCCCAGTGTAGAAGTTAAGATTTCTGGCAAATAGCACAGGTAGTGCAAACTGGTGCTAGCAGGGAACCTTAGTGTGAGTATTGATCGTTGTAAGCATATAGGAGTGATGCCTCTGAGTCTTACCAACTTTAGAAGTTAGTTTAGAGTCTTAAAAACCTTTAGGAAGTGATTTGGAGTGAAGGCCCAAGGTGGAGACATCCCATTTTCACCAAGGCACCCGAGAGCACCCTTAGAGTGGCATTCGGAAGCTTTAATGGTATTCATTGTAATTGGGACTTAGTAGTGAAGAGTCTGAGTGTTGCACATTATCTTTAGGTTTAAGTTAAGGTCAACATAGATAGATTGAAGCATTAGTAATAGTTATTATGTGTTACTTGCTCATGTGCTTAAGGATTTAGGTGATAATAACTAAGTATCATATGCCATGCCATTATGTGATTATGTGAATTACTTATATTGCATATGATTAAGTTATGTGTATTCTTATAACCATAAGTTCTTATATAATAGTAGTTATGATAAGGGTAAAAGTTATTCTATGAGCTTATAGGCTTATAAGGTGTTAAAGGGTGAATGGTAATGAGGTTAATATAATGTGTAGGTTCTGAATCGAAGGGGAAGACTCATGCCGTCAAGATCGAATAATCTTAGAACTGTTGAAAGGCAAGTTACTTACTTCTGTATCCTTACAATTGTTGCAAGTATATAAACCTTTTTGTGAATGCTTAGTTGTAATAACCACCATGTCATTAATTATTTCAAATACTTCCGTTAATAACTCTTAACCTTGTTAGTACCTTACCTTCAAAACATTACCTATCCATTAGACCGTGAATACTAAATTCTCTACCAAATTCCCTAAAGCGAACCTTATTAGTGAACTTGAATTCTCTTGTTATAATTCAATTAAGGTGATACCAAATCTTTCCCCGTCATCCATGTTATAAATCATTATAAAATAAATGTTTTCTTGACTTAGTGGATTGGACTAGACGCAAGTCCTTTTCACACTTATTGATAGGCTCACATATAGCCTAGGGATCCCATTATATTTGAGAACCCAGTGCGGTTCGGGATTACTTCGCGGCTGATCACCAGCTATAATACGTAGCATCCTAAACTAGAGCAACTTCTTCAATGATGACATTCTCCTTAGAAATCAAGCCATATCCTATAGTATACCCTTTGTTGTCATCTCCAAAAGTAATACTTGGGCCAACTCTCTCCTTGAACTCAGTGAGCAGGGTAGAATCTCCATTCATATGCCTTGAGCAACCACTATCCAGATACCAAAGATTCCTTTTGTTTCCCTGCACACATCAAAATCAAATCAAGTTAATTTTGGTACCCAAGTCTTTTTGGGTCCTACCTTGTTAGCCTTCTTTTAAGGTTTCTTGGGATTTTCCTCACTTGACTTAGGTGATTGAGATTCAACCTTGGTCATTAGAGTATGGCTTTGAAAAACATTCATAATAGCTGAATTATCATGCACAGGTTATTCACAAGAAATTACATATTATGTGCAAACATGTTATTCCAGTATGCCATGCTGAATGGCATTTGAGGCATATTGAATGCAACATAGTAAGGATTTTATGCAAATGTCATATTAGAAATTATGCATTCAAATTTTGTGCAGGCATAACATTCATAGGCATTGTAGGCATGTTGGGAAATTAGGGAGGTGCAGACATGGGTACATGCATATTAGATTTGCAAATAACAGACAAATGATTAACACTACCATACTTAACGCAGATTTTTCTAGGTGCATATTTATCTGGTGTGTAGTTGTTATGTTTATTAATTCCTACTTTCCCATTCCTGTTATTTTTCTTTTTGGAATATGCCTTGACCTCAATTTTCTCCAATCTATAATTCAGTTGCTTCATTGACAGATGCCCCACATTAACTCTTTTGTTCTCCTTGACTTGACTTGATTCTCTTGTAACAAAGTTCTTGAAAATTGATCCATATTTCTCATTGAGTTTAGCTAGCTTGGCTTGGCTAATTGGCTTCTGTTCTTTCAACGGATGAGCATCCATGTTTTTCAACGGATAATTACTTTTATCTTTCGATGGATAAACTTCATCATCTGTTGATTCCACATCCATCGATAATCCTTCTACCAACTTAGGATCCAGTTTCTCCTTGCTCTTTTTCTAGGCTTCTTCACAGAATGATTCTGTACCTTGAACTTTAGCAATTTGGGCATGTACATTTCTTGATGACTTCCAAGCCTTGATTACCTCTTGCTCTCGTTCAAGCTGCTTTCTCAAAATCTCCTCTTTCTTTAAAGATTCAGTCAATTCATCTTTTGCAATCATACACTATTTTCAGTTTCTTAAACTCAATAAATTGAATTTTTAACACAGTATTCCTCTCACTTAAAAGCAGATTATTATCTTTAATTTTTGTGTTTTCTTTAGTGGGTGATTTAAGTGTAACACGTAAGTGATATAATTCTGTTTAAATGTCATTTATAGTATCATTACACTCATCTTTAGAAAGGTATGCTAGATTAGTAGTGATTTCCTGATTGCTTGAAGAACTGACCTCTGTTTCATCTGATTTGGCCATTAGAGCTAGATTGACATAGCTAGTTTCTTCATCTTCATCTATCCCATTAGTTCCTAGACATTTCCTTGAGTCTGGAAAGCCATTTCCTTTTGTTTGAGCAGTTCAAAGTACTTCTCTTTTTAATCCACAAGATCAAACTTCTTTTTCTCAAAATTAGGCTTTCTGCATTCATTGGCAAAATGATCATTTAAGTCACATCTGAAACACTTGATTTAGATTTATCCACCATGTTTCTATTTGGATTGGTTGCTCCAAAATTCTTTTTAAATTTGAGCTTGGCAAATCTTCTTGATAGGAAAGCTAGATGTTTATCTATATCCTCCATTTCATCCTGACTAGGATGATCTTCATGCTCAGCCATTAGCCCTTTTCCTTTGCCTTCACAAACCCTTGAGTTTGGTCCAGATTCCACAGCTTCAGGCTTTATCACTTTCACTCTCTCTTGTTCAGCTACCAATGCAATAGATCCTCCCTTCTTCCTTCCTTTCTCTAACTTCTCATCTTGTTCCAACTCAAGCTCATAAGTTTTTAGAATGTTATATAGTCTCTCCAAAGTAAACTCCTTATAATCTTGAGAGTTTCTAATAGAGACATATATAGGCTTCCATTATTTTGGTAAAGATCTAAGGAATTTCAGGTTTCAGTTTTTTGTCTGGTAGATTCTTCCATGCAGTTTCAATGCATTTAGTAGTTTTTGAAACCTACTAAAAATGTCACTTAAAGATTGTCTTCATAATGAAAGTGCTCGTACTGCTGGAATAGTAGTTGCATCTTGTTTTCCCTCATATGTTGAGTTCCAACATATATGATTTGAATTGTATCCCAAATATCCTTAGCAGATTTACATTTGATGATATTGTCAAACATATCTCCATCAAGACCATTGAACAAAATGTTCATAGTCTTTTTATCTTTGTGCACTTGCTCAATGTCTTCATCTGTCCATATTGATTGTGGCTTTGGAATGCTTGGCTCATTTCCTGCAGCTCCTTCAACATCTGTAGCAGCTCTTCGAGGAACATGAGGGCCTTTCTCAATGAAATCAACATACCTTTCATCTTAAGAGAGAAGATGTAGGTGCATTTTCACCTTCCAATGGTGATAGTTGTGTTTATCCAAAAAAAAGGATCTTCACTCCAACATCCTTCTTACTCATGTTGTTAGTTGTTTTGATATTTAAACTCTTAGCGTGTCAAGAGCTTGCTCTTTAACAATTTTTTATTCCCAAACAGTCTAACAATAGAATTACAGAAGGGGGGTTGAATGTAATTCTTGGTTTCTTTTAGAAATTAAGAAAATTCTTTACCAAAATATATAAGTGTTTGAATATGCAAGTGTGAGGAAATGAATTATAAATGTATTCAAGACACAAAGTAATTAAACACAAAGATTTAAAAACTTTCTGGTGGATTAATATTTTCCACCAGAGATATATATATATATTGATTGAGAACTCTATGATGCAAGAATGCACACAACTGCTTACAAGTAAAGTTATAAAGAACAGAGAAATTCCTAACAGATGTAGTTTTTTTATTACATATGAAAAAGACAAACATATAAAACAAACTAAGTCTTAATCACATGTTTCTTCATTTATCTATCCAGCAACTTTGTATTTCTTCAAGTAAGCATGGAAATGGAAATGCTTCTTTGTTCTCATAAACCTACAAATAGGCTGCCACATTCCTTTTGTTACAATCAACCCATGTGACTGTGAGGTCACTATCAACTCCTATTTGAATTTGATATCCGTCGAGACTTTGGAGATTATCCGTTGAGTTTCTATTGGATCATCCGTTGAGAGTAACTTGGGTCATCTGTCGAAGCCTTGTAAAATTATCCGTTGAAAGTATTTCTATAGCAGTTGACACCAATTCATTTATGCAAATTTACAAGGCATCTAGTTATTTATAATTAGCCAACCTATTTTACATATCATTCTATTAGTCAATATGACTTATAATATCTTACAATCTCTAATTCTCTAAGACATTACAGTATACAGGACTGTGCTACAAAAAATTATTTAAACATAAGATACTCTTTCAATGGATGACAGAGTAAGATTGTCCATTGAAAGTTATAAACACGCTTAATTAAATCTACTAAGGTGTTTTGGTGAAATATCATCAAGCCTACAACATATTCCTAACATGAATGTCTACATACATGCTTTCTTTCACAAATTGAGCCTAAGAAAACTGAGGAAGCTCTACTTGATCCTTACTGGATATCTTCCATGCAAAAAGAGCTCAATCAATTTGAGAGAAATAAAGTTTGAAAATTGGTTCCTTCCATAAAGAACAAAAACATAATTGGAACAAAGTGGGTGTACATGAACAAAATGGATGAAAATGGAATTGTAACAAGAATCAAAGCAAGATCGGTTGCCAAAGGATACTCACAAGAAGAAAGAATTGATTATGATGAAACTTTTACTCTAGTTTCAAGACTTGAAGCAATAAAGATTTTTTTTTGCATTTGCTGCACACTCAAATTTTAAAGTGTATCAAATGGATGTAAATAGTGCATTCATTAATGGTGAGTTGGAAGAACAAGTTTATGTGCAACAGCCACCTGGCTTTGAAGATCCTAAATTTCCAGATTTTGTTTATCAATTGCTAAAGGCTCTCTATGGATTAAAGCAAGCACCTAGAGCTTGGTATGACACATTGTTAAAATTTTTGCTTAAACATGGATTCACTAGAGGAACAATTTACAAGACTCTATGCTAGAAAAAGTATGGTGGTAATATGATCCTAGTTCCAATTTGTGTGCATGATATCGTTTTTCATTCTATAAATAAAAAAATTTGTCAAAGATTCTCAAGACTCATGCAGAGTGAATATGAAATGAGCATGATGGGAGAATTAAGTTACTTTCTTGGACTCCAAGTCAACCAAAGAAGTGATAGAATCTTCATCAGCCAAACCAAGTATGTTAAAGATTTATTAAAGAAATTTGGAATGGTTGATTGTTCACCTGCATCAACACCTATGTCTACAGCTACAAAGTTAGATGAAGATAAAAAAGGAAAAAGTGTAGACATGTCTGTGTGTAAGATTTCAAGCCAATCCAAAGGAATCACATTTGATGGATGTGAAAAAGAATTTTCAGATACTTAAAGGGAACACCAAACTTGGGACTGTAGTATCCTAAGGGAATTGGATTTAAAGCTGCTAGATACACATATGCAGATTTTGCTGGATTCAGGGTTGACAGAATGATACTAGTGGAAGCTGTCAATTTCTTGGTCAAAGACTTGTATCTTGGTACAGTAAAAAACAGCAATCTGTGTTAACTTCCACAACTGAGGCAGAATACATAGATGTCGGAAGTCGTTGTGCTCAAGTGCTTTATATTAGAAATCAATTAATGGACTATGGCCTAGTGTTACACAAAATTCCAATCATGTATGACAATACTAGTGCTATATTTATTGTTTCTAATCAAGTTAATCATTCTAGAACTAAGCACATTGATATAAGTTACCATTTTATTATAGAACATGTTACAAATGGTACCATTGAGCCCATTTTTATTCCAACAGAAAAATAATTAGCTGACATTTTTACTAAATCTTTTGATGAAGCAACTTTCGCTAGACTTGTTGGTGAAATTGGAATGTTAAATTCTTCATCTTAAAGGCAAGAACTGAGCTAATATGTTGCAGCAGATTAATTTCTAGTAAATCAAAATTAATTTCATTTAATTGGAAATTAACTGGAATGTGATTTATAAATATTTCAGAATTCTCTATATATTTATTTTTTAAAATTCAAAAAACATTAAGCTTAATTTTTTTTAATTCTGAGAAAAACTGTCTAAATAATAATTCACATTTTCAATATGTGAAATTAATATAAGACATATGTGACGCCCTCAATCTCGGGGTTAGGAAATGAGGACCCACACACTATTAAACTAACAACAAATAAGCATAAACCCCGATTAACTATAAACAGGATTTAAACAGGATTAAGTTTGAAACAAGACATAACTACTAACCAGTAAGTATTATTACAACACAAAATATAATATTAAATTTACATAATTGATTCCGACTAGGAATCGATGAACAACCCATTGTATTCTTTTACACTTTCCACTATAGTGCTTGCTCACAAATCCTATACTACCTGCTCTGGCATCTAGAAGCCTACGACATGGTAGGGGCCACCAGGTACGCTCTTACGAGCAGTACGCCTAAGTCTAGCCATCCTCTTGCTTAACTGTCATGGTTAAAACAAAGCAAAATATAGGAGCACATAAATCTCAACAAGTAACTATATGACAGTTCTATGATGGAACAATATAAAATATCCAAAATAACTTTTATGGCATTCTACTTTAATTTTCTAGGTGGCATATTTCCATCTTTGGGTGAACAAAGGTATCGAGAAAGGGTTTTGGGCTTTTAAGGTTCAAGGGTTATGACATAGTGAAAGCCGACATTCATCACAAATCAATAGCAGGATCTCAATGGATCCTTCAAGTGAAAAGTAAGAATCTATTCAACTCTGGGAATCAATTTTGTGATTAATAACAATATCAGAGATAAGAATCAGGGTTCTCAAAGCTATTTGCTAAACAATAACACAATCAACTCATCTCAATTCATTTTAAATCATTTCAGTTTCAAGGAAGCAATTGTTAAGGAAATGTATTCAATTACTCTTTATAAAGTGATAGGGAACCCTTGGTTGGTCTACTTAACTTTTATAAATAATACGGGTGATCATCCCGTACCGACCTCCATCTGGTCATTAAGGTACCTATGGCATAATTTCAGCCTTAAATTGGACTAGCCCCGCTAGCCTCTTATATGACTAGACTAGTCCTACTAGTCTCTTATGTCTCAATCCAATCCATCAGGAATTCATTTGGAAAACCTTGTGTTGAAAAAGAAAGGTTTGACTAAGTTCATTTTATCATTACCAAGAATATGAAATCATTCGGACTCTTTCAAGTCGAAAATCATTCTTAAGTTCAATTCAAGAATTCAAAGATAGTGAATGAATCAAAGGTAAGCAAAGATCAATGTAAAGATCTTGATCAAATGATAAACAAAGTACGCAAGTTAGGGAATCAGAACATTTCTAAGGATCATTACAGAATAAGGGATACAAAGGAATAAATGACTTAGGTTACTCGAAACAAAATGCAAGGGAGTTCATAAAGGTTCTTTTAGAGTTTAGAGAATTCAAGGTATCAATAGGAGGCAACAAGTAATCAGGATATGAATCAATAGGGTTGTTATAAAGATTTGAACATTAACCATATCAAGTCATTACAGGGTCAGTATCAGGGTGTTTCAAGGGATCAATGACAGGTATAGCACAAGTATCAATATCAGGGTTCAAAAATCAATAACAGGTTATCACAAGTGTTATAAAAGATTACTACTCTATCATGGCATCATCAATATCCTCTATATAATCAATTTATACAAGTAGGCAGAGATACTTTCCTGAATTCACTTTCCTACTTTACAAGGGTTGAGCTACTGCCACCTAGAATACCTATAACATCAGGGAAATATCGTGTAATTATTCTTATTAATAAATAATTATTATGTGATCATTATGTGAATTTCAGTGAATTATCTGATGCTTGATAATAATATTTGGATGTTTATATATGATAAAATGTGAGTATATTAATTTTATTATGTCGAGAATAAAGTATATATAATCAAGGTATTTTTTGGTAATTTTTTTGGAATGTTATATGATTTTATATTGATTTATGAATTATTAATTATTTTTTGAATAATTACGAAACTATTTTATAAAACCGGGAATCGTCTAACTTCAACCGTTTTTTTACGTTTTTACAACCCGAAACTCTTCCGAAAACTCCTTCATAACCTAATCTAGTAATTCCGGACATTTTCCGTATTTTAACTCTTTCAATCCATATTACGGTTTGAACCGTACGCGTCCCAGCGCAAATTTTTCAATACGATAATCATTTCGATAAATCAAAAAAACCCGTATTCTCAAAAGAAGGGATAATATTACATTATTTTTCGTGTAAAGTGTTTTATAAGAAGCCCGGTTTGGATAATTATCCAATACGGGTATCAAATCGGATCGTTTTTGCATTTACTTAGCGGCTAAGTAACTAATTTATCGATCCAATACCATCCAACACGAACTAATATTCCATAAATATAAATAGCCTATTTCCTTATTTCATTCTATTCGTATAATCATAATCGATCAGTAAAAATATGGAATTTATAGAAAAAACCATAATTATTCGTTACGTTCTTGAAAATTAAACGCACAAACGAAGGCGTTATCGAACTCCGATTCGGGCGTGCAATATATCAAATCCAAGCTTTCGGAAAGTTCTTTCTGAATCAATCAACCATTTTTATGCAGAAATCAAGGTGATTATCTTATTTAATTATTTCAATTCGAATTATTTAGTGATTAAAATATGAATTTTTGCAGACGTGATTATCTGATTGTTTTGATGATTCCATGTTATAGAGCATGTTTTTCTGGTCAATTTCATATATTATACTTCAAAAATAGAGTTTAGTAACATATATTAATTGAGCTTTGATTTTTTGAAAATTTGAAATTAGGGTTCTTGGTGTTCTTGTGTTGAAATTTGGGGCTTTTTGATTTACGAATCGTTTGATGGTTTTGATGCTTAAAAAAGCTTTATTATTGAATTTGCAGTTGATTGGTATATGGAATTAGTGATTATAAACCCTAGAAGTGTTAGTCGAGTTCAAGGTTTTTTTCGAATTTTGAATTGATTTTTCCGAGTTTTATGTTAATTATCGGATGAATATGATTGTGGGGACTGATTGTATGTTTGATAAACTTCAATTTCGTGTATATAACGTTAAGCTTGGGTTAAGTTTTGTGCAAATCGGAAACAACCGGTTTTTCGTCGGATTTCAGCTAAATCTCATCGGGGAAGATGATGTAATCGTCGTTCGGGGAAAGGGTTGTCGGTGCTAGATCTCTGGGATGATTTGGAGTCAGAAACCGATATCAATTGTGATGTTTAACCCCAAATCTGGCCTGTTGTTTGTTGCCGGTATGGAAGTCCGGTGGCCGGATATTGTTATCGGAATTGAAGCTTTACGGTGACATGTTCTTGAGGACCCGGTATGCGACCCGTTGACCCGAATGTGTGACCCGACTTTGATCTGATTTTTCACAAATGCTATTCTGAAAAACTGTTATGCAGATTTCTTTTTTTTTTATATATAAAAATTCAAAAAAAATCTTTTCTAAATTCTAGAAATTGTTTTAAAATTCAAAATAAATTTAGTCAATTATTTTAAATAATTAACTAAATTATTTAATTCCAGAAAATTATTTTCTTTATTATTTTCAAAAAAATCAAAATATGATTTAATTATTTATAATTTATTTTAATTAATTATTTATGGATTTAATTAATTGATTAATTCATTTAATTAATTATATAAATATAAATAGTTAAATAAAATGTAATTATTTATAATTAAGCCAAATAATGATTTAAAATTATTTTGAGCTTTTAAAATTTATATAAATATATTTAAAAAATTCAATTAATATTATTATTAATTGAATTATTCTTATTTTATTCATAATAAGTCAACCGTTCGTCCGTTTAATACAAAATGAACGCCTCTAGACTCAGAAAAATATTTTGCTTCTATTAAAAATATTTCCGAGACCTAAATTATTTTGTATCTATAGGTCGTTTGTTTTATGAATCATTCTGAGTCGATTATTGATCAATAAAATACTTTTTTTGACCCGATTTCAATTCTAAACGTGTTGAGACCTATCTTTTGACGATTCAACTTATGTGCCACATGAATTATGTGATTACGTGTTATTTGAATAATATGATTACGTGCGTTATATGTACGTGCTATGTGAATTATGAGTTAACGTGGCTTTTAAACGTTATCTGATCAGAATTTGATCTTTATCTGTTATTATCGGATAGGTAGATGATAAGAATAAGTGTTGAATAAACAATTATACATTGTTAGTTAATTGTAATAGTATTCTCTTATGATAGATACACCTAGTGCGAGGCATTCAAAGCCCGATAAAGATTGTAAAAGTAAATCCTGAATACGTATAGTAATGAAACGAGTGGAGTCAGAATATAGATAAACCTGAAATGGTGAATGATAAGAAAGGTCAAGTGGCCTATCAATGGAAATGTAGATACATCAGGACTAAGTGATATGGCAGATAGTTAAAGATCATAGGGTTATCAATTGAGGCAAGTATTCCTACACTTTCTTTTAAAATATTGCAAATATTTCTTCATTACTATTATAAGTTCAGAATAGTTAAATGTTTTTATATTTCACTACAATTACTCTTATTTATGCCAGTTCCTTTTTGATCTTGTTCCTTGATTATCGATTGATCTCTTGAGCAAATACCCATTATTTCAGGTTATTTACGAACCCGGAATTAGGATGTTTTGAAATCAAAGTGATTTGACATCAAAATACTCCACGGATTGGATGGTTACGATGAGGGCCAGGAATGAGCTGGACCCTAAGGGCCAGGGATGGCTGGACCCTTAATTATTTGGCCATAGTTGGCTGGGTATCCCATATGGTTGTGGGTCTATGCAGTTGGGTATAGATCCGCACTATATCCTGAATGATCAGCGGGTTATAGTGCATATGTTGGTTTCTAGTGTCCAGTCTAATTTATTGTTAATTGCCATTAACGGTATTCCCTCTTAGAAAGTTATGGTTTCAAAAACAAACGAAGATTTGATTCAAGAAATGAAACAGTGAAGCGTTCACTGTTCTTTTACAGAAAAATGTGATTTACAATTAAAGGCCAATGAGGGCCGATGTTTTATTCGCTCAACTGTAATAAATAAATAAAGATGTTTTAAAATCATTCAAAAATTATTTCCAAAAGTTTCTTTGATCTGATACTTGGGAACCATTTATGATACTTGCTGGGAATTTTTGGCTCACTCTTGCTTTGTGTATTCTTACTTATTTCAGTATCAAATGAGGACAAAAGTGAATAACTTTTAATAGGCAACAAAAGTGGAGAGTTTCCAGCTGAAGAAATTTGGAGGTGTCATAATGAATATTACGAGGAAGTTAGTAAAGAGGTAATGAAATTGTATTTAGTTATTATAATTTTAGAAGGTTAGATTCTTGTTTCATACCATAACCTGTAAGCGGTCCGGAATAATGAGGGGTTATATGTATATTTGTTTTAGTATACAGGTTTATATTGTTTAAAATTGTTTAGTGACACCCAATCCAGACCCCGGATTTGGGGTTGTCACAGTTGGTATTAGAGCTTGAAAGGCATATGTCATAGCCTACTCGTTTATTCGAGTATTTAACTCAACTCAAATAAGAATGTAATAAGTAAATAGTGGATCAATCATCAGAGAGATCTCACAAAGTAACATCTGTCAAAGATCAAAGAAACATTGTTCATCTGCAGACTTGAAGATTCACTGGAAGAAGTTCAAGAATTTGATCATGCCTCAGTGATGTAAATCAAGATCGTGGATTTAATCAAGTGACAGAGATCTCGTCAAGGTATCAATTTATTACAAGGATTCAATCAGAATATCAAAGTCAAGACATGAAGAAACGTCACAGAAGTTAGTCACTCATGAACCAGACAGTACATCGAGTGTCAGCATTGAAGTGGCGGAATTGATTCATAAGTCTCAGTGACTTTCAGAAGATTGTCAGAAGAATGGATGCTGCTCAGCGTTAGTATTAATTCTCTATTAATTAATTAAGTCATATAATTTAATTAAGAAAATAAATTATATCTGCAAAGATTAATTTATTGATTAATTGAATTAAATTGATTAATTAAGTTAGAATTAATATTAAGGATTTACAGAATTTTAATTGATTAAAATCTGTTTTAATTCTAAAAAGACAACTGATTGTACTAGTATGACAATCAGTATGACAATTGATAGTCATACCGAAAGTCATGCTAATTCAGTTGATTGTCTTGATAGAATTATTGTTTAGATTAAAATCACTTATTAATTCAGTAAGACAATTTCATTTGTACTACTATGACAATCTGTATGACAATCAATAGTCATACCGAAAGTCTTGCTAGTTCATTTTTATTGTCTTACTAGCTCTAAAGGATTGTCACACCAGTTCAACATTCTCGGCTGTGGTGATTAAAAACAAGCAGAGACCAATTCATTTACATAACATATACAGAGAGCAATCAAACAGAAGAAAAGAACAAAAAGAGAACAAGCAGCCAAAATATTTCATCTTATCTGCTAATTCAAGTTTACAATTTCTAGCTTGTAAAGTTAAATCCAATCAACTAGAAATCACTCTCTTGTTCTTGTGTATCAATCTAGCGGATTAAAATCCCTAGAACTTAATCTCAAATCGCTTTTAGCATTTGATCTTTTAATTACAAAAATAAAAAAAGTTCATGTCGAATTTATTCTAGATTTGTAATAATTGATTTGAGATTAATCCCTTGTAACCGATACCGTAGTTGTAACACCTTTCAAGTTTAATAAAAGTTTTATTTAACTTGAATTTTGTTTCACAATTTTATTCCGCATTTTATTCGACGAAACGGTATTGTTTGCATTCAACCCCCCCCTTCTAAAAACAAATTGGGACCTAACAGAGCTACAGGTTATTGGTCCCTGAAATAAAAATAGGTGGAAGTAAGATAGGATTGATAAGTCGTATAAGATAAGAAAGATCCTAGGTATACTCATTTTGAGTTCGAGTTGAGTGTGCATTAAGAATAGCAGATCCGATATGGATTAGTAAGACAAGACATTGTTAAGAGAAGTAAAAGGTGAATATATTAACGCTATGGATATATTGAGTTCATAGATCCTATAGTTGTGAAGAATCGATAGCTCAACGGAGATTGGGTAAGTTACCCTGCTTTTCATATGATTTTAAAGGAAAATGCGATTGAATTCTGAGAGAATTTTGTATAAGGGAAGATAGGAAAGTTCTAGTATGATCCAACTTAGAATTACGTAGTAGGTTAAGCTCCAGGATGGAGGAAACGAGTTGATTGAAGCTAACGAAGGGCCAACATCATAAGTATAAAGGCACCACTGAGGCGAGAAGCTTCTTATCGCTTTTTGGGTGCCGTGCAAGGATCGACATATCGACCTTATTAGTTATATTTAAGGTTAACAAGAAGATACGACCTTATGTGCGGAAAAAACGTCGAATTGCGTCAATTGGTTGTAACTATGACATCAAGGACGATGATAAAAATATCAAAGATAGTACCAGATGTCAACATTGGAGTTAGAATTACGAATGAAGTAGTATGCAGCGGTAAATGAAGTTCTCGGTGACTAGAAAAGAAAAATGATTCAATAAAAAGCAGAAGAGATATTGAAATAAATAAACCCATAGGTGGTCGTTTCCTCAATTAGGTACCTTATTGTGGTTGAAGAGAACATCAACTAATTCATATAGTAAAGACGACCAGATGTTTGATCAAACTCAGTATCGTTAATTCAGAGGGCCAAGTAGAGCCGCTAATACGAAAAAGTTTAAAATTTTCTCGAAAGAAGAATGCAAACCTTGTTTAATAGTATCAACCATCGAATCAATGTGCGGAAACATTATTTATCCAATTTATGAAATTATTAAAGTTTAAAAAGGTTCGTTGATCCAAAAGAAGCCCGAGTATGATTGAAAAAAATGGAGGAATCTTCCAGACGATTGAAGAAGAATAATATTCCTATCAACGGAGTCGAGGCATTGCAGGATCAATGGTTACGCTACGAGGCATTGAAAAAATTAGAAATTATGATTATAAATTTCGTAGGAACGCAATTATGGTCGAATTATCAAAGTATCAAACATGGAAGCATGACGCTAAAAATACAAGACTTACATGGCAGGGATGAAGCAAGAAGTGATGACGGAAAATCTAACGAGAAGACAATTATGCTCAAATTGTTAAAATGTTAAAGGTATTTACAGAAGATATTTTGAATCTATCATCTGACGTGGATCTGGAATTTATTACTCGAACGAGCCCTAAAAGTACGCATACATGAAACATAGATGGCGACCAACGGTGTCATTCTTTTCCACGACCGCATATACTCTTCTTGATTCTTGAATACGTGTGAGCTTCTCTCAATGATAAATATATGAGACAAGAGGAAAAGAAAATTTATTGTATCCCTTTCAAATTATTTCCCTTCTATGTATATTTCTTTTTGCTTGAGATAAGCAGTGTTATGATGTGACGCTTTGTCGAAATGATGAAGAGTCTGGGGGGACGCCACCTAATCATGTGTTGTATGCCATAGAGTATGAAAGACTGGCCATCTCGAGTACAATATAGTTGTCTCATTCATATCTAAATCATCATTCATTCTTTCCTCTTCCATTATGACTTATTGATTATGGATCCTTCCAATTATTTCCTTGTACTCCTATTCTCTACAAAAGGTTTCCAATCAGAATAATATACACAAATTCTCTTCTTGTGTAAAGTCTGTTAATTTCATGGTTTCTGATGATGTCTCAACAGAATGGATTAATGCAACAAGAATGATTCAACAAGACTTATCCAGATGTTTTGCAAGTCTACAAATAAGGATTAGGGTTTTTATGTAAATCTTGTTTACCTGGATAAATATCTTTTAAACTTATCTCAAATAAACCCTATCTTATAAACCAAGTTTGAATTATTCAAAACCTATCTTTTACTTGGTTTATCTATTTCAAACAAACTAACAGATTAGCTTTCAAGATTAATTCAAATATTTTCCAATAAACTTGTTTTCAAATCTTATCTATCTTATCCTTTGTTTGAAAATAAATCTGTTAGAACCTTGCTTATAAATAAAACTCACCTGTTCAGATTTCATCTAATGCTTTCACGTCAATCTTTTATCATCTGAAAACACCTTCTTGTTCTTTATACTCGAGATATACATCCAGTTAAATAAGAAGTATAGTTTGAGTTGTAATCTTTCACATTCTATTCTTGTATCTGAAAGGTGTATTATATCACTTGTCCCGGGTTGTGGGAGTTTGATTACAAGAGGAAGGTCAAGTAGCTGTGTGCTAGGTAGTTGTATGCTAGGGAAAGGTTTCTTTCAAGTGGGCCAAGTTTGTAATCAAGGAAAGTTTGTAAGTACTTTGTTTTAAGTGGATATAATAAATTCTCTATGCTAGTTGGCATAGGGACTTGGATGTAGGCCATAGACTAGGTGTAGGGGTCGAACCAAGTGAAAACTTCTGGTGTTTTTACTTATTAAGTTTTCAGCATTCTGCATTTTCATTACTGTTATTTACATTCTGCAGTTAATTGAGACTATCCCATTCATTATCTCGTTTTTAAAGGGACTGTCCCATTTGCATAAGAGACTGTCCCATTGGCATAAGAGACTATCCCATTTGCCTTGACAGTTAGAATATAATATTATCTATCGAGCCATTGAATTTCAATTGGTATCAGAGCAAGTGCATTTAATTCTCTTTTTAGTGTTTATTTTGCTAGCGATCCATGGCTTAACCAGATAGGTAGTCAAACAATTATCCACCACTGCTTCATGGTGCTGAAAACTACAATGACTGGAAGTTCCGGATGAAAATCTTTCTCCAGTATGATGTATTCGAATGGCATGCTGTAGAAAATGGTTTTACAACTCCTATGAAATATGGGAAGCCAAAATCCCTCAAGGATCTCTCTCCTGAAGAAGTGAATGGAATGAACTCCAATGCTAAAGCTATGAACTCACTTCTTAATGGCATGGTAGCTACAGAATTAAGAAAAGTATCAGCATGTACTACTTCCAAACAGATCTGGGATACGATCAAAGTCAACCACGAAGGCACGTCTAAAGTACGTGAAGTAAAATTAAGTATGCTCATGATTGACTATGAAGGTTTCAGGTTGGAAAGAGATGAAAGCGTGTGAGATGCTCAAGGGAGATTCCTGACATTGATGAACTCTGTCTCACTTCTGGAAAGGATCATTCCACAATCTAAGATCAATAGGAAAATCCTCAGAGCAATGCCAAAGAAGTTTGCTCCAAAGGTTACCATTCTGCAGGATTCAACACTGCTGTCGACTATGGACACTCTAACACTGTTCAGTGAATTGGAAGAATTCGAAAATAAGCTACGCAGATATGATGAAGAAAATGAAGCTCCTCATAAGAAAACTCTTACACTTAATGCAGATGTAGACGAATCTCCTGATGATTCTGATGAAGAGATTGCTCTTCTAACAAAGAAGTTTCATAAATTTCTTGCCAAACGGAATGCCTCCAAACGACCTATGAACTTACAGTTTCCAAAGAAGGACTTCAAATCTAATCCGAGCAAGGAGAATAAAACAAATCAAAGCAAGGACACTTATATTGAGTGTGGAAAGAAAGGACATTTCAAAAAGGACTGCTACAAGCTGAAGAACAAAATGAAGGCATTAATTACTTGGAGTGATGATGAATCTGACGTGGAGATCGATTCAGACGATGAAGTTGCTCAACTTTGCTTTGCAGGACTCGAGGACAACTCTAGTGATAATGATGAGGTACAAAATATAAAGTATAATTCAAATATATCTTCATCGATGTTGAATTTGCAGGTCTAGGTTAAGAAGCTAAAAGAAAAGAATGCTTATTTAAAATAAGCATTAAGTGAAGTTCTTAGTGAAATGGATGACCCCATGAAGGAGGAAGCCTTGGTTGCTGAAAAGAAATCTTTGCTTGAAAGGGTTTCAAAACTTACTGAAGAAAATCAATATTTCAAAAATGAAATTAAGATGAAAGATGTCTGTCTTGAAGCTTTGAAGAAAGAGTCAATCTCTGTTGATCCAGAAACTGTCAAAAGAGACAATGTTCCTGATCCCCTGGTTCCAGAATTAAAGCAGAAAGTGGCACAGCTTGAAAAGGATTTAGCGAAATGTTTTTATGGAGAAGGAACTTTTAATGCTCTTCTTGGCGAACAAAAATCTTCTCTTGATAAAGGAGGTTTAGGGTGTGAATCAATCAAAAAATGTGCATTTCAAGGAGGTTACAAGCGAGCTCCTATGAAGTATAAGATGCCTTATGAGAAATGTCAAGATTGTGGCAAAGCTGGTCACTCTACATCTGAATCTAGATTATATGGTGTCAAGGGCCACTCCTCTAACTCATCTTATAAATTGTCTGCTAGATATAAATCTGCTAATACATCTATTAATATTGTTCAGATATGGATTAAGAAATCAGATAGATATTTATATTAGATTTGTGATTCTAACCAATCAGGACCCAAGGTTAAGTGGGTACCTAAGAGATAAAGCAATTTTTACAGGTTTGCTTGAAGGTCCATGTTCCGTGAAATAAATGGATCATCGACAGTGGTTGTTTACATCACATGACAGGTGATAAATCCAAGTTTCTATCTCTAGTTGCCAAGGAAGGTGGCTTAGTTACTCTTGGAGATTCAAACACCGTCAGAATTATTGGAAAAGGCACCATTGGTAATGACAGGTTTGCTATTTCTAACATTCGTTTAGTTGATGATTTGAAATACAATCTTATTAGTATAAGTCAACTTACTAATGCTGGTCATAAGGTTAAGTTTGATAAAGATGTATGCTATATTAGTACTAAGACTAACGAGTTTACTTTAGTTGCCAAAAGAAAATGAAATATTTTCGTGTTAGATTTTAATGAACAGCAGGAGGAAATCTGTCTTGCTATTGTTCAAGATCAGCAGAATCTTTGGCATCGACGTTTAGGTCATGTTCACATGGATCTTCTTTGGAAGATATCTTCTCATGATCTGGTATGAGGTCTACCCAAGCTGAAATTCAAGAAGGTTGAACCATTCACAGCATGTCATCTAGGAAAACAGGTAAATACATCTTTCACTGCTAAGAATCATGTGTCAATAACTGACCCTTTGCAACTTCTTCATCTAGATCTTTTTGGTCCAGAAAGGTATTTATGTTTGGGAGGTAAGAATTATGCTTTTGTTATAGTTGATGATTATTCTCGTTTTACTTGGGGTACTATTTTTACGTACTAAGGATGAAGCTTTTGTTGAGTTTAAGGATCTTATTACTAACCTTGAGACTAAGTATTCCTTTAAGCTCAAAACAATTCGTAGCGATCATGGAGGTGAATTCGAGAAGGATTTCATTACCTTCTGCAAATCAAGAGGAATTACTCATGAATTCTCAGCTCCTCATACTCCTCAGCAGGACGGAGTAGTGGAACACAAAAATAGGGCATTACAGGAAACTGCAAGAACTCTACTGCATGAGAGTAAGCTTCCAAGAAAATTTTGGGCTGAAGCGGTACACACTTCCTGTTATGTTTTAAATAGAGTACTTATTCGTCCTATATTGCTTAAAACTCCCTGAAAGGCATATGTCATAGCCTACTCGTTTATTCGAGTATTTAACTCAACTCAAATAAGAATGTAATAAGTAAATAGTGGATCAAGCATCAGAGAGATCTCACAAAGTAACATCTGTCAAAGAATAAAGAAACATTGTTCATCTGCAGACTTGAAGATTCACTGGAAGAAGTTCAAGAATTTGATCATGCCTCAGTGATATAAATCAAGATCGTGGATTTAATCAAGTGACAGAGATCTCGTCAAGGTATCATTTATTACAAGGATTCAATCAGAACAACAAAGTCAAGACATGAAGAAACGTCACGAAAGTTAGTCACTCATGAACCAGACAGTACATCGAGTGTCAGCATTGAAGTGACGGAATTGATTCATAAGTCTCAGAGACTTTCAGAAGATTGTCAGAAGAATGGATGCTGCTCAGGGATAGTATTAATTCACTATTAATTAATTAAGTCATATAATTTAATTAAGAGAATAAATTAAATCTGCAAGGATTAATTTATTGATTAATTGAATTAAATTGATTAATTAATTTAGAATTAATAATGAGGATTTTCAGAATGTTAATTGATTAAAATCTGTGATAATTCTAAAAAGACAACTGATTGTACTAGTATGACAATCGGTATGACAATTGATAGTCATACCGAATGTCTTGCTAATTCAGTTGATTGTATTGATAGAATTTTCAATTAGATTAAAATCAATTATGTATTCAGAAAAACAATTTCAATTGTACTACTATGACAATCGGTATGACAATCAATAGTCATACCGAAAGTCTTGCTAGTTCATTTTAATTGTCTTCCTAGCTCTAATAGATTGTCTCACCGAAAGTCTTTCAAGCTCAAATAGATTGTCACACCAGTTCAACAACTTCGGCTGTGATTGATTAAAAGAAAGCAGAAGACAATATCAACAGACTACTCAGCAAAAACAGAGCAGCACATACAGAACAAGAAAACACAGCAGAAAACAAAAGAAAATATTTCATCATTCATCTGCTTATTCAAGATCAAATATTCTAGTTTGTTAATGTTAAATCCAAACCACTAGAATTACTTATCTTGTTCTTGTATATCAATCTAGCGGATTAAAATCCCTAGAACTTAATCTCAAATCGCTTTTAGCATTTGATCTTTTAATTACAAAAATAGAAAAAGTTCATGTCGAATTTATTCTAAATTTGTAATAATTGATTTGAGATTAATCCCTTGTAATCGATACCGTAGTTGTAACACCTTTCAAGTTTAATAAAAGTTTTATTTAACTTGAATTTTGTTTCACAATTTTATTCCGCATTTTATTCGACGAAACGGTATTGTTTGCATTCAACCCCCCCTTCTACAAACAAATTGGGACCTAACAATTGGTATCAGAGCCTTCTGATTAACGTACAAATCAAGATCCTAGACTTTTGTGTTTCTTTCACTTCTTGAATTTTTATTCACTCAAAAATTCATAATCACTACACAAAAAGTTGGAACCGTTAAAATTCCACTTTTCGATAAAGAAAATTATGTGATGTGGAAGAAGAAGATGCTACTGTTTTTACAGGTTGCTAATCCCAAATATTTGCAAGTGTTGAAGAAGGGTCCAAAAATTCCTATGGTTATTGAACCAGAGGTAATAGAGAATGATGTGGTGATCACCAAAGCGAGAACTTATGTGAAGGATCCTGAGGACTTCTCTCCTGCTGAAATAGAAGAAGCTTCCCTGGATGCTAGCCTTCAATTAATCTTAGTAGATTCCCTTAATCCCCTAATGAACAGACATGTGATGAATTGTAAAGATTCTAAACATATCTGGGAAACTATTGAGATTATTAATGAAGGCACAGAGGAAGTTAGGGAGAACAAACTAGAAATCCTAACCTCTGAGTATGAATACTTTAAATCTAATCCAGGAGAAGGAATCACTGAAGTGTTTGAGAGGTACAATGCATTGATCAACAACCTGAACATTAATGGTAAATACTATTCCATCAGGGAGGTCAATAAAAAGTTCCTTTTAACACTGCCAACTCATCTCGAACATAGAATCACTGCCATAAGAGAAGCAAGAGATCTGAGTGAGATTTCTTTGGAAAGGCTATATGGTGTGTTAAAGACTTATGAGTTGGAGCAGATTCAGCAGAAGGAAGTTTACGGGAAAGGAAGAGTGGTCAGCACGACTACTGCTCTGGTAGCTGATGAACAACAACAACAACAACCACTATATCAACAACAATCTCAACAGTCAGATAGAATGGTACAGTCTTCCAAGGTTGAAGATAATGTGATAGTAGCAGAATTTGATTCACCTACTACAAATCAATCAGGAGATGATTATTATTCCTTGGAAGAACTGGAGCAATTGGAGGATGAGTCAATGGCCCTGATTGTCAAGAGATTCTCAAATGTCAGATTCAAAAGGAATCCCAAGTTCAAGTACAAGTCCAACTACAACAGATTCCAGAAAGGTGGATCTTCATCCTCTAACACCAGCAGTGGTGGGTATAAAACAGGGATGGTTGATCGAAGCACCATTCGATGCTTCAACTGTAATGAGTTGGGACACTTTGCCACAGAATGCAGGAAGCCAAAACAAGCAAGGAAGAACTCTTACGATTCTAATCAGAAGAGTAAATCTGAAAGGGCGTACCTGGCAAAGGGAAGAAGCTGGGATGATACTGACAGTGAAGATGAAGAAGTTGGGAATCTTGCTCTCATGGCTAGTGATGCAAGCACCTCATCGTCAAGAAAAGAGGTAAAACTTTCTGATGCTGAAATGGTTTATCATCTAAGAGGTAATTTAGATTGTGCTCGTCGTGATAATGAATTGTTAAATCAACAAATCAAAGACCTTGAGAAAGAGGTCAATGAATTAAGACTTGTGCACATTAATCAAGATAAACTTAAAGACCAAGTATCTTTTCTAGAGAATAGAGTTGACTGTTATAGACAACTCGAAACTATTCTCAAAGACAAGATCACCGGTCTTGAGGCTAAGGTTAAAGCTTACTTTAATTCTTGTTCGAAGTCCAAAGAGTTTTACAATAAGCAAGCTGTTAATCAAACACATGGAATAGGTTATGATTACAATGCTGCTATTGGAAAATTAGGCATAAACTCCCCTCCTCATGTATGTGCTAAAGGCAGGGAAGTACCACATGTGCTTAAGGGTGTTGATGAACCCCTCTATAAGGAATCAATTGCTGAACCATTTGATGAGACCTCTTTTATTATTCAAGAAGAAATCCGTGCTGAAGATAATGCTAATGGGAAAGCTGTCTCCAAGTCAAGTGTGTCAAAAGTTCCAGTCAAGGTTGTGAAAGCAACTGAGACTAACTCAGACACACATGAGTTGGATAGCACAAATGCCATGTCTACCATGCATAAGTTGCCTATTGTTAATCCTTCTCATAAAGTATGTGGTGTTCCTGATTGTATGTCTTGTGCTTTTAATCTGTTGTTTGCTTATTTTAATGGTAAGCATGCTTCTAATGATAAGACTACTCCTCGTCAGCATGTGAATAATAGAAAGCATGATAGGTCTAAGACTGCTAGTCCTCCTAAAGCTAGAAAGGAGACATTTGTGCCTAAGCCTAAACATAAATCTGATAAGGCTGTTTTAAAGGTCAAATGTTCAGTCATTGAGAATGTTGAGAATAGTGAAATTAAGAATGTTGTTTTGCCTGATAAAGGCCAATTTTACAAGTATGCCGGACCCAGCCAAGCTTGGGTTCCGAAGAAGTTCTAATCCATTTGTATTGCAGGGCATTAAACAGGTACAACCGGTAGTGTGGATTCTTGACAGTGGATCGTCAAGACATATGACCGGAGATAGAGCCCTGCTATCAAATGTGGTTGAGAAAGCTGGCCCAGTGGTTACCTTTGGAGATAACAGCAAAGGTTTAACGGAGGGATATGGCTGTTTGCAAGCTGGAAATGTTATCATTAAAAATGTATATCTTGTGCAAGGACTTGAACACAATCTGCTTAGCATTAGTCAGTTCTGTGACAACGGCTACAATGTTTTATTCGACAAGCTGAAGTGTCAGATTCTGCACAAGAAAAGTGAAAAACCCTCCTTAATGGGAATACGGAAAGGAAATCTGTTCGTAGCTGACATGAACTCTGGAAGCAATCTTGAAGTCAATTGTTTCTATGCAAAAGCATCGTCAAATGAGAGTTGGCTATGGCACAAGAGACTTTCCCATCTCAATTTCAAGACAATGAATTCTCTTGTCAAAAGAGAATTGGTAAGAGGTCTGCCTCAGCTGGAATTCTCTCCAGAAGGACTATGTGAGGCTTGCCAGAAAGGAAAGTCAAAGAAAGCAAGTCACAAAGGCACTGGCACATCTTCCATAACTGGTGTTCTGCAATTATTGCACATGGATTTATTTGGTCCAGTTAATATCCTTTCTATGTCAAAGAAGTGTTACTGTCTTGTGATAGTTGATGACTATTCCAAGTATACGTGGGTTTTATTTCTTCACTCTAAGGATGAAACACCACAAGTTGTGATTGATCATATCAAGATGATTGAGTTAGATTCTAACGTCCCTGTTAGAGCAATAAGGTCAGATAATGGAACAGAATTCAAGAATGCACTTCTAAATGGATTCTGTACAGACAAAGGGATTACCAGACAATTTTCAGCTCCTAGAACCCCTCAGCAAAATGGAGTGGTAGAAAGGAAGAATCGTACATTGATTGAAGCTGCAAGAACGATGTTAAATGAATCAGGTCTTCCAATGTACTTTTGGGCTGAAGCTGTCAATACTGCATGTTATACTCAGAATCGAACTCTAATCAACAAAGACTTCATGAAAACTCCTTATGAGATTTTGAATGAACAGAAACCTTCTATCAAATACTTTCATGTATTTGGTGCCAGATGCTTCGTGCTCAAGGATGGAGATGATCGTCATGGTAAGTTCGAGGCAAAGGCATATGAGGGTATTTTTGTTGGATATGGAAAAAGATCATATAGAGTGTATATCATTGATCAACACAAAGTAACTGAAAGTGTCAATGTTACATTTGATGACACTAAACTCCCTAGTATCCAAACTGAAGATCCTTCTGAGAAACTGAAGTTTGATGATACGTCAGATTCAGAGTCAGAACATGGTCAAGAACCTGAGGTTGTTGCTGTTGAAGAACCTGTTAATCCTGATAATACTCAAGGTAATAGTGATGGAAACTCTGGAAACAATGGAGATACCACTGCTACTGACGGAGAATCTTCAAGTCAACATGGCAACAACTCAGGGGGAGATGCTGAAGGATCATCTAGTAGGACACAACATCACAATGAATTTCAAGGCGAATCATCAAGATCAAATCTTCCAAGACAGACTGTCTGGAATAAAGCTCACCCTTTTGAGTTGATTATTGGTGATCCAGATGTTGGAGTCAGAACTAGACGTGCTACTCAAAATGAGTGTCTGTTCTCAGGATTTCTTTCTGAGATGGAACCTAAGAAAATTGAAGAAGCACTGACTGATCCAGATTGGGTGATTGCTATGCAAGATGAACTCAATCAGTTTGAAAGTCAACAAGTCTGGAAACTGGTACCTAGGCCTGTACACAAGAAAGCTGTTGGTACAAGGTGGGTATTCAGGAATAAACTAGATGAAGATGGTGTGGTTACAAGAAACAAAGCAAGACTGGTAGCTAAAGGGTATTCTCAAGCTGAAGGTATTGATTATGATGAAACCTATGCTCCAGTGGCTAGACTTGAGGCCATCAGGATATTTCTGGCATTCGCAGCATTTTCAAACTTTAAAGTTTATCAAATGGATGTCAAGAGCGCCTTTCTGAATGGAAAGCTGGATGAAGAGGTATATGTAGAGCAACCTCCTGGTTTTGAAGATCCAGATCATATGGATTTTGTCTTCTTTCTTTTCAAGGCTATCTATGGGCTAAAACAGTCACCAAGAAAATGGTATGACACTCTCTCTGAATTTCTTATTGAAAATAGCTTTATTAGAGGTGTCATAGACAAAACTCTCTTTTCTAAAAAACATAAGAATGATACTATATTAGTCCAAGTCTATGTGGATGATATAATATTTGGGTCTACTAATGATAATCTCTGTAAGAGATTTGCTAAGTTAATGCACAGCAAGTTTGAAATGAGCATGATGGGAGAGCTGAAGTTCTTTCTTGGATTACAAGTAAATCAAAGGTTAGACGGAACATTTATTTGTCAATCCAAGTATCTCAAGGAACTCCTCAAAAAATACAATCTGGAGGATTCTGCATCAGCAAGGACTCCATCAACTACAGCTGTCAAGCTTGGACCATGTGAAAACTCCATTAAGGTAGATGTCACAAGCTACAGAGGTATGATTGGCTCGTTACTCTATCTTACTGCAAGTAGACCAGATATTATGTATGCTACATGCCTATGTGCAAGGTTCCAAGCGGATCCTAGAGATATTCATCTCGTTGCTGTTAAACGAATCTTAAGATATCTTAAGGGAACACCAAATCTAGGTATTTGGTACCCTAAAGAATCTGGTTTTAACCTTGTCGGATATACAGATTCAGATTATGCAGGAAGTGTTGTTGATAGGAAAAGCACCTCAGGAAGTTGTCAATTCTTAGGAAGCAGGCTAGTCTCATGGTACAGCAAGAAACAGCAAACAGTTTCCAACTCAACGGCCGAGGCTGAATATATTGCTGCTGGAAGCTGCTGTGCTCAGATCTTGTGGATTAGGAACCAACTACGAGACTATGGCTCTGTATTGAACAAGATTCCTATTTTATGTGACAACACAAGTGCAATAGCCATCACCAACAACCCTGTGCAGCACTCGAGGACAAAGCACATTGACATCAGGTATCATTTTATTAGAGAGCACGTCATGAATGGTACTGTTGAACTATTTTTTGTTCCAACAGAAGAACAAATAGCAGATATTTTCACTAAACCACTTGATGAATCCACATTTACCAGATTAGTTGGTAAATTGGGCATGTTAAATAGTTTTTGTGATTAATTTAATTAATATCTGGAATCTGTTCTTGAATGAATTTACAAATGAATTTTTCATAAATGAAAAATTCATTTGCAAATTTATTTTATCATTTTATCATATTTCTTGCTTATTTCTATGTAATATATATTATCTTATCTATGTTATTTACTCTACTTGTTAATTTAAAATATCTCAGAATATTTTATTTCCTCTAAAGATATTTTTCTATGAATTTTATTTGCTAAAATTCAACAGAAATCTATTTTTAGAATAAAAATAATTAATTCTGAAATATTGTCTTTGTCTCTGTGAAAATTTTAAGTGTTTATTTCAGTTGTACTATTATGAAATATAGCTTCAGTACATTAATAGTTGTCTGTACATATTCATTTTGTTTTTCTACTGCAAAGACAATCGGCAAGACAATTAAAATTGTCTTGCTGAAAATCATTTCAGTAAACATGAAAATATAAATCTGTTAATGCTTATTTTATCTTATTCTAGAAAGACAATCGGCAAGACAATTGAAATTGTCTTGCTGAAAGTCATTTTAGTAATAATGATTGCTTATTTTAAAATCAGATTAATTTTATAACTGGCAAGACAATCGGTATGACTATTGATTGTCATGCCAGTAATAAAATTAATATCAGAATTATATTGTTTTATTTTGTACTGGTATGACAATCGGTATGACTATCAGATTGTCATACCAGTTATAATTTTAATACTCATTCTGTTATTTATTTTTCTTCTTTTTGCCTGGTATGACAATCGGTATGACAATCCCGGATTGTCATACCAGCTGTTATATAAAGGCTGTTGCTGTGTTGTTTTTCACCAATTCAACTTAGCAGTTCATTTTCAAAAAATTTCTAACAGTTTTCACTCTCATTTTCTCTCTTCTCTCTCCTCGAACAAACAAAAAAACAGTCACCATATTTCCTTGCTCGAGTTTTTACTCAGCACACTTAATCATCACTTTAGTGATATATACATATAAGTATATACATAAACAAGTGCTGTTGAATTTTCTTAAAAATAAAAGTTATTATAAAAAAACGCAAAAATCAAATTAAAATCAGTTTGCCCCTTCAAATTCCATTTTAATTTTAATTTCTTATTTGTGTCTTTTGGTGTGTCAAAACTGTGTTAGTGATTTAAGAATTTTAACGAGATACATTTCTGTCTAAATTTTTCGATTATAATTAATTTAATTCGAATTATTAAATTAATTTAATTAATTCGAATTTTCTTAATATTATTCTTAAAATTCTGAAAAGCTTGTGTCTTATTATTATTTTATAAAAAAAAATGGCTCTCAATTTCCAAATTGTCGCGCATAATCAAGTTGGTTATTTCAATCCGGAAAAATGTGATGTTGAAAAATTTAAGCCTTGGATTAGATTTTTAAATGATCATTCGATTATTAGCTCTGCTATTAAATCAAATGTGATTTTAAACGTCGATCTACTTAGACTGATTTGCACAACTTCTACTGTGGCCGATGATTCAAAATCTTTTTCATTCACCATCGCAAACACACAGTATGTAGTTGATGAAACAGTCGTCAATCGTGCGTTAAATTTTCCACTAGACAATTTCTGTAATTTACCCTCTGAAAATGATATCACAAATTTTTTCAATGCTATTCACTATCAGGGGGTGATCAATTTAACCAAACTTTCTAAATCAAATTTGGTGTCTGAATGGGATATATTCTTCGATACACTTTCCAAAGTGTTTGCCAACTGCACAAAATCTAATTTTCATAACATTACTTCCACCCTGCAGTATATTGGTCTTGCGGTTGTTTTCAATCAAAGAATCAATTTTGGCAAACTACTTTTTCCCATTCTCTTGAGACGTCTAACTTCTGCTTTACGTGATCATTCTACAAATCGTAGGGTATCATGTTACTATGCTCGTTTTCTTATGCTTATAGCAGATCATCTACTCACCCCTGAACACAAAGCACTTTTTGCTAACTCTGCTGTAACCGAACCCCCACCAGTTAGCAAAAAGATTTACACTCGCCAAGACACAACCTTCAAATTTATGCAAGTACCAGTACTTGTATCTGCTTTCATGGCCAATTATATTCCCTTGCCTATTTTTAATCTTCCCGGCCATGAACAGCAACCTCAACCTCCAGTGGTTCAAGCCACCCAGGCTCTTCCATTACAGGTAGTAACTCCTCACTCTCACTCTCACTCTCTTCCTACTTCTGTTAACAGACCCTCAGTGGTTGATAGGGCTGACCATGAAGTTGTAGAACCACAGCTTCAATCCCAGGTTATAGAGCCAAACAGAGAGTCTCATTCTATCTCACCCTCTCCCCCACTGTCTAAAATGTTACCCAGAAGATTACTAGGAAGTAGTACAATGTCAAATATGAGTGAACCCTCAGCTCTGCCTCCTCCTAAGAAAAGAAAAACCTATTCTGAGGCATCTGAAAGCCCATCCTTGTCCTCCCAACAGGACATGGACTTTGAAATGGCCAATGAACAGTTACTAGAGGCATTCTCTCAACAGGATGCATCTATTGAAATTCGCCATCGGGCCATGGCATCTTGTACTGAGTCAAGCACAATTCCATTACTCACAATGGAACCATACACTTCCCCAGATAATACTCAGGACACCCAGCGAGGAGTGCACGTCGAGTCGGTTACAGTGCCTGCCATAGTTACGGCAGAAGAGCAGTCACATGCTTCAGAGGGAAAATCTGACTCACCGCCATCTTTAATAGAGTCATTTTCTCCCCTCCCAGATCCAACAACTCTGGCTCCCTTATGGGATTCTCCACTCGCAGATTTATCTGGAGAAAGTGGAGGGCAACTCGGTCAATCTATCCCTGAAGCAATTCAGACATCTATTCCAAAAGATTTGATAGCATTGACTGAGGATCGGGACTCGCGAATTCCCATTGCACCACCACTGACCTCTCTTGAAGAGGCTAGGGTGATTTTTAATGCAGGTACACAAGAACAGCAATTGGAAGACTCCTCACGAGCAATCATATTGAGAGAAACACATGCACGTGAGATGAGTGAACCAAATACGAGTGAACTTCAGGTGAGAGCACACACAGACACTGATACTGTCAACCTGTTAGCTCAGATTGCTGCCCTGAAAGAAGAACTTGCTAAAAGTCAAGCTGAAGCTCAAGCATTCAAAGCACAAGTGGTTGAACGGTCTTCTTCTTCCACCTCTGTCGACAATCAGCTTGCAATCATAAGGAATGACATCTCAGATTTAAAGACTACTGTAATACCAAAGCTCAATTCTATTCAGGACACTCCAAATTTATCAGCTGATGACATATCCAACTTCTGCTCCCTACATACAAGAATGACTTCTCTTGAAGACCTCGTTGAGATGAATCATTCACTGGACAACTCAAGATTTCTAAAGATAGAGACGGGCATGGAACATCTAAATGAAGGCATGAAGCACTTATATTACATGATCAAGAATTCTCATTGCCCTAATGAAGAACAAAGAGCTTATTTTGAAGGACCGTCTGGTGGAGGATCAGGCTCTGGAAGTGGTGGAGGTTTCAAAGGAAAGTCAGTAGAGGATCCCTCAACTAAGGGGGAGAAGAAAGGGAGTAGTTCCAAAGGGAAAGAAAAAGATACTTCTGCTGGAGATAAAGGAAAGGCTGATGATGCCTACTACAGTGGAGAACAGGATGACTTCGATATTTTTGACATTCCCACTGAACCAATTCAGGAAGATAAAGATGGGTTATTTGAAGCTGAAGAAGAAAGTGATTTTGAAGATTGGGAAGAAGAAGATACAGTGGATCCTAGGTTTGAGAAAGAATTTCAGAAAGAGCAGTCAGAGATGCAAAGAAAAGAAGCTGAACTCAAGAAGGTCTCACAGATCATTGATAGGAGAAAAGACATACAAAGAACAGAAACTCTTCAAAAGCAACGTCTTCATGACATTAAAGCTCAAGAAAGGAGAAGAGATGTCAGACTGAAGATTGGTGGAAAGTGGGATGAAGCTAGGAGAGTACTCGATATGCCTCAGCTATGCACTAACAATGATAGGCAGTTCTTACATCTTCTTGACAAGCTGGAAATCTCAAATCCTAACAATGACATGTACATGAATGCTATCAAGACTGAAGTCTCAAGGATCACAGCTGCTTTTGATAGATCCCTAAATGAGATGAGCATTTTTGTATATTGTCAGAGTGAAGGATCATTCAAGGTGTCACTTCATCTATTTGAGAATCGTTCGTTGTCAGAGATTTGGGTTCTTTTAAACAAAGTGAAAAGAAGCTCAGAGTTGAATGAAGTTCTTCGGGAAAGGCTTAAAGAGTTTGCCAGCAGGGCTAGTCCTCAAGTGGTCAACAATCCTCATCAGGTGAGATTCTTTAAGTCTGATTGTCTTCAAATCTGTCAGCTAGATGTACAATCTCTTAAAGACTACTCAGCTAAGCATCTGGTCTGGATGGAACATCATTTGAGAACTGCTGGATATTCATCCATGTTGAAGACTCAAGCTGCTGACTTGATTCAAGCTTATTGTGAGAAGAATGTTAAAAGGTACAATCAACTCAAGAATAAGTTGAAGACAGTTGGAGTTCAACCAGTCAGACCTGCAAGCTTCACTTCAGAAAAAGATCGTATCTTTGACAAGGAATTGCTTCAAGATTTAGAAGAAGGTGAAGTCAGAAGAGAAGACAACTAAAGTCAATTAGCTCAAAACTCAATGTAATATGATTAGAGCGTTATGAATCAAGATAGTCTAATGTAGTTATATGTTCAGGCTAGAGGAACATCTATCTTGTATTCACTTGTAAATTTCATTTGGAATCTGGAAAATGTTAAATATAATCCAGAACTTTTCTGCTATTTACTTTACATTACTGTTTATATCTTTTTCTTATTTGTTAGTTGAGTTATCCTCTAGGTATTTGTTGTTATTGTCTAACAAGCAAATAGGGGGAGATTGAAAGGCATATGTCATAGCCTACTCGTTTATTCGAGTATTTAACTCAACTCAAATAAGAATGTAATAAGTAAATAGTGGATCAAGCATCAGAGAGATCTCACAAAGTAACATCTGTCAAAGAATAAAGAAACATTGTTCATCTGCAGACTTGAAGATTCACTGGAAGAAGTTCAAGAATTTGATCATGCCTCAGTGATATAAATCAAGATCGTGGATTTAATCAAGTGACAGAGATCTCGTCAAGGTATCATTTATTACAAGGATTCAATCAGAACAACAAAGTCAAGACATGAAGAAACGTCACGAAAGTTAGTCACTCATGAACCAGACAGTACATCGAGTGTCAGCATTGAAGTGACGGAATTGATTCATAAGTCTCAGAGACTTTCAGAAGAATGGATGCTGCTCAGGGATAGTATTAATTCACTATTAATTAATTAAGTCATATAATTTAATTAAGAGAATAAATTAAATCTGAAAGGATTAATTTATTGATTAATTGAATTAAATTGATTAATTAATTTAGAATTAATAATGAGGATTTTCAGAATGTTAATTGATTAAAATCTGTGATAATTCTAAAAAGACAACTGATTGTACTAGTATGACAATCGGTATGACAATTGATAGTCATACCGAATGTCTTGCTAATTCAGTTGATTGTATTGATAGAATTTTCAATTAGATTAAAATCAATTATGTATTCAGAAAAACAATTTCAATTGTACTACTATGACAATCGGTATGACAATCAATAGTCATACCGAAAGTCTTGCTAGTTCATTTTAATTGTCTTCCTAGCTCTAATAGATTGTCTCACCGAAAGTCTTTCAAGCTCAAATAGATTGTCACACCAGTTCAACAACTTCGGCTGTGATTGATTAAAAGAAAGCAGAAGACAATATCAACAGACTACTCAGCAAAAACAGAGCAGCACATACAGAACAAGAAAACACAGCAGAAAACAAAAGAAAATATTTCATCATTCATCTGCTTATTCAAGATCAAATATTCTAGTTTGTTAATGTTAAATCCAAACCACTAGAATTACTTATCTTGTTCTTGTATATCAATCTAGCGGATTAAAATCCCTAGA
This sequence comes from Apium graveolens, assembly GCF_009905375.1. Classification (NCBI taxonomy): domain Eukaryota; kingdom Viridiplantae; phylum Streptophyta; class Magnoliopsida; order Apiales; family Apiaceae; genus Apium; species Apium graveolens. The sequence continues at coordinate 131,253,919 of NC_133648.1, forward strand.
ACTTAATCTCAAATCGCTTTTAGCATTTGATCTTTTAATTACAAAAATAGAAAAAGTTCATGTCGAATTTATTCTAAATTTGTAATAATTGATTTGAGATTAATCCCTTGTAATCGATACCGTAGTTGTAACACCTTTCAAGTTTAATAAAAGTTTTATTTAACTTGAATTTTGTTTCACAATTTTATTCCGCATTTTATTCGACGAAACGGTATTGTTTGCATTCAACCCCCCCTTCTACAAACAAATTGGGACCTAACACTCCCTATGAATTGCTTAAGAAAAAGACTACTAACATCAGTTATTTTTTAGTATTTGGTTCAAAGTGTTTTATTTTAGATACTCAAAATAATCAAGGCAAGTTCGATGCAAAATCTACGGAAGGAATCTTCTTGGGATATTCTACAACAAGCAAAGCTTATCGTGTTTATAATTATGTCAAGAACAAAGTAGAAAAATCCATCAATATTGCTTTCCAATTGATAAAGACACTGCGGATCTACAGTCTCATTCCCAAATGAGACAGTCTCATTCTGAAAAGAGTCAGTCTCATTCTGACAAATCGAACAGTCAACACTCTCCAGGTTCATCTTAGTCTTCTGATAATTCTTTAGGATCTAATCAATCTTCAAATGAATCTTCTGGTTCTCCAAAGACTCCTGATAATGTTTCTAATGTGAAATCTTCTACCCCTTTGGACAAATCTTCACAAGCGGAAATGAGACAGTCTCTTTTGAATGAGACAACTCCTATTCATTTCCAGGAAGACAATTCTAATGAGGAAGAGATGAGTAATATTCAACTTCCTAAGTCTTCTAGGACTGTGAAGAATCATCCACCAGATAATCTTCTCACTGATTTAGATCAAGGGATTTCTACTCGAAGCAGATTTCACAATCTGTGTGCATTCTGTGCTTTTGTTGCTGAGTTCGAACCAAAGAACACTCAAGAAGCAGTTGCAGATGAACATTGGTCAGTTGCTATGCAGGAAGAACTTAATCAGTTCGAGCGTTGTGATGTTTGGGAACTCATCCCACCTCCTTAGGATGCCAAGATCATTGGTACTCGTTGGGTTTTCAAGAATAAGAAGGATGAAGATGGAAATATCATTTGAAATAAAGCTCGTTTGGTTGCTCAGGGATACAACCAATAGGAAGGAATCGATTACGACGAGACTTCTGCTCCAGTAGCTCGGTTAGAAGCTATTCGAATCTTAATGGCTTTTGCAGCTCACAAGAAGTTCAAGCTATACCAGATGGACGTCAAGAGCGCTTTTCTAAATGGCTATCTCAAGGAAGAAGTATACGTGAAGCAACCTCCAGGTTTTATTCATGAGAAGTACCCTAACTATGTTTACAAGCTCAAGAAATCTGTCTATGGATTGAGACAGTCCCCTCATTGTTGGTACGAGCGTCTCAGTCAGTTTCTTGTGAACAATGATTTCATTCGTGGTACACTCGATCCAACTCTCTTTATTTTTCATAAACGTGATAACTTTCTTTTAGTTCAAGTTTATGTTGATGATATAGTATTTGGATCTTCTAACGAATCTTTGTGTAAGTGGTTTTCTGATTGCTTGCATAAGGAATTCGATATGAGTTTGATGGGTGAGTTGCAGTACTTCTTAGGTTTGCAAATTAATCAGTCTAATGCAGAAATATTTATTCACCAAGGCAAGTACATAAAGGATTTACTCAAAAGATTTGCATTGGATCATGTCACACCTAAATCAACTCCGATGAGTACTTCAGTTAAGCTTACAAAGGATGAACAAGGTACACCTGTAGATGTCACTAAATTTCGAGGTATGATTGGCTCATTGTTATATTTAACTGCCTCATGACCTGATATTATGTATAGTGTATGCTTGTGTTCTCGTTTTCAATCTCAACCTAAAGAATCTCAATTGAATGCCGTTAAATGTATTTTTAAATATTTGAAAGGTACGAGTGACTTGGGATTGTTTTATCCAAGCTCCACTTCCTTTGATTTAATCGGTTTTTCAGATGCTGACTATGCATGGTCACAGGTTGATAGAAAAAGTACAAGTGGTGCTTGTGAATTTTTAGGAGATTGTTTAGTTACATGGCATAGCAAAAAGCAAACTTTAGTAGCTCTTTCTACAGTTGAAGGAGAGTATATTGCAGCTGGAAGTTGCTATGCTCAAATTTTGTGGATGCAATAAACATTGCAGGATTTTGGTATTTCTTATACAAATATTCCTATTTATTATGATAATACCTCTGCAATTAATATCTCTAAAAATCCTGTCATGCATTCTCGTACTAAGAATATTGATGTTCGTCACCATTTTCTACGAGATAATGTTTCTAAAGGTAATATTGAGCTTATTTGTATTTCTACTGAGAAACAGCGTGCAGATATCTTCACTAAGCCTTTAGCTGAAGATAGATTTTGTACAATGCATCGTGAACTAGGTATGTGTTCCATGTAATTTTTTGTGATTAATTATGCATTTTGTCATAATATTCATATATGTTTTGTTCTTGTGATAATTAGCTAATTTAGTTCTGTGTTAATCGATATTTACTATATGTGTTTATCCGTTTTGTAATTATTAGTATTATTATATTTTATTATTTTTAGTCTGTGTGTTGTTACGTGTTTATTGCTTATAGATTTAGGATATCTTTTGATTTAACTTATCACCTCCTCGTACTTCGTGCATATACTTTCTTTTCAGTACATCACTTATTTCTTTCTTCTATTTGGTTCATCTTCCATCTCTAACTCTTCAGTTCCCACTCCTATTTAAACTCTCTTTCTTAACCTCTTCGTTTTCTTCACTTTACCCTCAGATTTTCTCCACAAATCTTCTTCTCTCTCTCTCTCTCTCTCTCTCTCTCTCTCTCTCTCTCTCTCTCTCTCTCTCTCTCTCTCTCTCTCTCTCTCTCTCTCTCTCTCTCTCTCTCTCTCTCTCTCTCTCTCTCTCTTAACCCTCAACTTCCCTCTTCCATGGCTCGTCATTCGAGATCCACCACTAACCAAACCCCAACCGCCGGTTCATCTGGCACCAAGCGTCGTCGTGTTACTACTATTATTTCCGAAGCGTCAAGCGAAGAATCTCCTGACTCGTTCGACAGATATGCAAAAGAAAGCGGCTCCAAAATCTTAACCAAGCCTATTCTTAAAGAGCGGGTTTGCGATATTGAGTTGTTAACTCGAGTTGGAGTGTATGATTTGTTCAAGCTCCAAGGTTGTGAATCGCTGTTGTCACCGGAAGAGGTTATCTACCCAGAGCTTGTCTGTGATTTTTACGCAAATTTTCAATTGTTTCAGGAAGGCCTTATTTTTTCTAGTGTTCGATGGACTCCTGTCATTTTTAAGGCTGGTGCTCTTTCCAGAATCGGAGGTTTTTCAGACGAAGGGGTATGTCCTTTCACAACGCACCAGGTGTTTGTTGATGTTCACGGGCTTCAGTATGAGGAACAGCTCAAAGCAATTATTGGCGAGAACTTTGTTGATGTTTCCATTAAACCGTCGGTGTCAGATTTAACTCCACTCTCTCTTTTGGTTTTTAAATTATTTCACACAAATTTGTTGCCTCGTAAAAGTGGTCGAGATCGAATCACTTTTCAAGATTCGATTTTAATTTCTATGTTTGTCAAAAAGGTTCCTTGTGATGTGTCTTCCCTGATTATCAAAAATATGCATCATTGCTCGACTCATGAGTCGATACACTTGCCTTATCCTGCACTGTTGTCGAAAGTGTTTAGTTATTTTTGTGTCTCTGCTGCTTCTGTTAAATCTGAAAAAATTAGTACGTTGTTTGATTTGTCTGTTTTAATAGCAAATAATTTGTTTGTTTCCGAGTCCAATGAGTTGCATTTTGATGAAACTCATAGGCCCGTTGGTGGACTTCCAAAATCCCCAAACTATGCCTCAGACCTCTTTGATCAGCCTACAAATTCCTTGCTAAATTCATTGTTAGTTAAATTGAATGAAAACTCGGTTTCTTTGGCTAATCTAAATCAACACTTTGCTTCTGTTGAGACTTTGGGTTCGCTAACCTCACAGGTTAGTATGATGCATGCTTCTTTTGAGTTGTTTAGGAAGTTTGTCTGTTCGACGTTGGATTCAATCAATGCAAAACTTTTTGTATTGCATGCTTCTGATGTCAAGTTGGCCAAAACAATGGACTTTGAGTTTGGGACTCTGCAAGAAGGTCTGGTTTCCTCGGCAAAGGCCTGGAAAAAGAGTTTGTTAAGTTGTTTTTTAAGCTGGGTTCCGAGACAAAGTTTGTGTCGCAGCAGCTGTCCGCTATGAAGGACAAGAGCAAAATGTATTGGCATAAAAAACGTGACTGGATTGGTGATTGCACTTTGGAAGAAATCACAGCTCCTCTGCCACTTCCTGCCATCCCTCCACCTTCGATCTTCGGCATGACGCTGGAAGAATACAAAGCGAAGATCTTTGACTGGATTCGTGAACGGGACGGAAAAGCACCAGCTCAAGATGCTTTTGACAAGCTCTTTTCAGAATATGGCTCTGCTCCTGTCTTTCCAACAACCAAGGATAAAGCTTTGGGCTCGGGCAAAGACAAAGGGAAGGCTCCAGGTCATGTGGACGACTCAGATTAAGCCTTTTACGATGATGAAGGGGGAGGAATTGTTTGAGTTTTGATTTGGTTTGTTATATTTTAAACTATGATTTTATGTGGTTTCATTTTGTTATTTTAATACTATGGTTTTGATGTGATAAGACTAAGTTGTTTTGGTTGATGAATGATGAATGTTTTAAAAGATAACTGGACACCCTGGTTGAATGGGTGGGTTGTTCTTTGGGTTTTTAAGTTTTATATATAATTGAGGTTGTCTCATTTGTATGTCTCATTCTCATTATATGCATACTGTCTCATTCATCCTTAACATATCTTACTGTCTCATTCACATTGTTGCATTCATATTATACTTGTTATATTCTGTTGTTGCTAATTTTCTACCTCCAGGAGCTTTAAGTGTTTTTGATAGGGGGAGCAATTTGTCATCATCATAAAAGGGGGAGATTGTTAATTTCATGGTTTTTGATGATGTCTCAACAAAATGGATTAATGCAACAAGAATGATTCAATAAGACTTATCCGGATGTTTTGCAAGTCTACATATAAGGATTAGGATTTTTATGTAAATCTTGTTTACCTGGATAAATATATTTTAAACTTATCTCAAATAAACCTTATCTTATAAACCAAGTTTGAATTATTCAAAATCTATCTTTTACTTAGTTTATCTATTTCAAACAAACTAACAGATTAGCTTTCAAGATTAATTCAAATATTTTCAAACAAATTTGTTTTCAAATCTTATCTATCTTATCCTTTGTTTGAAAATATATATGTTAGAACCTTGCTTATAAATACAACTCACCTGTTCAGATTTCAGCTAATGCTTTCACGTCAATCTTTTATCATCTGAAAACACCTTCTTATTCTTTATACTCGAGATATACATCCAGTTAAACAAGAAGCATACTTTGAGTTGTAATCTTTCACATTCTATTCTTGTATCAGAAAGGTGTATTATATCACTTGTCCCAAGTTGTGGGAGTTTGATTATAAGAGGAAGGCCAAGTAGCTGTGTGCTAGGTAGCTGTGTGCTAGGGAGAGGTTTCTTTCAAGTGGGCCAAGTTTGTAATCAAGGAAAGTTTGTAAGTACTTTGTTTTAAGTGGATATAATATATTCTCTATGCTAGTTGGAATAGGGACTTGGATGTAGGCCATAGACTGGGTGTAGGTGCCGAACCAAGTGAAAACTTCTGGTATTTTTACTTATTAAGTTTTCAGCATTCTGCATTTTCATTACTGTTATTTACATTCTGCAGTTAATTGAGATTGTTCCATTCATTATCTCATTTGTAAAGGGACTGTCCCATTTGCATAAGAGACTGTCCCATTTTCCTTGACAATTAGAATATAATATTATCTATCGAGCCATTGAATTTCAAAGTCTACTCTTTGAGCATTCTAAAAGAAGTGAAATAACCTCATGTAGCAGATGGAATTACGTGTTGAGTATAAAGATGATTGCAAGCCAATAAATGGTGGACATATGCCAATCATTATGCCAATAATGCAGTTGTCACGACGACATCAAATCAGAAGCGGAAATCTGTACACGTGATATGTTTCAAGTCTGAGATTTTGGGCGTGAATTGGAGTAGTTAGAAAACCGTGGGAGGTAAATTAACCGTAGAAATAAGAAAGTAAAGTTACATACATCAGTTGAGGCAAATGATTGACGGGACAACAGAAGTAGATGAAGGAATTCTTAATAATAACCAGATAATCGATTAATACATTATGAAGATGAAGCGTACCTCAATCATGTAGAAGATACTTGTCATGAAGAATTAAGATCAAAGAAATTCTAGCTACAAATAAATATCAAACGTGTTTTTCAAGGAACTATTAGGATTCCTAACCCAAGTAAGTTAGTTATGGCAAATTTAATACTTATAACTGGTCCAGTGAAGAAGGTTTCATAGAAAAAAAACGTAAAGAAAGATGAAGAACTGGTGATCCAACTGCGTCAAATCTTTTAAGAAGTAACACTTTAAAACCAAGTGAGTTTTCATAGAATATAATATTGGTTGAGACCATGTATTGGTAATCCGAAGTTAGACAAGTTAACTAAGGAGAAGAAGCGTATATTCTCAAGGGTAGAGGATTTATTTGATCGGTTGAAAGATGCGGTATAGGTTCTTAGAAATATCCATACACAAGTATGAGCTGAGGGAAATAAGATTAAAAGATTTCTTTAGAATGGATTTTTGAACAGGTATAAGTGATATGAATTGTTGAATTAGAGAGCTTGAAAAAAATGGACTAGAAGAATCCCGGAATAAAGTTTTTAAGAAACAACAGAATATATTGCCCTTAGTGGAGTTCCGAGATATTTTGAAGGAATAAATGAAAGGTATGGTTATGGCCCTAGTTTGATAAAAAGAACGTATGCTATGTTAGTTAGTAGTATATGCAGGTAGCAGTATCATATATTCTGAATTATGATGAAATGACGAGTTCATGGTGGTGGATTGATTTGGTTGGTTGGTTGTTTGGTTGATTGTTGGTGTCGGCTTGAGTCCGACTGGTAGTCCATAATGTAGAGGAGATGCTGCCCAAATTTTTAGAAATACCCTACTTTTAAAGGAAAAAGTATACTTCTGTGTGTTATTAATATTCCTCTTGATACTCCAAATGATTGCAATCTTGGTTCAGGAAAGAAGTGGCTGTAGCATAGCTAACTTTATATAATTGGTCTCTGATTTCATTTAGCTATCATCACTTGGTTCGATTGATCAATTAAAAGAGTTAATTGGTTGATTTCATCAACTTATGGTCAGTTAAATGGAAATCGATTCCAATTAGATTAAGTTAAATTCTGATGTGATTTTCAGATCCGAAGTCAAAGCAATGAGAAATTTGGAGGAAGTAAGAACACTAGTAGAATTCAAAAGTTTAGTGGAATTAGTGTAATGCTACTGCAAGTGTGCGAGGCTTTAATTGGATAAATATGCTTTTGTAATAGATAAGAGAATTAAAACGTTATTTGTACATGCAAGTGAGAAGAATGTTTTCAAGAACTCAAGGGTCAAGATAAGACCCAAGAGAAGGAAGGAAGAAAATGAAGAAGAGGGGTTGAATAAGGAAGAAATTGGAAACTACGCCAATAGGGAAATTGTTAGGTGATTGAAGAAATTTTATCATCTGCAATAAATTTTTATTAAAGGATTGGAAGTATATCAATATAGAATGACAATGTAATAAGAATTATTCCAAATACCAGAGAACTCACGAATACAAGTATTTGATATAAGCTGACAATGTTAGCATGTGAACTAAAGAGGGAGATGTTTTGATTATGCAGGAAAGACGATGTATAGCGGGCATATACCTCAATAATTTGAAAAATATCTTCAATGCGAAGAAGCCAAATATGTGACAGAGAATAGTTGAAGTGGATTAAAAATGAAAGTTGTGTGATTAGTGATTGGGTAAGTAAGGCTAATGAAATAGCTGTCAATGGATTTTGATATTTCTGTTAACAAGAATTCAAATATTTATTAAGAGAAAGTTTTCATTCCAGTATTAGCCACAGAATGGCTTATCTAATGATAATCAAATCAGTACAAGTATAAAGAAGGAATCACTTATGTTAAGGAGAGATAATGAGTCATGAGAATGGAGAACTTATCTAGAAAGGGAAGTGGAATCAAAAGGATGATAAAGAAATTTTATAAGATTGTCTAAGATATAAGAAAGTTATGAATGTCAGGGTGCCAGAGCTAATGTAAGGCATGGAGTGAGACGCCTATATTTGGAGATAGGAAATTCATTCGAAGACTGCGATTAAATCTGGAAATTTAAACGAAGGTATTGATTGATATGGCATAAGAATGGAAATAGACGGACATATAAGTAAATGTCATATTTATTGAAGAATCAAAGCCATCATCAGAGGGTGAATCTATTACTGCAACTTTTTCAAAAAAAAGTATAGCTCATTAAGGAGCAATATTGAGAATCACTTGAAAACCAGAGATGAAGCAAGCGTTATTTAAATTATTAAGGATAGGTTAACTAAACTTAACCATCCTTTTATTAACAAATACTTTATCTAAGGAATAAGTTGATGTTGCTACAAGGAGATTGTGGTACGCTATCAGATTCAAGTATAGATTGGAACTGATCGATATTATTATTTAATTTAATATTATTGGACAACAGTGAAGTGAAGAATTTGATGAAACATTTGTAAATTGAGATAAGGAATGCATCCCAGAAATACGATTAAGTACCGAGGGCTAACAGAAATATCTAGTGACCAGACATGAAGAGAAAATAAGGGAAGACATCAATTGAATCATTATTGATAGGTTATCCCAAACCTAGTCATTCTCTTTTATTAATGAACTGCTTGTCCAATAAGTGGGTTAGTTGATGCTTAAAGAAATGGTGATACATCATCAGATCCAGGAATCGATTGTAAATGATCAACACTATTTGATTGAAGATTTGATAGAAATATTTGAAATACGGTGAATTATTTCAAACCAGAATAGTATATACCACTCCTAGATGAACGAACATTAAGTAAGGCAGAACTAAAAGAAAGGAATTTGGCTAAACATCGTTGACTCAAGGGATTCAAGTTATTCCAAGAATATAATGCAAGGCATAGATGTCAAAGAAGACTTTCTAATAATATGACATAATGAAAAGAATAAACATAATATGTGAATGGAAGTCAAGGGAGAGTGTTGTAGTTAGTTTCGTATGAGAACTCCTTGAAACCAAAATAAAGTGATAATATGGGTTAGATATGAGGTTGATACCTCCAGGTTAGTAAATTTCTCTTCTCGATTGTGATTCAGGGGAAGTAAGGTATGATGAAACGTTTGTGCATCAATCGTATCCATTTGACATTTTCTCGTTAATTCTTAACTCTGGTGTAACTGTGATAACGTCAGAAATCAAATACGTCATGGCCTCGGTATATCATTCGCAAATGGAGAAGAAGAATAAGACAACGATTAAAGAGCCTCGAATGCGATCAGAAACGATTACCAACTAGGTTAATTGAACAAAGAGACATGTGGGAATGACGTTCAACAACCAGTAACTATTGGAAATGTTCATGAACATGAATTATTAGAATTAGAAATAAAATAAAATTAATGAAAATTAAGTTAGTCAGTTGGGACACTAAGATAAGTGGAAAAGTCGGAAATGAGTTGGCCTTGTTGCCACGGGTATGACGAGTTCATAAGATATTAATATGTGTGTGTAACTAGGAAGAGTAATTTAGCTTCGTATGTATAGAATGGAGACTTGAGTTATGTTGCATGAGCAACTAATAGATGTGATGTCGGTAGAAGACCGTTGAGTAGTGATTAAAGTAATGAGTTAAGCTTATAGAAAAGTTGTTCAAGTAAGAAATTAACCTGAGAAATTATAAAATAGATACTTGAAAAGTATCATTATCTGTTCCTTAGCATGATTCTGAGGACAAAATCCTTTTAGGGGGGAAGGATGTAACATCCGGAAATATCGTGTAATTATTCTTATTAATAAATAATTACCATGTGATCATTATGTGAATTTCAGTGAATTATATGATGCTTGATAATAATATTTGGATGTTTATATATGATAAAATGTGAGTATATTAATTTACAATGTCCAGAATAAAGTATAGATAATCAAGGTATTTTTGGTAATTTTTTGGAATGTTATATGATTTTATATTGATTTATGAATTATTAATTATTTTCTAAATAATTACGAAACTATTTTATAAAACCGGGAATCATCCAACTCCAGCCGTTTTTTTACGTTTTTACAACCCGAAACTCTTCCGAAAACTCCTTCCTAACCTAATTTGGTAATTCCGGATATTTTCCGTATTTTAACTTTTTCAATCCAGATTACGGTTTGACCCGTACGCGTCACGGCGCAAAATTTTCAATATGATAATCATTTCAATAAATCAATAAAACCCGTATTCTCAAAAGATGGGATAATATTACATTATTTTTCGTGTAAAATATTTTATAAGAAGTCCGGTTTGAATAATTATCCAATACGGGTATCAATCAAATCGGATCATTTTTGCAGTTACTTAGCGGCTAAGTTGTAATATCCGGGGTATATCGTGTAATTATTTTTATTAATAAATAATTATTATATGTGTTCAGTATCTATTCTGTGAATTATGTGTTAAGTGTTAAATGTATTTGGATGTTTAAAAATATTATTAATTGAGTATTTTAATTTTATATGTCCAAAATAAAATATAGATAATTATCATATCTTCCTAATTATTTTTATTTCGATTTATGAATTTATAAGGATCATATGAAATTTATAAAATCTTTTTCCGGGTGTTTAAAATCTATTTTATAAAAACGGGAACCAATCGACGTCATCCGTTGTTACGTTTTTGGAACCCGAAACTCTTCCGAGAACTCCTTCCTAACCTAATTGTAATATTTCGAGCATATTCCATGTTTCGGCTTTTTCGATCCGGTGTACGGTTTGTCCTGCGCGGGTCCTGGCGCAATATTTTCGATACAATATTCGTTTCATTAAATCAATAAAACTCATATTTTCGTTAAACGGGAGCTTTTTATTAAACTATCCCAATTATCACCTCGTAATACGTGTAACCAGGTGCTGAGACCAAGACCGCAGTACAAATTGTACTGATTTGGATAATTATCCCGAAAACCGATACCGTTTGGATAAGTTTTTATAAACAAACGTACCGTTTTATATCCGGAATAATCCAACGGGATACTATTTTTCCGTAAATATAAATAGCCTTTTCCTGTATTTTATTTCGTATCAAAATCATTTGCAGACAGTTAATTATATAATTTTCCAGAGAAAAACCTTATATTCATATAATCTTCCAAGAATCAAACAACAAAATGAAGGTGTTATTGATCTCTGTTTTCAAAGCTCGAGTACTCAATCCAAAGGTCTTGAGGTGTTCTATCAGATTCTGTGTTCCAAATCACTGCAGAAATCAAGGTTTATTTTCTATATTTTTATTTATTTTCGAATTAATTTTATTAAAAATATGAATTTTTATTCGGATGATTGTTTGTATGATTTGATGATTACATGTTGTAGAGCTTGTTTTCCTGATGATTTTCATATGTCATACGTCTGATTTGGAGTTCAATAACATGCTCAAAAGTGGGTTTAATTTTCGAATTTTGAAATTAGGGTTTATAATCCGTATGAATGTTCTGAATTGAAATTTGGGGGTTTCTTATTTCGGGATAGATAGATGCTGTGGTATAGTGGGTTGTGTTCTCGGTGAAATTTGCAATCTATTCGTATAAGTTTCACAAATCAACAAGGTCTGTAGAGAAGAGAGTTGTCATTTGAAGTTTACGTCGATTTCACCGGAAACCGGCGAACTTCTCGGCCAAATTCCGGCCAACTCAGGGACTGTTAGGTCGATTTGATGGCATGGTTATGTTCCTGGTGATTTGTAGATGTGATCTGGAGGTGGTGGTGGCCTGAGCATCCCTGAATCGTCTTCTCCGGCGAGACATGGCATTTTCCGGCGACCCCCTGTAAAATTACCGTTTGATACCTAGACTTTTGGGGACGATGCAGTTTGGTCCCTGAAGTTTCCAGAGTTTGCAAATTTAGGATTCCTGTTTTAAAAATATTCAAAAATCATATTTCCTATTTATTTTTAATAAAAAATATTCGTTTTTAATTTCTGAAAATTCTAAAAATTATTATTTTAATTCCAAAAATTATTTTTAATTCAAAAATAAATCTGAATTAATTAGTTAATTAATTTCAGTTAATTTTAATTGATTAATTGGTCAATTAATTCAAAAATTAATTGATTAATTGACTTAATTAATTATTAATTGATTTTAGTTAATTATTTAATTAGATTTAATTATTTAAAAATGATTTAAAAATTCCAAAAAATAGTTTCAAGCTTTAAAATATTATTTTAAATTGTTTTCAAGGCTCGATAATTATTATGAAATTGTTTTGAAGCCAAAATTGGCCAACCGAACCCTATTTATTACTTCGAAATTGATTCAACGATCTATTTTAATTTCGAAAAATGTTTTAAAAATCATTTTGAATATCCGAAAGCCTATTTATGACCCGAGACTTCTTTGTAAATGATATATCATTGATTATGTGACATGTTATGTGTTATATATGACTTGTCGGTTAACTGTCGGTCTATATATTCGATGTTTACTTGTTTATCGCATAACTTTCAATCCGTTAATCGGATTTGGGTGAAACGAAGGGTAGATAGAAGTATGTGCCGAATAGAATCATATGAGTTACATATTGATAGATGCTTATGATATGTGAGCAGAAGAGGCAAGGTGTAGGAAAGGGAAACAGATAGTCAAGGAGTAAGATAGTGGTGATTAAGAGCATGTGCAGTGTAGTAAGCTAGTACCAGGCAAGTGTTCTGAACTTTCTCGAGATATTGTAGTGATTGATAATCCTGTTTTATGTTGCAAGTGCTTTGAAACACTGAACCCTAAACCTTGATTCCAGTTATTGATCTTGAGTCGTAAACCTGATTCTTTCTAGACCATTGATTGTTGTATACCCAAATACGAACCTCAAATATACGATACTACTCCACAAATACATACAAACTAAATATTAAACACTGAACCAGATTGCTTACACATTCAAACCGTTGTATCTTATGCTTTGAAAGACCAAATCCTTGGAACCCTGAAATGTTGATTCCTTTGTTATCCAATTCTTTCATTACCTAACAGCCAAGCTTTGGAAATGCCATATTGATCTTTATACAGATTGAAACCATTTTCATTATTGAACGTCCAATGTTGTTAATGATCCTGTTTATTGTTTATTATTGCTTATTCTGTTATTATGGTAGAATTGGATTGTTTTTTTTTAAAATTGTGGACTAGATTCGTGGTCAGACCATATAATGGTCAAGTTAGGCCAATGTGTGCCTTGGATCCAGTAGTTAGAGCAGTGTTGTGTGCTTTGCTCGGGGTTAGTGCGTGACTAATCAGCAACCTAACCTTGGTTTTTAAAATGAAAATATAATATCCAATTCTAATTCATAATCCATTGTTCACTTGATATCATAACCATATTTACCTGATGATCATTATTCTCAGTTTTGTCACTGTGACTTGCTTAGCTAGTTAGCTCATTTGTGCGATGTTGTTTATGTTCTTTTCCAGTTAAGAAGGAACCGGTTGGTACCGAGGATCCCCAGTCCAGCGCGAGAGCTAGTGGTTCAGGTTGATCGAGCTAAGCTAGTAGGCTTCTTTTGGAATAATTTAAGTTTGTAAAAGTTTGTAATAATGTTTAATACTCAGTTCTAAGTTGGATAGTTGGGATTTGAACGGTTTGTAATATGAGTAAGTGTGGTTGGCTTGTGCATACTTTAACCTGTTGCGATCCGTGGTAGTTGGTAAATAGGTCACTGTATATTATTATTATTATCTTTATTATTGTTATAAACAGGTTATAAATAAGGTGTATGTGTGTGGACCCCAAACTTCTGACCCAGGTTTGGAGGGAGCCACAGGTTTGGTATCAGAGCTACAGGTTATAAGTCACTGACACAAGCCTAGGTTGACGGGAATGGGCAGAGGGTTAGGATTAGAAGTAAGGAATAGAAAGACAGAACATCGAGAGGTTGAGTGATTCGGTATAACAGGTATTAGTATGATTCGCGTCGTGGTTCAAGATTCTTATATTGTGATATGATTTCAGATAACAGCGATGGCCGACTCATTTATCCCCGTATCAGCTGATCACTCAAAGCCTTCAGTTGGAGTACCGTCTTCAGATCCACGTCCTGTTGTTCCACTAGTGTTGGCTATATTACCTCCACCTGTGTTGCAGCCCGTACCATTACAGGCTATTCCACCTCCAGGCATGAGGCCACCTATCAGAGGACCCCCACCTGCTGATTCAGATTCCACTGGGCATTCAGTTACGAGTGCCCCATTCCAGTCTACCTTACCCCCAGTTCCTTACTACCGGTATGAGGCTCTTCTATTAGAGCGTGATTCCTTGTTATCCCAGATTAGAGAGCTACAACATATCATTAGGACTACTGATGTTGATTGTGGTGTGAGGGAACTTCGAGAGGAGATTCATGTGACACGGAGGGTTCTTGAGGCTAGGCTACATGGAGCTACACTACCTAGCAGAGGCCCTGATGCACTGATGGGCTGGGCTACTGAGGTGATGGAGGACTTTGAGAGGCTGGCAGGGCCAGAGTTTCCTTGGAGTTAAGTTAGAGATCCAGAGATGCTGAGTAGTATTATGATGGTTATGTAGTATGTACAGTAGTGTGTAGTGTGTATCAGTAGACTTTTGAGTTGTATTTATAGACTAGCTATGCTGACTAGTGAGTAGGTCGTTGTACCCTTTTGCTTTTACTTCCGAAGCGTCTTTACGCTTGTATTACCCAAAACTTTTGATCTATATATATCAGCACCTTTCCTTTCCAGTATTGTCATTTATTTTACTACACCTGTTTTACTTTACCTTATTTATTGCACCAATTATAACCCTGTGATACCATGTACCCTGTTTTCCATAACTGTTTATATTCTGTAAAGAAGCATGCAATTTACTTAGTTACAACAGTTTTCCAAAAAGAGATATTTCTATTTTACAAAACTTTTCTTTTATGCAAAGAATTTGGTTTAAAAGCTAAATAAGTTGTTTGATTCTTTACAGAAAATGCATCCCAGAAGAAATACCCGCACCAACACCTAGAATGAAGAAACCAACAACAACAATAACAACCAAGATGATACAAATCAGAATGCAAACCCAGGACCCATAGACCCAGCAATAGCCCAGATTCTTCAAATCTTGGCCCACCAAACAGTTTACCTGGCACAACAACAACAAAGACAGACCAATCCCCAGGTAACTTTCAAAACTTTTCAGGAAGTAAACCCACCAGAATTCAAGGGTTCCTTAGAGCCGATTGAAGCAAATGTTTGGTTAAAGGAGATAGAGAAGGCATTTGCCTTAGTGAAAGTAATGGAAGAACAGAAGGTTGAGTTTGCAAGTTACTATTTGAAGAATGAGGCCACCTATTGGTGGGAGATGGTGAAGACATTGGAAGGTACAGATGTTATTACTTGGGAAAGGTTTAAGGAATTGTTTTTAGAAAAGTATTTCCCTCAGTTTGTCTAGGATCAGATGGAGTTGAAGTTTTTAGAACTAAAGCAAGGAAACATGTCGGTGACAGATTATGAGAGCAAGTTTGAGGAATTGTCAAGGTATGTGCCGTCGTATGTGGATACTGACAGAAAGAAGGCTAAAAGATTCCAGCAAGGTTTGAAACCATGGATCAGAGGGAAGGTAGCCATTTTTGAATTAGATACTTACGCAGGAGTTGTACAGAAGGCTATGATCGCAGAGACAGAGAGTGAGATGTCACAGAAGGAGAAAGAAAGCAAGAAAAGGAAATTTGAAGAGAATGAAGGTCAGTCACAACTAGGAAAGTTTCCAAATTTTAAGAAGGGCAAGTTTCAGCCAGGGAGAAATTTTAATTTCTGGAGACAAAATGCAAGCGACGGAAGCCAGGGCAACCGTCCAGTTAATGCGAATCAGCCGAATCAATTGAGGTTAACTTTTTCAGATTATCAAGTATGCAGAAAGAAACATGGAGGAGTTTGCAACAAGTTAAATGTGGTATATTTCAAATGTAATCAGAAAGGGCACTATTCGAGGGAGTGCCAAAATCAGCCAGCAAAAGACCCAGCAAGTAAGGATCAGCCTATTCGGAATCCAGCAGTGAAGGTTCCAGCCATTGGATTTATGTGCTTTAAATGTGGAAAACCAGGACATATAGCCAGGGATTGCAAGACATCAGCCCCAGTCAGTAATGCATTGAGGATTATGGGATCTACCCTAGCAGTGAGTGAGACTCCAAGGGCTAGAGTTTTTGACATGTCTGTGAAGGATGCTATCCAGGATACTGATGTCGTGGCAGGTACGCTTAATGTGAATTTTTTATGTGCCAAAGTGTTAATAGATTCGGGAGTAACTCGATCGTTTATTTCACAAGATTTTGTTAGTAAGTTAAATTGTCCAGTTGAGTATTTAAATGAAATAATGACTGTGGAATTAGCAAATCAAGAACGTGTATCTGTTAATCAAGTTTGTGGGAATTGTGAAATTGAGATTTCTGGTAGTAAGTTTTGTGTAGATTTGATACCATTTAAGTTAGGAGAATTTGACGTTATCTTAGGAATGGATTGGTTATCTAAGCACGATGCCCAGATAGATTGTCGAAATAAGAAGGTAATGGTGAAAATGTCAGATAAAAGAATAGTAACGTTCAAGGGTCAGAAACAAGTAAAGAAGTTCTTAACGATGATTCAAGCTAAGAAGTTATTATGACAAGGATGCGAGCATTTCATGGCATATGTGATTGATAGGAGTCAGGAGCCAACAAAACTTGAAGATATTCCAGTAGTGAATGAATTTCCAGACGTGTTTCCCGATGAGTTACCAGGACTTCCTCCAGATAGAGAAATTGAGTTTGCAATCGATTTAGCACCTAGAACAGAACCAGTATCCAAGGCCCCGTATAGAATGGCGCCCGTTGAGATGAAAGAGCTAGCGAAGCAATTGTAAGAGCTGTTAGAGAAAGGAGTAATCAGACCCAGTGTGTCCCCGTGGGGTGCACCGGTATTATTTGTTAAGAAGAAAGATGGAAGCATGAGACTGTGCATTGACTATAGGGAACTCAACAAGCTTACAATCAAGAACAAGTATCCGTTACCCAGAATTGATGATTTGTTTGATCAACTGAAGGGAGCCAAGTACTTCTCCAAGATTGATTTAAGATCGGTATATCATCAACTGAAGATTAAGCCAGAAGATATACTGAAGACAACTTTCAGAACAAAGTATGGACATTACGAATTTTTAGTGATGTCTTTTGGATTGACCAATGCCCCGGCAACGTTTATGAACCTGATGAATAGAATTTTCAAGGAGTATCTGGACAAGTTCGTTATTGTGTTTATAGACGATATTTTAATTTATTCAATAACGGAAGGGGATCATGCGGAACATCTGAGAATAACTTTGGAGATTTTAAGAAAAAAGAAGTTATATGCTAAATTCTCGAAGTGTGAGTTTTGGCTACAGGAAGTTCAGTTCTTAGGACACATAGTCAGTAATGAAGGGATCAAAGTGGACCCATCAAAGATCGAGGCAATTACAAACTAGGAAAGACCGAGAACACCCACCGAGGTAAGAAGTTTCTTGGGATTAGCAGGATATTATCGTCGATTCATTCAAAATTTTTCAAGGATTACAATACCATTGACAAAGCTTACACGGAATAATGAAAAGTTTATATGGAACGATAAGTGCGAAGAAAGTTTTCAGAAATTGAAGCAACGATTAATCACAGCACCTGTTTTGACACTCCCAGACGATCAAGGGAATTTCGTAATTTATAGTGATGCTTCTCATAAAGGACTAGGATGCGTTCTTATGCAGCACGATAAGGTGATTGCGTATGCGTCAATGCAATTGAAACCACACGAACAGAAATATCCTACTCATGATTTGGAGCTAGCAGCCATAGGTTTTGCTTTAAAGATTTGGAGACATTATTTGTATGAAGAAAAGTGTGAGATTTACACGGATCACAAAAGCTTAAAGTACATATTCACTCAGAAGGAGCTTAATATGAGGCAAAGGAGATGGTTAGAATTAATCAAAGATTATGATTTCTCGATTAATTATCACTCTGGTAAGGCAAATGTTGTAGCAGACGCGTTAAGTCGAATGGAAAAGTTAAATGTGCTATCAGTACCCGAAGAGATATATAAAGAATTTCAGAAACTGGAATTGGAGATTAGGGTTTGCAAGCCTGATGAAGCAAAAATGTACAGTATGACTTTCCAGCAAGAGTTGTTAGAGAAAATAAAGAAGTGTCAGGAAAATGTAATGGATCAAGATATAAATCATTTGGTAGGTGAAGAATTGTGCACGCAAAAGGACGATCAAGGTATTCTTAGGTTTTCTTTAAGAATTTGGATTCCACCGGTGACGGAACTGAAGAATGAAATTTTACAGGAAGCACATAATTCAAGGTATTCAATACATCCAGGGAGTACCGTAATGTACAGAGATTTAAAGGAAAATTATTGGTGGCCAGACATGAAGAGGGAAATTGTGGAATGGGTTAGCAGATGTAATACATGTCAGAGAGTTAAAGCAGAGCATCAGAGACCAAGTGGATTGCTACAGCCATTGGAGATTCCAGAATGGAAGTGGGAACATATTGCCATGGATTTTATAGTTGGATTACCAAGGACAAGGGCTAATCATGATGCCATTTGGGTTATAGTGGACAGACTTACCAAGTCAGCTCATTTTCTGCCTATAAATGAAAGATTTTCACTCGATAAGTTAGTCCATATGTACCTAAAGGAAATCGTAGCTTGTCATGGAGTTCTAGTGTCTATTGTGTCTGATCGAGATCCAAGATTTAATTCAAGATTTTGGAAGAGTTTTCAAGAATGTTTGGGAACAAGATTGAATATGAGTACGGCTTACCACCCACAGACGGACGACCAAAGTGAAAGAACGATCCAGACAATCGAGGACATGTTACGCGTTTGTGCTATTGATTTCAAAGGAAGTTGAGACGAGCATTTACCTCTGGTAGAATTTGCTTATAACAACAGTTATCATGCCAGTATTGGGATGCCACCCTATAAAGCCCTTTATGGACGCAAATGTAGATCTCTAGTATATTGGGACGAGGTAGGAGAACGTAAAATACTTGGACCTGAATTGGTACAGCAGACAAAGGAAGTTGTTGAAGTAATCCAGAAAAGATTGATAGCAGCACAAGACCGTCAAAGGAAATACGCAGACCAGTCAAGGAAAGATATGGAATTTGAAGAAGGAAGCTTAGTATTACTGAAAATATCACCGTGGAAAGGACTAATGAGGTTTGGAAAGAAAGGAAAGTTGAGCCCAAGATATATCAGAACTTTTGAGATTCTAAAGCGCGTTGGCAAAGTAGCTTACGAGTTGGCGTTACCTCCGCACATGGAGCACATTCACAACGTTTTTCACGTATCGATGCTTAAGAAGTATAATCCAGACTCCAGGCATGTAATAGAATATGAGCCAATAGAGCTTCAGGCAGATTTGTCATATGTAGAGAGTCCGACAGAGATTTTAGAGGAAAGAGAAAAGGTATTGAGGAATAAAGTGGTAAAGCTAGTAAGAGTGTTATGGAGAAACCCAAAGGTTGAAGAGTCAACCTGGGAGTTAGAAAGTGATATGAGAGAAAAGTACCCTCATTTATTTTCTTAGGAGAGAGAATCCTTTTAAGGGGGAAGGATGTAATATCCAGGGTATATCGTGTAATTATTTTTGTTAATAAATAATTATTATATGTGTTTAGTATCTATTCTGTGAATTATGTGTTAAGTGTTAAATGTGTTTGGATGTTTAAAAATATTATTAATTGAGTATTTTAATTTTTATATGTCCAAAATAAAATATAGATAATTGTCATATCTTCCTAATTATTTTTATGTCGATTTATGAATTTATAAGGATCATATGAAATTTATAAAATCTTTTTCCGGGTATTTAAAATCTATTTTATAAAAACGGCAACCAACCGACGTCATCCGTTGTTACGTTTTTGGAACCCGAAACTCTTCTGAGAACTCCTTCCTAACCTAATTGTAATATTCCGAGCATATTCCATGTTTCGGCTTTTTTGATCCGGTGTACGGTTTGTCCTGCGCGGGTCCCGACGCAACATTTTCGATACAATATTCGTTTCAGTAAATCAATAAAACTCATATTTTCGATAAACGTGAGCTTTTTATTAAACTATCCTAATTATCACCTCATAATATGTGTAACCAGGCGCTGAGACCAAGACCGCAGTACAAATTGTACTGATTTGGATAATTATCCCGAAAACCGATACCGTTTGGATCAGTTTTTATAAATAAACGTACCATTTTATATCCGGAATGATCCAACGGGATACTATTTTTCCGTAAATATAAATAGCCTTTTCCCGTATTTTATTTCGTATCAAAATCATTTGCAGACAGTTAATTTTATAATTTTTCAGAGAAAAACCTTATATTCATATAATCTTCCAAGAATCAAACAGCAAAACGAAGGTGTTATTGATCTCTGTTTTCAAAGCTCGAGTACTCAATCCAAAGGTCTTGAGGTGTTCTATCAGATTCTGTGTTCCAAATCACTGCAGAAATCAAGGTTTATTTTCTATATTTTTATTTATTTTCGAATTTATTTTATTAAAAATATGAATTTTTGTTCGGATGATTGTTTGTATGATTTGATGATTGCATGTTGTAGAGCTTGTTTTCCTGATGATTTTTGTAATAACCCCAAAATTTTTCAACTTTTTGTAACCCTTGTGAATAGTGTTTTAGCTGAATGAGAAAACTTTTCACGCCACACTATGTAGGGGTTCTGTTATGGATATTCTGGGATATTATTAGTACTCTATGAAGTATATAAGTGTATGTAAAGATCGTCAGAATCCAATTCCGAACACTTTGGTTTTTCCCGGAAATCCACAAGATACGGAGAGAATTGAGTATAAGGTAACAGGATAAAAAGGATTTAAATTAAAGGATTATAATAGAGGATCATAAAAAGGAATATAATGTATTGAGAAAGGTTAAGGGAACCTAAGTAATAAGATCCCGGGTATGATCCTTCAAACGATAAACGAGAACGAAAGTTAAGCGAACCGTATAACAGATCAGCGGTCATTAGGCAAACGATTAGGAAGTTAATCAAAGGGATTAGTGGGAAGGATGTCATCCAACCAATAGAAAGAGGACAAGGAAGGGAGGATGACATCATGAGGATGACATAAGCATGACATGGGAAGGAAGGAGGTGTGGTAGCTTTGTAACCACACAATTTCAAGGGCAAGAAAGTAATTGACTAAATCAAATACAAAACAAGTCAACCAAGCCAAGTAAAAATCATTCTCATTAAAAATCAAAAGCAACCAAGGCATGAGTTCTTCATTTGCTCTCGGCTTTTAGCTTTTTTTAAAGGCATAGAATTTCAAAACTCAAGATCCAAGCCTCCTAAATTGGTAAGATAATTCCCTAATCATCTTCATGCTTAGTTAGGACTATATCATGAGTTTAAGCCATTAATTCTTTCTCAATCTTCTTCATTTAATCAAAGAAGAAGACAATGAATAGTGTTTTCAAGTTTTTTAACTTGAACTTTTCTTGGTTTTCTTGAAGATCCAAGCATTCTTAAGACTTCTCCAAGCTTCTTAAGGCTTCCTAGCTCCACCCACCACTTCAAGGAAGGTATACCATCTCCAAACCCTAGATTCCTATATATTATAAGATGATTTTGATTAGTGGGTTGATATTGTAGCTTGTTGTTATGATTTAGAGTTTGGGATTTGGAATGGTAGTGAAATGGAATGGTAATTGTTGTGGTTTTGATTTAAAGGAACTTAAGTATGATTAAAGTTAAGTTTAAGCATAAGTATGAATGATTAAATTGAATTGGTTGGGGTTGTTATGATGTGATAAGGATGGATGTTGGTTGTATGTTGGATTTGAGGTTGGTTTGTGGTTGGTTTTGTATGGTTTAAAATTTGGAAATCGCGTAAATATAGCCGTCGTAACATTCGATTTTCTTTGGACTGTTTTTGTGCATAGCATTAGGACCCGAGAACCCCCTGCTAGATTATGACCACTGCCATGATTAGATAGCTCATGTTACGAGCTTCGTTTTGATATGTAGTTCGTTCGATTCCGATGCACGGTTTAGGAGAAACGACCGTTTCAAGTAACGGCGTTTCGCGAACGAAACTTTTTCCCTCGCCTTACTTTGAAACATAGGTTAAAGACCAAAAAGGGTTAATTAATGTATGAAACATTTATGGTAAGTGTGTTAGGCAGTTGGTAAGACATTCGCGAAAGAATCGCTTTAAAACTCGTAAAGGTTAAATTATTAAAAATGGTGGAGCCGAGGGTACCCGAGTGACTTAAGCGAATCGGTGAGCGCAAAACAAGCGTTAGAGTCTAAGTTAGTTAAAGTATAGGTTTACAAGTGATTTTGGTTTAATTCCAACTTACTTGTTGTTTATAGGTTATCAGACTCGTCCCGAGCCTTTCTCACCCCCAAGTCGCTCAGGCAAGTATTCTATCCGTTATACTGTTGTTGTGATGAATATATGTATTTGCATTATCTTGCGATAGATGCATGTTGGATAATTAGCAAATGATGCGATATATTGTAGCATGTGATATGGTATATATGCATGCCTGTTTCATATTCTTGGAATATATATCTGTTGGTTCAGTTGATAATACCTATGCTAGAGGATAGCGGTAACTTGCATATACCCTTAGTATAGGGACCCAAAGGTGAAAATATTTTCTAAAACCGGGAGTCGAGGATCCCGAGTACATTTTGTATATATGGATATGGATATATATATATATATTTATATATATTTATATATATATATGTGGTTATAGTTTTTCCAAACTATTAATCGAATAAGGTTTATTCGATAACTTTAAACTTTATTTTATTATTGAATATTATTTCGAATATTATTCGAAGGCGTATGACTCCTTTATATTAAATGAATATTATTTTGAATATTCATTCGAGGACTTATGACTCTTTTATATTATTTAATGAATATTATTTTGAATATTCATTCGAGGACTTATGACTCTTTTATATTATTTATTGAATATTATTTGAATATTCATTCGAGGGCTTATGACTCAGTTTATATTATTTAATGAATATTTTTGAATATTCATTTGAGGATCTATGACTCCGATTATTTGCTGAAATATATTCTTTATTTTATTAAAGAATAAGGTGTAAATAATCAAACTTATTTTCGATTATTCAAATAAAGATAATACTTTTATATAAGTATATCTTTGGTTATTTAATACTCGTTTCAAGTATAAATTTCAATACTTCTACTTCAATTATTTTTATAAAGATTATTCTTTATGGGAATATTATTTAATTAATAATATTCAGTCATTTTCTAAATATTCTGGGGACTGATTTACTTCATTAAATCAGCTTTACTCCAAACACTCTATAAAGTGTTTTCGAGTCTTCAAAATGATTTTTAAAAGATAGAGCGGATCCCAAAACTCATTTTTATATTTAAGATCTTCCTTTTAAAGGGGATTTAAATACTCGTTCAAAACTTGAGGGATCCGGCTCAGTGGTGTATTTTACATTCGCAACGAGGTTGCTGTTTTGAGAAAACATCTTGATTACTTGCCCATCGTTCGGGAAGTAAGTCCATCTATTGAGTCGGCATAAGCAACATGGGCTCAGTGGGCGTCCATGATAGTGTAAGTGGCTCAGTGGGAGTCCATCAAATGCATACGTGGCTGAGTGGCAGTCCAGCATAGGTCCTAATGCGGCCAGGGTGATGACCAGTGGGGAATTCGTCCATCTACTAGTAGAAAAGGTTACTTATGGGTATCTTTGCCTGATCAGCAAGATATCTGGTTTATGCCAAAGGTTTTCTTTTCCTTCCAAATTCATTGGATATTGCAACTCTGTTCATACTTTACATAACAGAGGTTCCAGGAAATGTTTTAGAGATATATATATGTGGATATATATATATCGGGACTAAATAAAGTATCTCATAACTTTTTCATTCAATAATATTTCAAAGATTGAATCTATTCAAGTCTTAACTTGTGGTCTCATCTATGGGATGTTTTTTTTTAAACTTATAATACTTTGAACGGTGGTAGTTCAAGTAGCTTTATAAATGATATAAGTGTGGTGAAGTATTGGTAACTTCATTCCTTGTTTTTACATTATATCTAGTAAGTAATTATCTTACACACGATAAAGATTCTAGTGAGTATCCATTTAGATACTTATATTATTGTTATCACTATGTATTATCTTGCGAGCTGTAAGGCTCACTCTTGCTTTATTTCTTCATCACACAACAACAGTTAGGAGAGATGGCCAGACTCCAGCAGACCCAGCGCAAGCGCGTGGGAAGCGCCCCGCGTCTTCCCGATGATGTTGTGGCTGCTATAGCTGCAGAGGTAGATCCATTGTAGTTCAGACCATCTACTTTTGAGAATCAAATTATGTATAATTATAACTTGTGGCAGATAATGGCAATTAACTGTAAATTATCAAGTAATCATTTTGGGTTGTAATAATTTTAAATTGTGGATTCAAAGACTTGTACTTATTTCAATTTCATCTCTGAGACTATAACGGGTTGTGGTGTGTGTTAGTGTGGGGTCACAACATGAGGTTATTTATTATTAATTAAGTGAAGTGATATTGTGGAAAGAAAGACCGTGACAACCCGGATCCCCGACCCCGGATCTGGGGGTGTTACAGAAATGGTATCAGAGCTAAGCGTTATAAACCTCAGAGATGATGCGACGATATAATAACAAACTCACAAAGATAATAAGAACTTTTGCCAAGTTCATGGTCGGACTACGTAAAGTAGTGCTGACAGTTAAAACCCTTATGGGAACCCTTATAAGTATCATGATAGTAACTTAGCTCATTTAATGTGTAGGCGCCTGAGATAGAGGACCCTGAGATGTTCGAGCGTGAGCATGATGAGGCATTGCTAGATGTTGAGGATCAGGAGGAGCCTGAGATGGAGGAGGATGAGGAGGACCCCCCAGAGGAGCCTGAGACGGAGGTCATTGCTGTTTTAGATGAGGAGGACCCCTCAGAGGAGTCAGAGACAGAGGTTATTGCTATTCCAGATGAGGAGGACCCGAATGAGGTCCCAGTAGCTGAGGAGCGTGTTGGATCTATGGTAGTGTATGCTGGTATCCCTTTAACCACACTTCCGGTGGTCAGAGCCCCTACCCCTCCACCACTATCTTGGATTCCTGATGATGACAGCTCAGAGACCCATACTTCCGAGCCTAGGCAGACCGAGGAGGCACCCTCAGCGGCTCCGGATTCACCACCTCTTGACCCTGCCCACAGGCAGTCTTCGTTAGCTCATGGATATGTTCAGGATGTATTGAGGACCCGAGTGGCTGTTGCCGAGGGCCGACTAGATGAGGCCAGGAGGGAGTTGGATGCAGAGAGGGCGGGTAGGCGTACCCGAGCTTATGAGACCAGGGCTTCTATACCCCGATCCTTGAGGAGGGAGCTTACGGGGATAGAGCTCACGTCCCGAGCGAGACTCAGATCTCTCCAGGGGGACAGGCATGGTAGGATCTCCAGGCGGCAGGCCGACTATATCTTCCGTCGTGCGATGGAAAGGGTTTGGGAGCTGACCCGCTCCGTTGTGTGATTCAGGATTGATGATGGAATAGTCTAGTTGTCTAGTTAGCCGAGGCCTTAGTAAGAGCCAATTTTCCGGGATAGTTGACTTGTATATAGCATCCCTTTTTCTGACTAGACAGATAGACTCTTGTGTATCACTTTTGGGATAGATGACTGTAGCACTGTTGTACTTTTGACCAGATCAAACTATGTATTTCTCGCATTATGTATATATTTGTTTCCTTTCGGTTCAGTTCCATAGTGACGTGATCACTGTTTTATCATTATTATTACTGCACTTCGTATTAGAACTTTCTTAAAATAATAGGATTGCGATATACGTTCTCCCCATTATAAGAGCCGTGCAAGGCACAATGATGTATATGATTGTGACCTAACGTTGAATTTTCCCAATAATTGTTTTTATTATTATCAGAATCATGCCGCCAAGAAAGATTGGAACTAGGGCGAACCCTGGATCTGAGGACCAGGGAAGCCATAATCAGGACAATAGAAACCAAGAACACAGTGAAGAGGAAGATGAGGATTATCTGGAACAGGATGACTCCCTGTATGAAAAGGAAGAGGAAACATATGATGTTGAGGGATTTGAGATAGAGGCTGAAGAAGGAGAAACCGAGGTTGAGCAACCAGTACCAAACCCAGGCATGGATCCCATGAGCCAGTTCATGCAACTCCTAAGGCAGAATTTGGAACGTCAACCCAACCCACCCCCTCAAGGAAGTAACAATGCTGTGGCAAACTCTTTCAGGGCTTTTAAGTCCCTTAAGCCCCCTGAGTTCCACGGATCAGCCGACCCAGTTGAGGCAAGGGCATGGTTAAAGGAAATGGAGAAATCTTTTGAGATTTTGAGTACCGAGGAGGCACAGAAGACTGTATTTGCTACCTACCTTCTGAAAGGAGAAGCTAACTACTGGTGGGAGGCCAAGAAAAACATGGAGACAGATGCTATTATAACCTGGGAGAGATTTAGTCAGTTGTTTCTGGGAAAGTATTTCCCGAGGTTTATGGAAAGCCAGATGGAGCTCAAGTTCTTGGAGCCAAAGCAGAATAACTTGTCTGTAGCAGAGTACGAGGCGAAATTTACTGAGTTATCAAGGTTTGTGCCGGAGTTTGTGAGCACCGAGGAAAAGAAAGCTAGGAGGTTTCAGCAGGGACTGAAACCGTGGATTCAGAATAGGGTGGCAATCCTTGAGCTTACGGACTATGCCACTCTGGTGCAAAAGGCAACGATTGTAGAAGTTGGAAGTGAACAGATGCAGAAGGAAAGAGAGGAGAAAGGAATAAAGAGGAAAAGTATGAGCATGGGTGGAGGTTCCGCAGGAAGGAGCTTCCCAACTAGATTTAATCAAGGAGCAGTGTCCCTACCAGGAAGGAACACTGGGTTTAAGCGGCCAATGAGTGTGAGTGTGAGCCAGGGCGGCCAGAAGTCAAGAATGTCCTATTCCAACCAGTCTCGACCCCCATTGCCAGCCTGTAACATATGTGGAAGGAATCACACTGGGGAGTGTAAAGGAAGGCCAGTAACCTGTTTTAAGTGCGGTCGGGAAGGCCACTATTCAACTAAGTGCCCATCATCAATCCCTGCCGTCGTTCCAACCACCAATTGTCATCGGTGTGGACGCCCGGGTCATTGGAAGAAGGAATGCCCAATGAACAAACCAGCAGCTTCGGGAGCAAGCAGGGCTGCTTCTAATAAGCCACCTACTGCGAGGACTTTCAACATGACAGTCCAGGATGCTATGAAAGATTCAGATGTGATAGCAGGTACCCTTTCTCTAAATTCAGTCAGTGCAAATGTTTTATTTGATTCGGGAGCAACTAAATCTTTTATATCAAAGGACCTTGCGCGTAAGTTAAGACTTAAGGCTGAACCCTTGATAGAACCCTTACAAGTAGAAATAGCCAATCATGAAATTATTCCTGTTAACCAGATTCACCCCGCCTGTGAGATAGGCATAGGGGAGCAATCTTTCAGTGTTGATCTGATTCCTTTTAAATTAGGGGAGTTTGATGTGATTTTGGGAATGGACTGGCTATCTAGCAATGATGCTCAGATAGACTGTAAAGGGAAGAAAGTTAAGTTAAATATCCCCGGGAAGAAAGAAGTTATATTTAGAGGAAAGAGGCAGACGCAGAAATTTTTGACTATGGCCCAGGCCAAAAGGATGCTACGAAAAGGAAGTGAGGCTTACCTAGCCTATGTGGTGGACACGCAGAAGGAGGTGCCCAACTTACAAGATATTCCAGTAGTCAACGAATTTGAAGATGTATTCCCACAAGACCTTCCGGGATTACCACCCGATAGAGTGATTGAATTCGCTATTGAGTTGGCCCCAGGGACGGCGCCAGTTTCAAAAGCACCTTACCGGTTAGCCCCGTTAGAAATGAAGGAATTAGCTATCCAATTGCAGGAACTCTTGGATAAGGGTATGATAAGACCCAGTGTGTCTCCGTGGGGAGCACCAGTTTTATTTGTTAAGAAGAAAGATGGGAGCATGAGGTTGTGCATAGACTATCGAGAGTTGAACAAGCTAACCATAAAGAACAGGTACCCATTGCCTAGAATAGACGATCTGTTCGACCAGCTAAAGGATGCTGTTTATTTTTCCAAGATTGACCTGAGAACTGGATATCACCAACTAAAGATTAAACCCGAAGATATTTCCAAGACAGCGTTCCGTACCAGGTATGGGCATTATGAGTTCTTGGTAATGTCTTTTGGATTAACCAACGCCCCAGCGGCTTTCATGGATTTAATGAATAGAGTATTTAAGAAGTACTTGGACAAGTGTGTGATAGTTTTTATCGATGATATTTTGATCTACTCAAGGACTGAGGCAGAACATGCAGAGCATTTGAGGATAGCTCTAGGAATACTCAGAGAGGAGCAGTTATATGCCAAATTCTCGAAGTGTGAATTCTGGCGGAATGAAGTACAGTTTTTAGGACATGTGATCAATAAAGAAGGAGTATTGGTCGACCCCTCCAAGATAGAGGCGGTCTCAAATTGGGAAAGGCCAACCACACCCACAGAGGTAAGGAGTTTCATAGGATTGGTCGGCTACTATCGTAGATTTGTACAGGACTTTGCGAAGATCGCAGCCCCTTTGACACGACTTACTCGTAAGACAGAGAAGTTTGAATGGACGGAGAAATGCGAGAACAGTTTTCAGGAATTAAAGAAAAGGTTGATAACGGCTCCGGTATTGGCATTGCCGGACGGAAAAGGAGATTTTGTGATATATAGTGACGCGTCGCACAAAGGATTAGGATGTGTGCTTATGCAGCACGGTAGAGTTATTGCGTATGCGTCGAGACAATTGAAGGAATACGAGGTTAGATATCCTACTCATGACCTTGAGCTCGCGGCAATAGTATTTGCTTTAAAAATTTGGAGGCACTACTTGTATGGAGAGAAGTGCGAGATTTTCACAGACCATAAGAGCCTCAAGTACATATTTACGCAGAAAGAGCTCAACATGCGCCAGAGGAGATGGTTAGAACTAATCAAGGACTATGATTGTGAGATTCTCTATCATCCAGGGAAAGCCAATGTGGTGGCTGATGCCCTTAGTAGAAAGGAAAGACTCAGAATGATAACGACTTCGGAAGAGTTGATAAGGGATTTTGAGAGAATGGAAATAGAAGTAAAGGTAACCGGAACCGGAACTGAAAAGCTTTTTGAGATCTCAATGCAGCCAGAGTTATTGGAAAAAATCAGATTGTG
This sequence comes from Apium graveolens, assembly GCF_009905375.1. Classification (NCBI taxonomy): domain Eukaryota; kingdom Viridiplantae; phylum Streptophyta; class Magnoliopsida; order Apiales; family Apiaceae; genus Apium; species Apium graveolens. The sequence continues at coordinate 131,283,543 of NC_133648.1, forward strand.
CCAGGAGAAAATAATGAATGAAGGCAGAGAGTCAATGACTGGAGAGGAGATCCATACTGAAAAAGATGATAAGGGGATAATGAGGTACTCCTACCGAATTTGGGTTCCGAATGTTCAAGAACTTAAAGATGAGATTTTGGATGAAAGCCATAGTTCAAGGTATTCCATTCACCCAGGAAGTACCAAGATGTATAGGGATTTGAAGGAATATTATTGGTGGCCCAACATGAAGAGGGACGTAGCAGAATGGGTAAACAAGTGTTTGACTTGCCAAAGAGTAAAGGCAGAGCACCAGAGACCCAGTGGACTTTTGCGACCCCTGGAGATTCCCGAATGGAAATGGGAACGGATAGCGATGGATTTTGTTGTAGGCTTGCCAAGGATGAAAGCCAATCACGACGCCATTTGGGTAATTATAGACCGACTGACAAAGTCAGCTCATTTCATTCCTATCAATGAGAGATACACAGTCGATAGACTGGTGGACATTTACCTTAAGGAAATAGTGACACGACATGGAGTCCCAGCGTCCATTGTCTCAGACCGAGACCCTAGGTTCAACTCCAGATTTTGGAGGAGCTTTCAGGAGTGTGCGGGGACCAAGTTAAATATGAGTACCGCGTACCATCCCCAAACGGATGGACAGAGTGAAAGGACCATCCAGACACTAGAGGATATGTTGAGAGTCTGTGCAATAGACCTTAAAGGAAGTTGGGATGATCACTTGCCGTTGATCGAGTTTTCTTATAACAATAGCTTTCATGCTAGCATCGGAATGCCGCCTTATGAGGCCCTGTACGGAAGAAGGTGTCGATCTCCCTTATACTGGGATGAAGTAGGAGAGCGGAAGATGCTCGGACCCGAAGTGGTCCAAAGGACCAAAGATATAGTGGATCTTATCAGAGGGCGACTTGTAGCAGCCCAAGACAGACAAAAGAAATATGCAGACCTAGCCCGAAAGGACAAGGAATATGAAGTAGGGGACTTAGTACTGCTGAAAGTATCCCCTTGGAAGGGATTAATGAGGTTCGGAAAGAAAGGAAAACTAAGCCCAAGATACATTGGACCTTTTGAGATATTAAGACGGATTGGAAAGTTAGCTTACGAGCTAGCCCTACCCCCTAATTTGCAACAAGTTCATAATGTGTTCCATGTGTCAATGCTAAGGAGGTATCATCGGGATGCCAGACACATAGTGGAGTACGAGCAGGTGGATATGCAGCCAGATCTAACTTACGTGGAGAAGCCAGTAAGGATTATGGATAAGAAGGAGCAGGTGCTTCGGAACAAAGTGATCAAGCTAGTCAGAGTACTATGGCAGAATCATAATGTGGAAGAATCAACTTGGGAACTAGAGAGCACAATGCTAGAAAAGTACCCCCATTTGTTTTCTGTTTGATTCCGGGACGGAATCCTTTTAAGGAGGGGAGACTGTAATAACCCCAAAATTTTTCAACTTTTTGTAACCCTTGTGAATAGTGTTTTAGCTGAATGAGAAAACTTTTCACGCCATACTATGTAGGGGTTCTGTTATGAATATTCTGGGATATTATTAGTACTCTATGAAGTATATAAGTGTATGTAAAGATCGTCAGAATCCAATTCCGAACACTTTGGTTTTTCCCGGAAATCCACAAGATACGGAGAGAATTGAGTATAAGGTAACAGGATAAAAAGGATTTAAATTAAAGGATTATAATAGAGGATCATAAAAAGGAATATAATGTATTGAGAAAGGTTAAGGGAACCTAAGTAATAAGATCCCGAGTATGATCCTTCAAACGATAAACGAGAACGAAAGTTAAGCGAACCGTATAACAGATTAGCGGTCATTAGGCAAACGATTAGGAAGTTAATCAAAGGGATTAGTGGGAAGGATGTCATCCAACCAATAGAAAGAGGACAAGGAAGGGAGGATGACATCATGAGGATGACATAAGCATGACATGGGAAGGAAGGAGGTGTGGTAGCTTTGTAACCACACAATTTCAAGGGCAAGAAAGTAATTGACTAAATCAAATACAAAACAAGTCAACCAAGCCAAGTAAAAATCATTCTCATCAAAAATCAAAAGCAACCAAGGCATGAGTTCTTCATTTGCTCTCGGCTTTTAGCTTTTTTTAAAGGCATAGAATTTCAAAACTCAAGATCCAAGCCTCCTAAATTGGTAAGATAATTCCCTAATCATCTTCATGCTTAGTTAGGACTATATCATGAGTTTAAGCCATTAATTCTTTCTCAATCTTCTTCATTTAATCAAAGAAGAAGACAATGAATAGTGTTTTCAAGTTTTTTAACTTGAACTTTTCTTGGTTTTCTTGAAGATCCAAGCATTCTTAAGACTTCTCCAAGCTTCTTAAGGCTTCCTAGCTCCACCCACCACTTCAAGGAAGGTATACCATCTCCAAACCCTAGATTCCTATATATTATAAGATGATTTTGATTAGTGGGTTGATATTGTAGCTTGTTGTTATGATTTAGAGTTTGGGATTTGGAATGGTAGTGAAATGGAATGGTAATTGTTGTGGTTTTGATTTAAAGGAACTTAAGTATGATTAAAGTTAAGTTTAAGCATAAGTATGAATGATTAAATTGAATTGGTTGGGGTTGTTATGATGTGATAAGGATGGATGTTGGTTGTATGTTGGATTTGAGGTTGGTTTGTGGTTGGTTTTGTATGGTTTAAAATTTGGAAATCGCGTAAACATAGCCGTCGTAACGTCCGATTTTCTTTGGACTGTTTTTGTGCATAGCATTAGGACCCGAGAACCCCCTGCTAGATTATGACCACTGCCATGATTAGATAGCTCATGTTACGAGCTTCGTTTTGATATGTAGTTCGTTCGATTCCGATGCACGGTTTAGGAGAAACGACCGTTTCAAGTAACGGCGTTTCGCGAACGAAACTTTTTCCCTCGCCTTACTTTGAAACATAGGTTAAAGACCAAAAAGGGTTAATAATGTATGAAACATTTATGGTAAGTGTGTTAGGCAGTTGGTAAGACATTCGCGAAGGAATCGCTTTAAAACTCGTAAAGGTTAAATTATTAAAAATGGTGGAGCCGAGGGTACCCGAGTGACTTAAGCGAATCGGTGAGCGCAAAACAAGCGTTAGAGTCTAAGTTAGTTAAAGTATAGGTTTACAAGTGATTTTGGTTTAATTCCAACTTACTTGTTGTTTATAGGTTATCAGACTCGTCCCGAGCCTTTCTCACCCCCAAGTCGCTCAGGCAAGTATTCTATCCGTTATACTGTTGTTGTGATGAATATATGTATTTGCATTATCTTGCGATAGATGCATGTTGGATAATTAGCAAATGATGCGATATATTGTAGCATGTGATATGGTATATATGCATGCCTGTTTCATATTCTTGGAATATATATCTGTTGGTTCAGTTGATAATACCTATGCTAGAGGATAGCGGTAACTTGCATATACCCTTAGTATAGGGACCCAAAGGTGAAAATATTTTCTAAAACCGGGAGTCGAGGATCCCGAGTACATTTTGTATATATGGATATGGATATATATATATATTTATATATATTTATATATATATGTGGTTATAGTTTTTCCAAACTATTAATCGAATAAGGTTTATTCGATAACTTTAAACTTTATTTTATTATTGAATATTATTTCGAATATTATTCGAAGGCGTATGACTCCTTTATATTAAATGAATATTATTTTGAATATTCATTCGAGGACTTATGACTCTTTTATATTATTTAATGAATATTATTTTGAATATTCATTCGAGGACTTATGACTCTTTTATATTATTTATTGAATATTATTTGAATATTCATTCGAGGGCTTATGACTCAGTTTATATTATTTAATGAATATTTTTGAATATTCATTTGAGGATCTATGACTCCGATTATTTGCTGAAATATATTCTTTATTTTATTAAAGAATAAGGTGTAAATAATCAAACTTATTTTCGATTATTCAAATAAAGATAATACTTTTATATAAGTATATCTTTGGTTATTTAATACTCGTTTCAAGTATAAATTTCAATACTTCTACTTCAATTATTTTTATAAAGATTATTCTTTATGGGAATATTATTTAATTAATAATATTCAGTCATTTTCTAAATATTCTGGGGACTGATTTACTTCATTAAATCAGCTTTACTCCAAACACTCTATAAAGTGTTTTCGAGTCTTCAAAATGATTTTTAAAAGATAGAGCGGATCCCAAAACTCATTTTTATATTTAAGATCTTCCTTTTAAAGGGGATTTAAATACTCGTTCAAAACTTGAGGGATCCGGCTCAGTGGTGTATTTTACATTCGCAACGAGGTTGTTGTTTTGAGAAAACATCTTGATTACTTGCCCATCGTTCGGGAAGTAAGTCCATCTATTGAGTCGGCATAAGCAACATGGGCTCAGTGGGCGTCCATGATAGTGTAAGTGGCTCAGTGGGAGTCCATCAAATGCATAAGTGGCTGAGTGGCAGTCCAGCATAGGTCCTAATGCGGCCAGGGTGATGACCAGTGGGGAATTCGTCCATCTACTAGTAGAAAAGGTTACTTATGGGTATCTTTGCCTGATCAGCAAGATATCTGGTTTATGCCAAAGGTTTTCTTTTCCTTCCAAATTCATTGGATATTGCAACTCTGTTCATACTTTACATAACAGAGGTTCCAGGAAATGTTTTAGAGATATATATATGTGGATATATATATATCGGGACTAAATAAAGTATCTCATAACTTTTTCATTCAATAATATTTCAAAGATTGAATCTATTCAAGTCTTAACTTGTGGTCTCATCTATGGGATGTTTTTTTTTAAAACTTATAATACTTTGAACGGTGGTAGTTCAAGTAGCTTTATAAATGATATAAGTGTGGTGAAGTATTGGTAACTTCATTCCTTGTTTTTACATTATATCTAGTAAGTAATTATCTTACACACGATAAAGATTCTAGTGAGTATCCATTTAGATACTTATATTATTGTTATCACTATGTATTATCTTGCGAGCTGTAAGGCTCACTCTTGCTTTATTTCTTCATCACACAACAACAGTTAGGAGAGATGGCCAGACTCCAGCAGACCCAGCGCAAGCGCGTGGGAAGCGCCCCGCGTCTTCCCGATGATGTTGTGGCTGCTATAGCTGTAGAGGTAGATCCATTGTAGTTCAGACCATCTACTTTTGAGAATCAAATTATGTATAATTATAACTTGTGGCAGATAATGGCAATTAACTGTAAATTATCAAGTAATCATTTTGGGTTGTAATAATTTTAAATTGTGGATTCAAAGACTTGTACTTATTTCAATTTCATCTCTGAGACTATAACGGGTTGTGGTGTGTGTTAGTGTGGGGTCACAGCATGAGGTTATTTATTATTAATTAAGTGAAGTGATATTGTGGAAAGAAAGACCGTGACAACCCGGATCCCCGACCCCGGATCTGGGGGTGTTACAATTTTCATATGTCATACGTCTGATTTGGAGTTCAATAACATGCTCAAAAGTGGGTTTAATTTTCGAATTTTGAAATTAGGGTTTATAACCTGTATGAATGTTCTTAATTGAAATTTGGGGGTTTCTTATTTCGGGATATATAGATGTTGTGGTATAGTGGGTTGTGTTCTCTGTGAAATTTGCAATCTATTCGTATAAGTTTCACAAATCAACGAGGTCTGTAGAGAAGAGAGTTGTCATTTGAAGTTTACGTCGATTTCGCCGGAAACCGGCGAACTTCTCGGCCAAATTCTGGCCAACTCAGGGACTGTTAGGACGATTTGATGGCATGGTTATGTTCCTGGTGATTTGTAGATATGATCTGGAGGTGGTGGTGGCCTGAGCATCCCTGGATCGTCTTCTCCGGTGAGACAGGGCACTTTCCGGCGACCCCCTGTAAAATTACCGTTTGATACCTGGACTTTTGGGGACGATGCAGTTTGGTCCTTGAAGTTTCCAGAGTTTGCAACTTTAGGATTCCTGTTTTAAAAATATTCAAAAATCATATTTCCTATTTATTTTTATTATAAAAAAATTCATTTTTAATTTCTGAAAATTCTAAAAATTATTATTTTAATTCCAAAAATTATTTTTAATTCAATAATAAATCTGAATTAATTAATTAATTAATTTTAGTTAATTTTAATTGATTAATTGGTCAATTAATTCGAAAATTAATTGATTAATTGACTTAATTAATTATTAATTGATTTTAATTAATTATTTAATTAGATTTAATTATTTAAAAATGATTTAAAAATTTCGAAAAATAGTTTCGAGCTTTAAAATATTATTTTAAATTGTTTTCAAGGCTCGATAATTATTATGAAATTGTTTTGAAGCCAGAATTGGCGAACCGAACCCTATTTATTACTTCGAAATTGATTCAACGATCTATTTTAATTCCGAAAAATATTTTAAAAATCATTTTGAATATCCGAAAGCCTATTTATGACCCGAGACTTCTTTGTAAATGATATTATGTGACGTGTTATGTGTTATATGTGACTTGTCAGTTAACTGTCGGTCTATATATTCGATGTTTACTTGTTTATCGCATAACTTTCAATCCGTTAATCGGATTTGGGTGAAACGAAGGGTAGATAAAAGTATGTGCTGAATAGAATCGTATGAGTTAAATATTGATAGATGCTTATGATATGTGAGCAGAAGAGGCAAGGCGTAGGAAAGGGAAACAGATAGTCAAGGAGTAAGACAGTGGTGATTAAGAGCAAGTGCAGTGTAGTAAGCTAGTACCAGGCAAGTGTTCTGAACTTTCTCGAGATATTGTAGTGATTGATAATCCTGTTTTATGTTGCAAGTGCTTTGAAACACTGAACCCTAAACCTTGATTCCAGTTATTGATCTTGAGCCGTAAACCTGATTCTTTCTAGACCATTGATTGTTGTATACCCAAATACGAACCTCAAATATACGATACTACTCCACAAATACATACAAACTAAATATTAAACACTGAACCAGATTGTTTACACATTCAAACCGTTGTATCTTATGCTTTGAAAGACTAAATCCTTGGAACCCTGAAATGTTGATTCCTTTGTTATCCAATTCTTTCATTACCTAACAGCCAAGCTTTGGAAATGCCATATTGATCTTTATACAGATTGAAACCATTTTCATTATTGAACGTCCAATGTTGTTAATGATCCTGTTTATTGTTTATTATTGCTTATTCTGTTATTATGGTAGAATTGGATTGTTTTTTTATAATTGTGGACCAGATTCGTGGTCAGACCATATAATGGTCAAGTTAGGCCAATGTGTGCCTTGGATCCAGTAGTTAGAGCAGTGCTGTGTGCTTTGCTCGGGGTTAGTGCGTGACTAATCAGCAACCTAACCTTGGTTTTTAAAATGAAAATATAATATCCAATTCTAATTCATAATCCATTGTTCACTTGATATCATAACCATATTTACCTGATGATCATTATTCTCAGTTTTGTCATTGTGACTTGCTGAGCTAGTTAGCTCATTTGTGCGATGTTGTTTATGTTCTTTTCCAGTTAAGAAGGAACCGGTTGGTACCGAGGATCCCCAGTCCAGCGCGAGAGCTAGGGGTTCAGGTTGATCGAGCTAAGCTAGTAGGCTTCTTTTGGAATAATTTAAGTTTGTAAAAGTTTGTAATAATGTTTAATACTCAGTTCTAAGTTGAATAATTGAGATTTGAACGGTTTGTAATATAAGTAAGTGTGGTTGGCTTGTGTGCATACTTTGACCTGTTGCGATCCGTGGTTGTTGGTAAGTAGGTCACTGTATATTATTATTATCTTTATTATTGTTATAAACAGGTTATAAATAAGGTGTATGTGTGTGGACCCCAAACTTCTGACCCGGGTTTGGAGGGCGCCACATAAGTAACTAATTTATCGATCCAATACGATCCAACACGAACCAATATTCCATAAATATAAATAGCCTATTTCCTTATTTCTTTCTATTCGTATAATAATAATCAATCAGTAAAAATATGGATTTTACAGAGAAAACCCTAATTATTCGTTATGTTCTTGAAAATCAAATGAGCAAACGAAGGCGTTATCGAACTCTGATTCGGGCGTGCAATATATCAAATCGAAGCTTTCGAAAAGTTCTTTCTGAATCAATCATCCATTTATATGCAGAAATCGAGGTGATTATCTTATATAATTATTTTAATTCGAATTATTTAGTGATTAAAATAGGAATTTTTGCAGACGTGATTATCTAATTGTTTTGATGATTCCATGTTGTAGAGCATCTTTTTCTAGTCAATTTCATATACAATACTTTAAAAATAGAGTTCAGTAACATATAGTAATTGATGTTTGATTTTCTGAAAATTTGAAATTAGGCTTCTTGAGTTGAAATTCGGGGCTTTTGATTTACGAATCGTTTGATGGTTTTGATGCTTAAATAAGCTTTATTATTGAATTTGCAGTTGATTGGTATATGGAATTAGTGATTATAACGCCTAGAAGTGTTAGTCGAGTTTAAGGTTTCTTTCAAAATTTGAATTGATTTTTCCGAGTTTTATGTTGATTGTGGGATGAATATGATTGTGGGGACTGATTATATGTTTGATAAGCTTCAATTTCGTGTATATAACATTCAGCTTGGGTTAAGTTTTGTGCAAATCGGAAAACGGCCGGTTTTTCACCGGATTTCGGCTAATCCTCATCGGGGAAGATGATGTAATCGTCGTTCGGGGAAAGGGTTGTCGGTGCTAGATCTCTGGGATAATTTGGAGTCAGAAACCGGTATCAATTGTGATGTTTAACCCCAAATTTGGGTTCTTGTTTGTTGCCGGAATGGAAGTCCGGTGGCCGGACATTGTTACCGGAATTGAAGCTTTCCGGTGACATGTTCTTGAGGACCCGATCTGCGACCCGTTGACCCGAATGTGTGACCCGACTTTGATCTGATTTTTCACAAATGCTATTCTGAAAAACTGTTATGCAGATTTCTTTTTTTTTTAATAAAAATTCAAAAAAATCATTTCTAAATTCTAGAAATTGTTTTAAAATTCAAAATTAATTTAGTTAATTATTTTAAATAATTAACTAAATTATTTTAATTCCAGAAAATTATTTTCTTTATTATTTTCAAAAATATCAAAATTTAATTTAATTATTTTATAATTTATTTTAGTTAATTATTTGTCGATTTAATTAATTGATTAATTCATTTAATTAATTAATTTTATCTATAAATAGTTAAATAAAATGTAATTATTTATAATTAAGCCAAATAATGATTTAAAAATCATTTTGAGCTTTTAAAATTTATATAAAGGTATTTAAAAAATTCAATTAATATTATTATTAATTGAATTATTCTTATTTTATTCATAATAAATCAACCATTCGTCCGTTTAATACAAAACGAACGCCTTTAGACTCAGAAAAATATTTTGCTTCTATTAAAAATATTTTCGAGACCTAAATTATTTTGTATCTAAAGGTCGTTTGTTTTATGAATCATTCTGAGTCGATTATTGATCAATAAAATACTCATTTTGATCTGATTTCAATTACAAACTTGTTGAGATCTATCTTTTGACGATTCAACTTATGTGCTACATGAATTATGTGATTACGTGTTATTTTAATAATATGATTACGTGCCTTATATGAACGTGTTATGGGAATTATGAGTCGTCGTGTCTTTTAAAGGTTATCTGATCAGAATATGATCTTTATTTGTTATTATTGGATGAGAAGACGATAAGAATAAGCGTAGAATAGACAATTATGTTAGGTCACACACATTGTAGAGAGGGTGAATACAGTGTATAGCACAATCAAATCGAATTCTAATAACACAAGTAACAGAAAACAAACTTTATTCAAAGCAATAAATTCTGTTACAGTATGAAACTGTCCTCTCTCAGTGATGAACAAATATCACGAGAGCTGCTAAGGTTACAATTGAATAATATTCTCGATGACGATAACACTTATAGTGTAAACCCTATGTCTGTGTTTATATACTGCACAGTTACAAGATAATTTCTAATTGATATGGAATATAATTCTGCTTCCTAAAATATATCAATCAGATATCTTTTCTTCCAAGTATTCTATTTTTCATAGAATTCCTTCTTCATACATATTTCTTCTTACGTTTGTCTTGATCTTCTTTTCCTTTCAATCAGCCGCCTTCCTTATCTGAACGTTTCCTTTAAGTCCCGATATTATCTTCTGATAAATATCTCCTGAACCTTAAGTACTGATAACTTAAGTTCTGACTTCAGCATAAATGCTGATTTCAGTTAAGTACTGATTTGTCCTGTTTAAGTAAGATCTGAAAACTAAACATAAATCATATTAGTCATGACATTATCAAATATATCTAACAATCTCCCCCAACTTGTAAATTAGCATAATATACAAGTTGAACAGATATTTGATGATGTCAAAAATATTAAGTACAAATGCATGAGAATTTGACTAGATAACTACAACTTACAGTCCTTAAAGCTTTACCAACTTTAACTACTGATAACAACTTCAGTCTATATTCATATCAGAATTTGAGCAGTTGTAGATCTTGACTTGGCTTCACTTTCTGATCTCTTTGATGTCAGGAGTTATTCTGAGATAGTTCTTTAACAAACATCTCTCAGCATATCTGAGTTCATCAATCATCCTCCTTTTAGCATCTTTAAGTTCGGCAGAATCTTCACCAGTTTGAAAGATAGCAGCCCTGAGATCATTAATTCTAGCTTTCCTTATGTCCTGATCCAGTCTGATCAAATACGCCTTGTCAGACTCAAGATTGAATTCTACAGCCTTATAACCCAGAAAGGTAGTTATAATCTTAGCAGGGTTAGGCTTCATCTCAACAATATCACCCTTGTGATCTCTGTACCTTGGAAGATATGTGCTGTCAGACTTTACAGAATAAAGCCTTTTCTGTCTCTGAATTTGATTCTTCAAATAGTTTGAAGCACTTTTTGTTATTCTGTCATTCACTTGAAGTAAGAATAATACATGTTCCAATTCTTCAAAATACTTCAGTGGAATAGCATTTTCCCTTATATGATAAATCCCCCCATCTGTCATGAAGTACAACAAGATGTGTTCTTTCAAGTAGGTATGGTAAACCATCTGTACAGATTCTAATTGATTCAATCTTTCAGGAGTTGCTCCAATACCTGGTTCACTTAAGGAAGTTGGATCATTGGTTGTGTTCTGTACTCTTCTTTCATCAGCACTACCCAATCCAGATTTATCTCTTGCTTCATTTCCAATAACCACTCTTGCTTCAAAACCACTTGATACAGTCTTCAAAGGTTGAGTCTGTTTGGCTTTGGTGAATCCTGGTAGGAGTAACTTTGAGGATTTAATATGAGCAATGTCAGAGGTTTCCTTTTCCTTGTCTTCTGATATCAAATCAACTTGAGCTATGTCAGAGGTTACTTGCTTCTTTGTAATATCAGAATTAACTATATCTTGACTCTGAACAATTTGAGCCATGTCAGATTTGTCTTAGAAATCTTCCTTGAAGTCAGAGTAAGATCAGCATCCTCAACAGTAATTTCTTCATCCACAGGAGGCACATAAACCTTTATAGGTTCACCAACTTTTTCTTTGCCCTTAGACCTTGGATTTATCTGCAATTGTGATTTGACCTTGGTTGCTTCAGGATTTGTCCTTTCTTTTATCACAATGCCTTTGGCCTTAGGAAGTTTCTTTTTACCAACAGAAGCTTCAGATTTAGAATTGACTTTTTCTGACTTAAGTCTAGCTTCTTCTTCCATCAGACTCTCAAAGTCCATTCCTGGATTTTCCATAAGAAATAACTGTCTTGATAATTCTTCATCAAGACCCAAAAGTTCATCAGAGCTTATCCTTTTACTAGTATCAGAAGTAATTCATTTTCCAATATTAGAACTTATTCTATGACCTGTAGCTTCAGCTCTTCTTGATGAGAAACCACTACCTTGACCATGACCTCCACCCATTCCAGAGTTTCCCTGGTCATCTTTTTCATCATCCTTCCCCTTCAGTGTCTTTACAGTTTTGCATTTGGACTTAATTACCTTCTCCCCCTTTTTGGCATCAGCAGGTAAGAGAAGAGAGACAAGCAATTCCACTGAGAATTGGATTTCATCGAGTTGAGATTGCCGAGAAGCTTGATTTTTCAAAATATCATCAATCTGAGACTGTTGCTTCTCTTGGGTCTTCTCAATGTAAGCAACTCTGTCAAAGGTAGGTTGGAAGAAAGTTTTCTTGTCAATTTTCTTAATCGTTTCTTGCTTGAGCAATTCTTCCTGAATTTTATGTAACTCTGCATGAGTTGTTGAATGTAGACCTTGCAGATGTCTAGTACCCAATGCAGTGACTCGAAGCTCTGTCTTGAAATCATCATTAATTAACATCTCATCAGCTTTTTCCAAGTGCTCAGCAAGAATCTTTTCAGATGGAACAAAGGTAACTGTGTTCCATTCCTTAGTCCACTCCTGTCCTCTAGGAGTTTCACTCCAAGGTACTGGTGCTTCTCCTCGAACAAACTTCTTGACTAGTTCAGATTTAGAAACAGTCTGTTGAGGTGCATGTCCTGAAGGACCAACTTCATCAGCATCTATATTTATAGCAGCATCACCAGTATCATCAGCATTTGCAGCATCAGAACTGACAAAATCAGCATCTTTTGTTAAAAGAACAGTATGAGAAGCAATTGAGACTTCAACATCCTCCTCTAAGTGCTGATCTACTTCCAAGTTCTGATCAACATCCATAGTCTGATGCTCACCTATATTCTGATCATCAGTATCTAGATGCAGAGAAGGTGTTGCAGACAATTCCGGAGTTTCATTAGCATCAGTAAGTGGTGTTGTTGATGGATTTATTGCTGTTGGAGCTTCTAAATAGAGAACCTCATGCACAACTAGATTGCGAATATCAATTTCAGTACTTGTTCCTGTGTCTTCAGTAGATATTGGGTCATGTACAGGAGACACAGGTGGTGTAGATGCCTTATCTGTAGCAGTAGCTTCATGAGTTGGTGATAATGAAGATGGAGATGCAGTAGCTTCAGTAAATTCTGGCTCTTTTGAGATCAAAGATTCCTGATCTACTTCCTTAGCTGCTGCTTCCTCATCATCTGAAGCTAGCCTGTGAGCTCTCTATTTCTTTCTTTTCTTTGAAGGTGTAGATTCCTGGGGAGTTTCAGTATAAGACATTCTTCTAAGCCTTTTGAGAAGCTTAGATCCCCCAATTCCAGTATCCTTCTGAGAAGAGACCTTCTCAGCTTCTTGTATAACAGGTTCTGATACAGGAACCTGTTCCTCACTATCTAACTCATCTCTCAGAACAAACTTCCTTCTCTTCTGTGTTGTCTGAGGTACAGTCTTTGTCCTCTTGGGCTTGGAAGATGAAGACTTCACAGTATGTGCTGATGATGAAGGTTGAGGTAGCTGCGAAGTTTTGAGATATGTTCTGACATAAGGTTGAGTAGATTGAGGTGTATGTGTGGTATGTTCTGATGGTTGTTGAGTTGTCTGGGTGGTGGTGGTGGGTTGTACATCAGGGTAAACAGATCTGTAGGTTAGAGGATCAGCATTTACCAAGATCTGTTTTACAGACTGAGGAATCTGTAAGGGTCTAACCACCGTTTTCTTAAGGTCAGCATTTACCAAGTCATTAAAAGCACGTTTTGCAAGTTTAAAAGGTGGAAATAAAGAACTGGCTGGTTGGGGTTCATTAGCACAGCAAAAGATATATAAGTTGACAGAATCTAGCAAAGTAAACTACATTTCTATCCTCTGTCATCCTATCCCCAGTAAAACCTAGCATAACACTTGCAAAAGCAAAATGAGTTTGGTGAATAATAGCATACCCGATGTGCTGACTCATGATTGGAATGGCATCAAAGTTGGAACACTTATTGCCAAATGCTTTAGTGATGCAGTCGAAGAAAAAGCTCCATTCCTTTCTGATATGTGCTCGTTTCAACTGTCCAAGCTTGGCCAAACTCTTCTCATACCCTAAATTGGCCATGAGCTGCTGTAACACTGGTTCCTCCGCTGTTGAGAAAATGCAACCTTCTGGTAAATATAGAGCTTTGCGAACTGCTCCAGGAGTTATCACATGTTCAACCTCATTTACTTCGAAAATAATACTTGGAGTACCAGTAGCACCACCATTGTCAAAATGCCCAGTCCGCCAAAACGTCAGAACTTGTTGGCTGGAAATGACTTGAGGCTGGGTCAATGCATACCCAATTTCACTGTGTGCTAGAAGATCTTGCACAAAGTGCAACTCAGATGGAGCTTCATCATGATTTAAGATTGCAGCATAGTTGTTGGGAACGAACTTGGCTCCATCTATGATCAAATCCTTAGGTGCCATGAGAAAAATTGAGAATTAAGGTTGCCTGTTAGGTGTTTGATAAAATGTCTGTATGAAAAACAACGTCAGGAGATGAGAGAGAATAGAAATAAAGAAAGATAAAGTGTGAAAGTAAATAAAAGATTTTACAATCTTCTCTCTCTTTTACTTATACACGGTAGAAAAAAGCAACCTTTGGACACCTGTCAGACATGCAGAAGTAAAGAATAATTAATGGGCATGGGAAAACAGTAATCATTACTTATCACATGCAGTTTTCCAAGGAAAAACCGTTCCACTTACCAAGTAATCCCATTAATCAAGGTAATTCAGTTTTAATTTAAAATTTAAACTGTTCCTACTTATTAAATCATTTTTACTACGAAACCAATATTCTGTAAAAATACATCAGATGAGAGAATGACCAAAAAATAAATCAAGGAATCAGGTACTGCCACGTCAGAATCAGAACTTGATTTGTATCAGTAATAAAATGGTCATCAGAACATGGATACATCAGGATTTAAAAATGCATCAGAATTTCAAATAACTCAAAGACAATATCTTGCAAAAATATAAAAATTCCATTAATATATTAAGAGAATACATTCATGAAATTGAAATTACAGCACAAGATTACAAGAGTGTCCTAAGCTACAAAGCCTATTTCTTCTTCCTACTCTCTACAAACAGAACAGCGAGACGAATGATTCGCTCTTGCTATCGAAGAGCTTCCAGCCGTGCTTCTTCCAATCGCTCAACATGGCGATAGTAATCCATATAAAAGAACAAGAGGTCTGTCAGAACCTCTTGGGGAACAGAGTCCCAAACATTATTAGGAATAGCGGTAACATGACATTCATGTTGCCACTCTGGACAGCTCATGGTGAGAGAGAAAGTATCATAGTTTAGAGCTAAGTTGTAGTTCACCATGATTGTGATGAGAGAGAAATAGATGAGAGTAAGAGCTTGAGAGTTTGAGAGAAAATGAGAGCAAATGATAGAAAATGAGAGATGTACAGATTGGAGTGAATTGTTGGTTTATATAGGAAATGGAATGCCAGGAGACGCAAGTAAAATTTAATGCGGACAGGTAGAAATACTTCTACCTCGTCTCCCTAGACTGAGGAGAATAAAAACAGCCATTAGAAGTGTAAAACGGGGTTTAATGCGCACAAGAAACAAGTAAAAATTACTGTGCATGGACGTGTACCACTAACCCTAATTGTATTGACTGTTAATATTCCACCCACACATATTTTGATTTAAAATAAGACTGTTTCAGATTTTAACCACAAATAAGTCAAGTAAAGAATCAAAATTTAATATCAGCACTTAGACTTATATCAGAACTTAACAGTCATCAAAACATGATTTCTTAACTCGAAAAGTTGACTGCCTATTTCTGTAATTCTTCACACAAATTCTGATTGCGGTTCTTCAGAATTTAATCATCAGAACTTCCATCAGAACCTGTCCTCGTAATTTATGCAATCTGACACATAAACTGTTCATCTAAAATAACATTGATCGCCACAATAATTGTTATCATTCATATGGAGTGTAAGTGTGTGCATTAAGCTAAATATCAGACAAAGAGTAAAGTCTGATTCACTTCAGTACATCTTAGAAATAAGGCATAACTAAGAACTTTACTTAAAATCTATCATTATTCTGAAACCTACTATTGAATGAGTTCATGCATGAGTCCATCTCAACTGTTTTGTGCTTATTTTATGCATCTTTTGAAATTCCATTTTACAGTGGCTTCTCAGTGTAAGTGAGTCATGACTGCTTATCAGAATTTATGCTATTATCAGAGTATTTCTCCAGTAATCATAGAGTGTGAAAAGTCACCAAGAAAAATATTTATTTTTGCTTTTTCTGATGCATATTACTTAATACCAGCAATTCACTTGGGTCGTCCCTTCCACATTTTTACTCTAGATCTCAAAGGAGTACCTGATTTTTATTCCCCTTTTTTTTCTTTTTTTCTTTTTTTTTCTTTTGATAAGTGAGGTTTATCAGCACTTAGTACATTCACCAGATTTACTAACATCAGAACTTAACAGATGAGAAGCATTATTCTAGTTTTTGACTTAGTAATAAGACAGACAAAGTAAACGTGACTAAGCTCAATATCAGAATTCGCTTGTGTCAATAGATTTCCACATAAATAATTACTTCTTACATGGGATCTCTAGTATATTAAAGACTACTAGGTCAGCATCTAGCACAGTTATCCTCATAGGATTGAATAGTCACAGAAACAGTCATTTCACTATCAAAGTTTAGAAATTCACATCAGACAACAATCAGTACTTAATCAATTTTCAATTAGGCACATAATACACAAAGAGAGTAATATCTGTAAATACTGATCATAAAGTCTGATGTATCAAAACAAAACTAAACAGATTTAGAGAAAAAACCTGAAACCATTCCAAGTTCATTTACCAATCTTGTAAAAGTAGCTTCACACAATGGTTTTGTGAAGATATCTGCTAGTTGTTGATCTGTTGGAACAAAGTGCAATTCCACTGTACCTTCATCCACATGTTCCCTTATGAAGTGGTACTTTATGCTGATATGCTTTGTCATTGAGTGTTGAACTGGATTACCTTAGTCATAGCAATAGCACTTTGATTATCACAGTAAATAGGGATTTTAAAATATGTTAACCCATAATCCAGTAACTGATTCTTCATCCAAAGAATCTGTGCACAACAGCTTCCTGCAACAATGTATTCTGCTTCTGCAGTTGATGTGGAAATTGAATTTTGTTTCTTGCTAAACCAAGAAACCAATCTGCCTCCAAGAAATTGGCAGCTTCCACTTGTGCTCTTCCTGGTCAATTTTGCAACCTGCAAAATCTGCATCTGAGTAACCTATTAGTTTAAAATCTGATTCTCTGGGATACTACAATCCCAGATCAGTTGTTCCCTTAAGATATTTGAATATTCTTTTCACAGCTGTTAAGTGAGGTTCTCTTGGATCTGCTTGAAATCTTGCACAAAGACAGATAGCATACATGATATCAGGTCTACTAGCAGTTAGATAGAGTAGAGAGCCAATCATACCTCTGTAATCAGTAATATCTACTGATTTACCAGTATCCTTATCCAGTTTTGTTGCAGTGGCCATGTGAGTGGATGCACTTGAACAATCTTGCATTCCAAATTTCTTCAGCAAGTTTCTGGTGTACTTGGTTTGAAAAATAAAAGTGCCTTCTTCATTCTGCTTGACTTGAAGACCCAGAAAATAGCTAAGTTCTCCCATCATACTCATTTGATACCTTGACTGCATCAGTTTGGCAAACTTTTTACAAAGTCTGTCATTTGTAGAAGCAAAGATGATATCATCAACATAAATCTGAACCAGAAGTAAGTCCCTTCCATGGTTGAGGTAGAACAGTGTTTTGTCTATAGTTCCTCTGTTAAATCCACTTTCCAGAAGAAACTGAGCTAAAGTCTCATACCATGCTCTAGGAGCTTGCTTAAGGCCATAAAGTGCTTTATCAAGCCTGTAGACATGATTTGGATATTTGGGATCGATAAAGACTGGAGGTTGTTCAACATATACTTCCTCCTCCAATTCTCCATTGAGAAAATCACTTTTCACATCCATTTGAAAGACAGTAAACTTTTTGTGAGCAGCATAAGCCAAAAATATCCTTATGGCTTCCAATCTAGCAACTGGTGCAAATGTTTCATCATAATCAATTCCCTCCTATTGAGAATATCTTTTGCAACCAACCTTGCTTTATTCCTTGTAATTATGCCATCACTATCAGTTTTGTTTCTGAATACCCACTTTGTACCAATAATAGATCTGTTCTTTGGTCTTGGCACTAGGGTCCAGACTTTGTTTCTTTCAAATTCATTTAACTCTTCCTATATTTCTTACACCCAATCAGCATCTTGAAGAGCTTCTTCCACTTTCTTTGGTTCAGTCTGAGAAAGAAAAGAATTGTAAAGACATTCACTTGAAGTAGCTGTTCTAGTTCTGACACCTACATCAGGATTTCTAATTATTAAGTCAGGTGTATGTGATTTAGTCCACTTTCTTGCAGATGGAAGGTTTTCTCTAGAACTGGATGCTCCCCCATGATCCATGCCATCTTCATCAACATATTCTAATACTCCCCCTGAAACTATGCTCTCTGAGATGGATCCTTCAGTATTTAAATTTTCAGAATTATCATAACTTGGCTTATCAGAACTTGATGAATCAGAACTTTAAGAGCCAGTTGTATGTTCTGATGCTTCTTGAGATGTGGTTGCATCTTCAGTATGCTCCCCCTGCACAGGTGCATCTTCCTTTGGCGTAGTCACCACAGTTTCAATAACATCAGAGCTTAATCCAACAGAGTTTGTTGTATCAGGATTTAGACTGTCAGGATTTTCAGTATCAGAATTTAAGTCTTCATTTTCAAATCTCAGTTGATCATGATCATTGAAATCTTCAATTCCAGTAATTTTCTTATCATCAAAGGAGACATTGATAGATTCCATGACCACCCTTGTTCTCAAGTTAAAGACTCTGAAGGCTTTTGTGGAAAGTGGATATCCAACAAAGATTCCTTTATCAGCTTTTAGATCAAATTTCGATAGCTGTTCAGGATGAGTCTTAAGAACAAAACACTTGCATCCAAATACATGAAAATATTTCAGATTTGGCTTCTTTTTCTTCACCATCTCATATGGTGTCTTTCCATGCTTGTTAATGAGTGTTGCATTTTGAGTAAAACAAGCAGTCTGCATAGCTTCAGCCTAGAAATAGGTTGGAAGCTTTGCTTCATCAAGCATAGTTCATGCAGCTTCAATAAGAGTTCTATTCTTTCTTTCAACAACTCCATTTTGCTGTGGAGTTCCAGGAGCAGAAAATTCCTGCTTGATTCCATGGTTTTTGCAGAACTCTTCCATTATCAAATTCTTGAACTCAGTGCCATTATCACTTCTTATAATCTTCACAGAATCTTTGACCAATTTATCCAGTTGCCTGACATGATCAATCAAGATAGATGCAGTTTCACTTTTTTGTGTGCAAGAAATACACCCATGTGTATCTGGTGAACTCATCCACTATGACCATAACATATTTTTTCTTTGCAATAGACATGACATTTACAGGACCAAATAGATCTACATTTAGTAGGTGATAAGGCTCAAGAATTGATAATTCAGTCTTGCTCTTGAATGAAGATTTCCTTTGTTTAACCTTCTGACAAGAATCACAAAGGCCATCAGGAGCAAATACTGACTTTGGCAGTCCTCTCACAAGATCTTTCTTGACTAATTCATTTATATTGTTGAAATTTAAATGAGAGAGTTTCTTGTGTCAGTTTCAGCTTTCTTCAATTGATGCTCTACTAATCAGACAGACTGCAGAACCATCAGTACTTGTTGAAAGCTTGGCTTCATAAATGTTACCACGCCTGTATCCTTTCAGAACAACTTTGCCTGTAGATTTACTTACAACTTCACAGTGTTCTTCAAAGAAATCCACATGATAACCTCTGTCACAGATTTGAATAACACTCAGCAGATTGTGTTTAAGTCCTGAGACTAGAGCTACTTCTTTAATGATGACATTCCCAAGATTGATATTGCCATATCCCAACGTTTTTCCAATGTTGCCATCTCCATAAGAAACACTTGGGCCAGCCTTCTCCACAAAGTCTGATAGCAGGACTTTATTTCCAGTCATATGTCCTAAACATCCACTGTCTAGAACTAGGATGTTTTTCCTGTTGCCCTACAATCACAAAGACCACTAATGATTAGTTTTAAGGACCCAGACTTGCTTGGATCCTTTGGCCTTATTAAGTTTGTTAACATTTGCAGCGAATTTAGCATCAGAGTTTATGTTAACATTTTTCTTATCAGAATTTACACTATCAGACTTTGAATCAGAACTTATACTAGAAGGAACAATGCTAACTTTCTTTAAAGAAGGTTTTATTTGATAATAATCATAGTATAGACTATGATATTCCTTACAAGTATAAATGGAATGCCATAAACTACCACAATGAAAACAAGGATTTTGTGGCTTATATCTAACAGACTGACTCTTAACTCCTGACTTTGAAGGTAAGGAGTTTATGTTCTTATTCTTCCTGCAAAAAGAAGCCAGATGGTTAGAACTTCCACAGTTATGACACGTTTTTCTAGGAGCATCAGGAACATGCTTATAATCATTGCTTTTATTCACACCTTCCTTTCTATTCCTATTTTTCCTAGGTGATTTTATCTTGTTTGCATTCTTAACATCTTTCAGCTTATACTTTAGCTGCTTCTTTGTCATTAAGCCTACGTTTACTTCAGTTGTCTTTTCCTGTTTTAGTTTGTCAGAATTTAATTCCTTTTTAACTTCTGATTTCTCAGTATCAGACTTTACAACTACAAACTTAACAGGTTTTAACTTTGGCTTTTGCTTAACAATTATAGGCTTAATATCTATAGTTCCTTTATCATTCTTATCATCTCCATAACCTAAGCCCTCTTTCCAGTTTTCACTACTTAACAAATTCTGAGTTGTTCTGCCAGAGTTAGTCCAAGTCCTGATAATCTCTCTTTCCTTTTCTAACTCAGCTTTTAGAGATTCATTCATTTTAAGTACTTCATCCCTAACATAGAAAGCATCATCTCTATCTTTCTGAGTTTGATGGAACATGACTAACTCTTTTTCTAAATAACCATTCCTCTTTTTACAAGCAAGATTTTCAGAGGTTAATCTTTCACATGTTAAAGTTTGGTCTCTATAGCTAATGAACATGGTTTTAAGATATCTTCTCAACTCATTAATATCATCAGTATGAAAGGTATAAGTAGTTTGAGGTACCTTTAACTCAGCAGCTTCAGAACTGCTTTCAGCACTTGCCATATCAGCATTTGCCATCAAGGCATAATTCTCCTCACTTTCAGAATCTGAGGTGTCTGTCCAGCTTTTCTTCTTTGTGACAAGAGCCTTGCCTTTGTCAGTCTTCACTTTCTTGCAATAGGGAGATATGTGGTCTTTCTCACCACAATTGTAACATTTGGCATTTGTATAATCTCCTCTGTCAGACTTTCCTCCTTTGCCTTCATATTTTCTGAAATTCTTCTTATCAGAACTTGTACCTCTCCTGGAAAACTTCTTTCCCTTACTGAACTTCCTGTATGCAATCTTCGTGATTCCTTTCACCATAAGAGCACACAGCTTTATCATCTCTTCATCAGCATCCGTCTCAGGCAAGCTTTCACTTTCTGAGTCATCATCACTATCAGAACTTGATGACTCAGTATCAGACTTTGTGAAGAGAGCTTTACCCTTGCCTTTCCTTGAGGTAGTTGCCTTGGGAGATTCTTCTTCAGCCTTAAGAGCAACTGTCCTTGACTTTCCTCCTTTCCTCTTGCTTCTTTGTTCCATCTCAAGTTCATGAATCTTGAGCATCCCATAAATTTCATCAAGAGTCGTTTCATCAAGATTATAGTTGTCTCTTATAGTTGTTGCCTTCAAATCCCAGCTTTCAGGAAGAGCTAACAGGAATTTAAGGTTTGAATCTTCAAGATCATATTCCTTATCAACCAGTGACAAATCATTCAAGAGCTTGACAAATCTGTCATATAAATCAGTCAATGACTCATTTGGCTTTGAGTCAAAGTGTTCATACTCTTGAGTGAGTATTGTCTTCCTGTTCTTCTTGATCGAATCAGTTCCCTGACATCTTGTTTCCAGGGCATCCCATATCTCCTTTGCAGTCTTGCAGTTAATTACCCTGTTTGACATTACATTATCAATGGCACTATGCAGCAAGTGTCGTACCTTCGTATCCTTAGTAATTGAAGCGATATCTTCAGCAGTATAATCACTCTTCTCCTTTGGTATAGACTTTGCTGCTTCACCTGCAACTGCAACTGCGAGCTTTGTTGATTATGAGGTCCTTCCTTGATTCTTTCAAGATATTGTGGATCTGTAGCTTCCAGAAACATAGTCATCCTCACCTTCCATATGGGATATTCAGACGGTTTCAATATGGGAACTCTAATAGTCTCATATCGACTATGGATTTGTGTCTTTGGTGGTTCTTCAGTTTTGGTGGGCTTGGTTGGAGTTTCTGCTTCAGACATGATTGTTTTTGGATCTTAAACTGTTTGTGTGTTAACAGATAGGCTCTGATACCACTTTTTAGGTCACACACACTGTAGAGGGGGTGAATACAGTGTATAGCACAATCAAATCGAATTCTAATAACACAAGTAACATATAATAGACTTTATTCAAAGCAATAAATTCTGTTACAGTATGGAACTGTCATCTCTCAGTGATGAACAAATATCACGAGAGCTGCTAGGGTTACAATTGAATAATATTCTCGATGACGATAACACTTATAGTGTAAACCCTATGTCTGTATTTATATACTACACAGTTACAAGATAATTGCTAATTGATATGGAATATAATTCTGCTTCCTAAAATATATCAATCAGATATTTTTTCTTACAAGTATTCTATTCTTCATAGAATTCCTTCTTCATGCATATCTCTTCTTACGTTTGTCTTGATCTTCTTTTCCTTTCAATCAGCCGCCTTCCTTATCTGAACGTTTCCTTTAAGTCCTGATATTATCTTCTGATAAATATCTCCTGAACCTTAAGTACTGATAACTTAAGTTCTGACTTCAGTATAAATGCTGATTTCAGTTATGTACTGATTTGTCCTGTTTAAGTAAGATCTGAAAACTAAACATAAATCATATTAGTCATGGCATTATCAAATATATCTAACAAATTATATATTGTCAGTTAATTGGAATAGTATTCTCTTAGATAGATACACGTATTTAATTTCATCAATGACCATGGCGCATATTAACACCGGCTATGCAATCACATGCTAACAGCTCTTTTTATAAGACCGTAGGCAACAAGAATTGCTTATACAAGACAATAGCATAAATAATAGCTTAATTGCTCGGCTCACCAAAAAATAGGTTGATGTGGAGCCTATCCCCTCAGCGGGAAAAAGTCGCAAAAATAAAAATAAAAATGAGAATGTTTCCACGCGGGTGTCTGGGTCTGTGTCTTATTGGAATTTTAGTCATGGGACTCTTTATTTTGGATCTCGGGATTATTGTTGAAATGGTTCAATCGCGCCTTCTTGCAAAAGGTATATTTTTTATTTTAGTGCGAGGCATTCAAAGCCCGACAGAGATTGTAAAAGTAAAGCCTGAATACGTATAATAATGAAACGAGTGGAGTCAGAATAGAGATAAACCTGAAATGGTGAATGATAAGAAAGGTCAAGTGGCCTATCAATAGAAATGCAGATACATCAGGACTAAGTGATATAGCAGATAGTTAAAGATCAGAGGGTTATCAATTGAGGCAAGTATTACTACACTTTCTTCTAAAATACTACAAATATTTCTTCATTCCTATTCTAAGTTCAGAATAGTTAAATATTTTTATATTTCACTACAATTACTCTTATTTATGCCAGTGCCTTTTTGATCTTGTTCCTTGATTATCAATTGATCTCTTGAGCAAATACCCATTAGTTTGGGTTATTTGCGAACCCGGAATCAGGATGTTTTAAAATCAAAGTGATTTGACATCAAAATACTCCACGGACTGGATGGTTATGATGAGGGCCAGGAATGAGCTGGACCCTAAGGGCCAGGGATGGATGGACCCTTGATTATTAGACCATAGTTTCCTGGGTACCCCATATGTTGGTGGGTCTATGCAGTTGGGTATAGATCCGCACTACATCCTGACTGATCAGCGGGTTATAGTGCATATGTTGGTTTCTAGTGTCCAGTCTAATTTATTGTTGATCGCCATTAACGGCATTCCCTCTTAGAAAGTTATGGTTTCAAAAACAAATGAAGATTTGATTCAAGAAATGAAACAATGAAGCGTTCACTGTTCTTTTAAAGAAAAATGTGATTTACAATTAAAGGCCAATGATGGACGATGTTTTATTCGCTCAACTGTAATAAATAAATAAAGTTGTTTTGAAATTATTCAAAAATTGTTTCCAAAAGTTTCTTTGATCTGATACCTGGGAACCATTTATGATACTTGCTGGGCATTTTTGGCTCACTCTTGCTTTGTAAATTCTTATTTTTTTCAGTATCAAATGAGGACAAAAGTGAATAACTTTTAATCGACAGCAAAAGTGGAGAGTTTCCAGCCGAAGAAATTTGGAGGTGTCAGAATGAATATTACGAGGAAGTTAGTAAAGAGGTAAAGAAATTGTATTTAGTTATTGAAATTTTAGAAGGTTAGATTCTTGTTTCATACCATAACCCAGTAAGTGATCCGGAATAATGAGGGGTTATATGTATATTTGTTTTAATATACAGGTTTATATTGTTTAAATTTGTTTAATGACACCCAATCCAGACCACGGATTTGGGGTTGTCACAATACATTTCCCTTTCCTAACTTAAATTCCTTCACGATCCAGATCTACAATCCAAAATCAAGACCCTAATTAGATTCCCACTCGACGTTCCCGGAACATTAAATAATTACCCCAATTTGTTCTAACGCTTAACTTTAATCTTACGAGTATAATTACAAGTATTACTCACATAACACATAAAACAATATACTTTACTTAAATCTCAATACTATAGTCATAACGACCAACTATACCATTTTAGAATCGAAATGACTCAATCCTTCTTTCTAATTCACATAATTCGAATCAAAACCAAACAAATAATCCCTGGTAACTCAACATGCATTCACTTCACTATACCCTAGAATCAAATCAACCAAGTATCTTGAATCAATCCCTTTTAAAACTATGAACCATTCGGCTTTTTTAACAAAACACAATCAAATAATCAAATAATTACATGCAAGTACAATAATTACTTATAAACTTTAGTTCAAGCCAAAACTCATCCCTTTAAATCATTTTTCAAAGAAACCCGAAACAAAATTAAGTCCTCAAGCCAAAATCCTTTGTAAACTTAAATCAAAATCAAACCCCCTTTTTAAATTACAAAAAATTGAACTAAAAACCACTTAACCGATCAAAAGACTCTTTAATTACTTAACCCTCAATTACCTTAAGCAAACAACTGCTCTTCGCCTTTTAATTACAAAAATTTGAACTCCAACATCAACACAAAATCATCCAAAATCACTTGCAACCATTTTAATGCTATCATTTATATTATCACACATCAAAAATCATTTTCCCCCATAATTTTTAAGAAAAATTCAAACCTATCAAATGTTCAAAACCAAATGAACTTAGAACATTAACATGCAATGACTCTCAGTGACATGCAATTTGTAACATAACAAGATTACACTATAGCACTTGAAAAATCACATTTTTACAACCCACCGGCTCTCGTTTAATCACGACCGGTGGTGGTCGAACTTAAGAGTGCCCATACACGGGTCTCCTCTTTGAGTTTTGAACCATAGAATCACATTATCTCATGTTTAGACTCCCTTATGATCACATATCAAGATATTGCACTTTCTTGAATATAACCAAGGAGATGAGACCATAAAAATTTGCTTAAAAACTTACATGCAAAGTGTATATGAGTAGAGGGTTGAAAATGATGATTATTGATGGTAAGATCTTTAAATTTGAACTAAGTTTTGATGTTGCATGTAAGAGAGAAAAAGAGGAAGAATGAGAGAGCTGGGAGGGAGAGAGAGTTCGGGAGTGAGAAGAACAGAGAAGAGTGAAGTGGGAGAAGAAGAGAGAAACAAGAGAAGATTGGGGAATATATATAATGGTTTGGCAGGGATATTTTGGTCATTGCACCATATTTTGATTTCCCCTTCTCTTTTTCTTTTAATTTTAAGCTCAAAAACGAATTTGGATATAATATAACTCTCTCAGAAAAGATAAAAATGGAAGTAATATCAATTTTAGAATATAGAGTTCAAAATTAGCTATCTAACCATATTTTTAAAATAATTTTTGAGTGTACGGTTTATTTTCTATGATTTTTATAAGATCAGGCTCAAAACAAAAATATAACTTGTTAAAATCATTTTAAAAATACATCGATCACCAAATAATTTCATCTACTATTTTTAGAAAGTCTCTAGGACTATTTTGAAAATAACAAAATAGATTTTGTAATACCCCCAAATCCGGGGTCAAGGGATTTGGTCGTCACTATGAAACCTCAATCCAAATTAATCTGTTAAACCAATAAATAAATGCCAGCGAAAGATATTTATCAATTATGATCCCAAACTAATCCAAGATCTTTTAAGATTACAGTTCTAGAAACAAGATATCTAAATTTTTCACTTTCTTTCAAAAGTCTTTTCAATAAATTCCAAACTCAAAGCTAAACCCCCTAGTATAACTTCGAAAAGAAGTATACTAGGCCCAACTATAAAATACACAACTATAATATAATATAATATAAACAACTTTATACCATAAAACTTACACTAGCCCGCAAACCGTGGATCAACTACCTTCCAAGAGCTTCTTCTTTGCTTCCTCGAATTTCGCAGCTAAATAGCGCAAGCTAATCCTCACTGGAGGTTAAATTTAAAAACAGGCAAGTATGAGCGAAAGAAATGCTCAGCAAGATCATTATGACATATATAGGGTCGTTTTGATATAAAACCGACATCTGCAATAGTGCAAAACATTTTAAAATCATAATTGCTGAATCATAAGATTTTAGTTGAGGAACCCCAAAATTGATTCCTTAATTGTATTCAAAAACCATTTTGGTATTTTTGAGCGAAATGCTTCAGCAATACTTTGAATCTCAACAAAAATAAAACTCGTAAAACAGTGTTTACGGAAATATCGTAAAAAATAATAACAAGAAGTAATGATTATGGAATGAATCATAAACTTTACTCAAAACTGAACTCTAGATATTAATACTTATTTTGTTGTCATATCAAATTAGATATCAATACGAACTTTGATGCTCACAACATTCCATACTGAAGTCAACAACAATCATCTATACTAATACCACCTTTGATATTTAACAACAACGTAAGTATCAGCATAAATCAGAATCTGAATCAAAACTGCATTTCATTTTTAATCTAAAATAGAAACAGTAGATAAATCATTTATTCTATGATTATCAAATCAATAAAGAAATTTAGATATCAATTTAGATTGGAACCAATAACATTTCATGTTGTTCCCGATGATTAGTCACGAAACAACACCGGTATCCCGCAACCATACAATAAATATAGGTACTACCCGTATCCCGAAGACATACGATACCTATAGGGCGCCAGAAAAGGCATAACTAGCCTTGAAAGATATTACAGCTGGATCGATATCTCGATCACCTATGCTGTAACCAGTAACCAGTAACCATTCTAATCTTAAAAACCTTTTTATTGAAAAAGGAGCCGAATCCTTCGACATCCTAAATAATTTTATTCCCCCATTCACTTGGGCAGGAATACTCGCAACAAAATCATCTTTCTCAAAATCCACAACATTTATAAATCCAGTAATTTGATAAGTAAAATCACTTAGCTATTCTGAACATAGTATAATAGAAGAATACTTGCATAAACAGAATCATTTAATTCAGCGATATGTAAAACATTTATCTATTACGAACTGAATAGGGAAAGCAATACTTGCATAAGAAGATTTAAAATAAATATCACTTGAACAATAAGTGATGATAGGGATACTTGCATAATATGATTTGAAATAAACATCACTTGAACGATAAGTGAAGTCAGGGGTACTTGTCTTTGGGATTTAGTAGTTAGTCACACTTGCAAAGACGCATCTATTCTTTTCAACACTTCACTGATATGCTGCTCCTACGATTGCTAGAAGCCAGATATCCAATGCCATTCCATCTCATTCTTTATCCAACACCCTGTCCTGATCACTCGAACGATCCATATCTATAATTAAAAGATATAGCTTTAATCGTCTAAACGATAATCACTCGACGAACTGCGCGTCAAAAGCCTATCGTCTACCCATACGATAGCCCACACATAAATATAACAGACAAACACATGACTCTTGATCCACATACACACGTAATTCACATAACACGTAAACACATAACTCAGGTATCACATCATTCATATCACATATGACTAAGTTCACAAAAAGGTTTGACTCGGTATGTTTAAAACGGAAATCGGGTCAAAATATGATTTATCGATCAAAAATTGACTCAGAATGATTCGTAAAATAAGTGACCTTTCGAAACAAAAAGGATTTGGGTCTCAAAAGTATTTTTATTGAAAGCAGAATATTTTTCTGAGTCTAGAGGCGTTCGTTTCGTATTAAACGGACGAACGGTTGATTTATTATGAATTTTTGAATATTTTTCGGAATTAAAACGGGTCTCTGAATTATTTAATAATTAAATAATATGGTTCGAACACCCGAAAATAATTTTATAAGAATTATCGAGCCTGGAAAATAATTTAAAATAATATTCTAAAGCTCGAAACTATTTTTCGGAATTTTTCAATCAAAAATAAATAATTTAATTTAATTAAGTAATCAATTAAAATTATTTAATAACTAATTAAATTAACTAATCAATTAATATTTAAATTAATTGACTAATTAAATAATTAATTATCAACTAAAATTAATTAATTAAATAATTTGGATTTATTTTTGAATAAAAAAAATAGAATAAAAATAATAATTTTAAGAATTAAAATGCATTTTCAGAAATTAAAACAGAATTTTTTTTTTGAAAAGAAAATCAGAAACAGATTTGGTAACAGGGGTCATCCCCTTCGTTAGATCAAACAGAAGTTTCAGGGGGTGGGAAGTCTCGCCGGGAAACGGGGAAGGTGACCGGAAAAGATGGTCCCGTCGCCGGTATCTGGAAAGCCCAGAATTCCGGCCGACGTCCGGCCATCTCCCGACACCCCCAATCTTGATAAAATCGGCTCGGTTTTGTCCAATTTTAACACCAAAATGATCCAAATCACCACCAAAATGTAACAATGATTCTAACAGCATCATAGCAACACCAGAATACAAAATACGATCGAAACAATTAAATTTTCCGGCGAGAAACCGAATTTAGCCATTACTCAACCAAATTTGATGATTAATAGCTCAATTAAAAGCTGGCAAATCACACAATCTAATACAATCATTAGTAACATCAATAGATTAACCATCACATCGAAAAATGAAAACAAAAATGGGTAAAATCCCAAAACTCGTCTTCAACTATTTTGCATATAAACAATTACCAAACCTACATGAATCGACTCTGAAAAACATTTTAAAGCTATTTATAACTTCAAATTCAATAAAAAATACCCAGAAATCAAAAATCGATTTCTAGCTCAAGAACACTAAAATAGAATTTCAAAAATACTAAACCTCGAATTGATTTGATGATATAAAATGATAGAGGATGGTCTACGATTCATTTTGGTTACTCATACTTGAAATTTGGAAATCAGAATCACCTCCAAATTTGGGTTTTATTCTCAGAACTCTTCAAGAAAATCAAGAACACATTTTACAGAATTTCTAGAAAATCAAACTTCAATTACTACATTATATTGAACTCTATTTTTGAAGTATAATTTATGAAATTGACCAGAAAAACATGCTCTACAACATGGAATCATCAAAACATTCAGATAATCACGTCTGCAAAAATTCATTTTTTATTCACTAAATAATTCGAATTAAAATAATTAAATAAGAAAAATACCTTCATTTCTGGGTAAAATTGATGATTGATTCAGAAAGAAGATTCCGAGAGCTTCGTTTTGATATGTTGCACGCCCGAATCGGAGTTCGATAACGCCTTCGTTCGTACGATTGATTCTCAGGAACGTATCGGTTCTAGGGTTTTTCTCTGTATTTACGGTATTTTAACTGGTTGCAAATGAATAAACGAAATAAATGAATTAAGAAATAGGCTATTTATATTTACGGAATATTGGTTCGTTCTAGATCATTTTGGATCGTTAAATTAGTTGCTTAGCCGCTAAGTAACTACAAAATGATCCAAAAATAGATTACGTAGCCGCTAAGTAACTATAAAAATGATACAATTTAGTACCAGAATTGGATAATCATCAAAACCGGGCCTTTCATAAAATACCATATACGAAAATAATGTAAAAATATCCTGTCTCTCAAGAATACGGATTTTGCTGATTTACCAGATTAGGCTAGGAAGGAATTTTCGGAAGAATTTCGGGTTATAAAAACGTAAAAACGGTTGAGATTGGACGATTCCCGGCTTTATAAAATAGTTTTGTAATTATTTATAAAATAATTAATAAATACATAAATCATTATAAAATCATATAACAGTCCAAAAATTACCAGAAAAATATCACAATTATCTATA
This sequence comes from Apium graveolens, assembly GCF_009905375.1. NCBI lineage: Eukaryota > Viridiplantae > Streptophyta > Magnoliopsida > Apiales > Apiaceae > Apium > Apium graveolens. The sequence goes on from NC_133648.1 coordinate 131,314,219, forward strand.
TTTTATTCTGGACATATAAAAATTCAAATACTCAAATAATATCACATATAAACACCCAAATATCAATTCCAGTTATCAAATAATTCACCAAAATTCACATAAAAAATCACATAAACAATTCCAAATAATAATAATAATATTTGAAAATATGGGATATTACAATCTACCCTCCTTATAAGGATTCCGTCCTCGGAATCAGCAGAAGAAAACACTAAGGGTCTTCTAACCAACTTTCCAATCTTGCATATGCAACTTTTCCCAAAATTTCCGATAACACTGCAATTCCTTATACCAAACAGTTAGCACGAGAGCTTCACTCTGCAACATTATTCCATCCACATCTTTTGACCAATTTCTTAATAAAATCACTTTTACTGATTGCGAGAATGAAGAATAGAGAGAAAGAAAAGAAAGAGAGATAGAGTTAAATAGAGAGAGAAATAAAGAAACAGACTGACTTCATTGTACGCCATTAATAGTTTAATCGCATTACACTCCACTGTCGTCTTTCGTAATTCCATCACATCGCCTTACTTTGACTTGACCAGGATACTCAACTTAACTTGATTGGCATATCTTTGAATATTTGGAATGATAAAATCATGGAATTTCAAAGAGAAAATAATTTTATAGTATAACAGGATCAAAATCTGAATTTGTGAAAAAGTGTTGTTGAAATAAGAGAATAACTGAGAGATCAATATGATCAAACGAACTTGGTATTGCGTGCCCAAATTAAGACACTACTAAAGGTTGTTAACCTTCATGTATTCACAATACACACAAGTCATGGCATCCCATCCAACTCCTATCACACAGACAGGTATATCTTGTGTCCCCTAAAGTTAGGGTTGTTCATCTCAGTCAAAATAAAAGAATATCAAAGGAATCCAAAATCAAATGAATAAAACTGAAAAGATTTCAAAGCTGATATTTCTGGAGAAAAAATGAAATCCAGAAAACAAGATTCTGGAACAAAATGATTAAACGAGTGTTAGGGAATATATCCTCTAACAGATACCTCTTTTGAGAGATTTTAAAAGAATTTATAAAAAAAAGAAGGTATTGCCAAGGTCTTAATGCTTATCTTCTGTTTGAACTCTTCTGTTGACTCGCCATCTGATTCTAGACGCTTCTTCACGTTTCAAGGATATTGATAATCTTCATCATCATCGAATCGTAGTCTCGGAAGATTCCACAATAGAAGTTTGCAGCTTCCCGGAGTTCCATCCAGCTCAGCATAATCATCTGAAACGAATGCGCCTATCTTAACTTACTCGTTGGTACTATATACGATAGTCCAACAGGAACTCGATATGAACTCAAACGTCCTCACATAGCTATACATACTCCTACACACTCTCGTTTCTAGTTTACTATAACCTCGGCTCTGATACCAACCTGTAACGCCCCCAAATCCGGGGTCAAGGGATTTGGTCGTCACTATGAAACCTCAATCCAAATTAATCTGTTATATCAATAAATAAATGCCAGCGGAAGATATTTATCATTTATGACCCCAAACTAATCCAAGATCTTTTAAGGTTACAGTTCTAGAAACAAGATATCCAAATTCCACAAATAAATTTTTCACTTTCTTTTAAAACTCTTTTCAACAATTCTTAATCTCAAAAATTAACCCGCTAGTATAACTTCGAAAAGAAGTATACTAGGACCAACTATAAAATACAAAACTATAATATAATATAATATAAACAACTTTATCCCATAAAATTACACTAGCCCGCAAACTCTAGATTAACCACCTTCCAAGAGCTTCTTCTTTGCTTCCTCAAATTTCGCAGCTAAATAGCGCAAGCTAATCCTCACTGGAGGTTAAATTTAAAAACAGGCAAGTATGAGCTAAAGAAATGCTCAGCAAGATCATTATGACATATATAGGGTCGTTTTGATAAAAACCGACATCTGCAATAGTGCAGAACATTTTAAAATCATAATTGCTGAATCATAAGATTTTAGTTGAGGAACCCCAGAATTGATTCCTTAATTGTATTCAAAAACCATTTTGGTATTTTTGAGCGAAATGCTTCAGCAATACTTTGAATCTCAACGAGAATAAAACTCGTAAAACTGTGTTAATGAAAATATCGTAAACAATAATAACAAGAAGCAATGATTATGGAATGAATCATAAACTTTACTCAAAACCGAACTCTTGATATTAATACTTATTTTATCGTCATATAAAATTAGATATCAATACAAACTTTGATGCTCACAACATTCCATATTGAAGTCAACATCAATCATCTATACTAATACCACCTGTGATATTTAACAACAACGTAAGTATCAGCATAAATCAGAATCTGAATCAAAACTGCATTTCATTTTTAATCCAAAACAGCAAATAGGAGATAAATCATTTATTCTATGATTATCAAATCAATAAAGAAATTTAGATATCAATTTAGATTGGAACCAATAACATTTCATGGTATTCCCGATGATCAGTCGCGAAACAACAACGGTATCCCACACCCATACCGTAAATATAAGTACTACCCGTATCCCGAAGACATACGGTACCTATAGGGCACCAGAAAAGGCATAACTAGCCTTGAAAGATATTACAGCTGGACCGATATCTCGATCACCTACGCTGGAACCAGTAACCATTCCAATTTTAAAAACCTTTTTATTGAAAAAGGAGCCGAATCCTTCGACATCCTAAATAATTTTATTCCCCCATTCACTTGGGCAGGAATACTCGCAACAAAATCATCTTTCTCAAAATCCACAACATTTATAAATCCAGTAATTTGATAAGTAAAATCACTTAGCTATTTTGAACATAGAATAGCAGAAGAATACTTGCATAAACAGAATCATTTAATTTAGCGATATGTAAAATATTTATCTATTACGAACTGAATAGGGAAAGCAATACTTGCATAAGAAGAATTAAAATAAATATCACTTGAACAATAAGTGATGATAGGGATACTTGCATAATATGATTCGAAATAAACGTCACTTGAACGATAAGTGAAGTCAGGGGTACTTGCCTTTGGGATTTAGTAGTTAGTCACACTCGCAAAGACGCATCTATTCTTTTCAACACTTCACCGATATGTTGCTACTGCGATTGCTAGAAGCCAGATATTCCATCTCATTCTTTATCCAATACCCTGTCCTGATCACTCGAACGATCATTATCTATAATTAAAAGATATAGCTTTAATCATCTAAACGATAATCACTTGACGAACTGCGCGTCAAAAGTTTATCGTCTACCCATACGATAGCCCACACATAAATATAACAGACAAACACAGGACTCTTGATCCACATACACACGTAATTCACATAACACATAAATATATAACTCACGTATCAGATCATTCATATCACATATGTCTCAGTTCAATAAAAGTTTTGACTCGGTATGTTTAAAACGGAAATCGGGTCAAAATATGATTTATCGATCAAAAATTGACTCAGAATGATTCATAAAATAAGCGACCTTTCGAAACAAAAAGGATTTGGGTCTCGAAAGTATTTTTATTGAAAGCGGAATATTTTTCTGAGTCTAGAGGCGTTCGTTTCGTATTAACGGACGAACAGTTGATTTATTATGAATTTTTGAACATTTTTCGGAATTAAAACGGGTCTCCGAATCATTTAATAATTAAATAATAGGGCTCGAACACCCGAAAATAATTTTATAAGAATTATCGAGCCTGGAAAATAATTTAAAATAATATTCTAAAGCTCGAAACTATTTTTCAGAATTTCTAAATCAAAAATAAATAATTAAATCTAATTAAGTAATCAATTAAAATTAATTAATAACTAATTAAATTAATTAATCAATTAATATTTAAAGTAATTGACTAATTAAATAATTAATTATCAACTAAAATTACTTAATTAAATATTTGGATTTATTTTTGAATAAAAAAAATTCAGAATAAAAATAATGATTTTTAGAATTAAAATGCATTTTCAGAAATTAAAACAGAATTTTTTTTTGAAAAGAAAATCAGAAACAGATCTGGTAACAGGGGTCATCCCCTTCCCTGGATCAAACAGTAGTTTCACGGGGTGGGAAGTCTCGCCGGGAAACGGGGAAGGTGACCGGAAAAGATGGTCCTGTCGCCGGTATCTGGAAAGCCCAGAATTCCGGCCGACGTTCGGCCATCTCCCGACACCCCCAATCTTGACAAAACCGGCTCGGTTTTATCCAATTTTAACACAAAAATGATCCAAATCACCACCAAAATGTAACAATGATTCTAACAGCATCATAGCAACACCAGAATACAAAATCTGATCGAAACAATTAAACCCATGGTCATTTTCCGGCGAGAAACCGAATTTAGCCATTACTCTAATACAATCATTAGTAACATCAATAGATTAACCATCACATCGAAAAATGAAAACAAAAATAGGTAAAATCCCAAAACTCGTCTTCAACTATTTTGCATATAAACAATTACCAAACCTACATGAATCGACTCTGAAAAATATTTTAAAGCTATTTATAACTTCAAATTCAATAAAAAATACACAGAAATCAAAAACCGATTTCAAGCTCAAGAACACTAAAATAGAATTTCAAAAATACTAAACCTCGAATTGATTTGATGATATAAAATGATAGAGGATGGTCTACGATTCATTTTGGTTACTCATACTTGAAATTTGGAAATCAGAATCACTTCCAAATTTGGGTTTGATTCTCAGAACTCTTTAAGAACACCAAGAACACATTTTACAGAATTTCGAGAAAATCAAACTTCAATTACTACATGATATTGAACTCTATTTTTGAATTATAATATATGAAATTGACCAGAAAAACATAATCTACAACATGGAATCATCAAAACATTCAGATAATCACGTATGCAAAAATTCATATTTTATTCACTAAATAATTCGAATTAAAATAATTAAATAAGAAAAATACCTTCATTTCTGGGTAAAATTGATGATTGATTCAGAAAAAAGATTTCGAGACCTTCGTTTTGATATACTGCACGCCCGAATCGGAGTTCAATAACGCCTTCGTTCATACGATTGATTCTCAGGAAAGTATCAGTTCTAGGGTTTTTCACTGTATTTACGGTATTTTAACTGGTTGCAAATGAATAAACGAAATAGATGAAATAAGAAATAGGCTATTTATATTTACGGAATATTGGTTCGTTCTGGATCGTTTTGGATCGTTAAATTAGTTGCTTAGCCGCTAAGTAACTACAAAATGATCCAAAAATAGATTAATTAGCCGCTAAGTAACTATAAAAATGATACAATTTAATACCAGAATTGGATAATCATCAAAACCGGGCTTTTCATAAAATACCATATATAAAATAATGTAAAAATATCCCATTTCTCGAGAATACGAATTTTGTTGATTTATCAAAACGTTTATCGTATCGAAAATTTTGCGCCGGGTCGCGCACGGGTCAAACCGTAATCCGGATCGGAAAAGTTAAAACACGGAAAATGTCCGGAATTGCTAGATTAGGTTAGGAAGGAATTTTAGGAAGAGTTTCGGGTTATAAAAACGTAAAAACGGTTGAGGTTGGACGATTCCCGGATTTATAAAATAGTTTTGTAATTATTCAGAAAATAATTAATAAATACATAAATCATTATAAAATTATATAACAGTCCAAAAATTACTAGAAAAATATCACAATTATCTATATTTTATTCTGTACATATAAAAATTCAAATACTCAAATAATATCACATATAAACACCCAAATATCAATTCCAGTTATCAGATAATTCACCAAAATTCACATAAAAAATCACATAAACCATTTCAAATAATAATAATAATATTTGAAAATATTGGATATTACATATTTCATGCCTTGAACATACTCCATTAATTTTATAAAAATATACAAAGGCTCAATAAATCTTATTTAAATCAAATATTTTCATTTAAAATTATTTAAAAATACTCAGGGCACATAATCAAGCACGTTATCAATCAATAGCACATATTCACATATTAAGACTAATCTTACATCACAATTAGTCTTAGGAAATTTCCCTTTTTGTTCATAATAGCTATTCGCGTAACGGGTCGCGTCTTGTCTGACGGCCCCACGCTGAGCTTTTTCAAACACGCTTCACAATCATACCTTTATACCAAGTGACACCACGACTGGGTTATAATATACTTATACATTCTTATTTCACACAGTAACACATAGATCATATTTAAATACTTTAATCTCTTTTTAAGACGGGTTCCGTTCAACCTAACGGCCTGATAACACAGCTTATCCCCTAAGCTGACTCATTAAACTGGAACAGGTTACTTTACGTTCCCAGTTACCATTATACAATAAAGACAATTAACCAACAAAATTATTTAACCTTTTATTTATTCACATAATTTAGAATTATTACACAAAAGTATACTTTATTCACTTAATCACGTCGCGAATTTCCCAGTCGCTACAATCTAGCCCCTTAAAAGGATTCTGTTCCCAGAATCTAGTTTAAGCAAATAGACGGGGATACTTCTCTTACATTTCACTTTCTAATTCCCAAGTTGACTCCTCTACTTTAGGATTTCTCCACAACACTCTAACTAGAGGTACAACTTTATATCTAAGCGCTTTTTCTTTACGATCCAAGATTCGCACTGGTTGTTCCCCATAAGACAGATATGGCTGAATTTTCACTGGTTCTAATTCGATCACATGGCTTGCATCAGCATTATATTTCTTTAGAAGAAAAATGTAAAACACGTTATGAAGATGTTGCATCTGTGGAGGTAACACTAACTCATAAGCCACTTTCTCGACTTGTTTAAGTACTTCGAATGGTCCAATATACCTGGGACTCAACTTTCCTTTCTTCCCGAATCTGGATAACCCTTTCCACGGAGATATCTTTAACAACACTTTGTCTCTAGGTTCAAATTGCATATCTTTCCGATCTTGATCTATGTATTTCTTTTATCGATCTTGAGCAGCAATTAACCTTTTACGAATCACTTCCACTTTCTCTTTTATTTGTTGAACTAGCTCTGGGCCAATTAGTTTGCACTCACCAACCTCGTCCCAATATGTAGGGGATCTGCATTTTCTCTTTCGGTTGTTGTAGGAAAACTCAATCAATGGCAAATGATCATCCCAATTTCCTTTGAAATCCAATGAGCAGGTTCTCAACATATCCTCGATTGTTTGAATTTTTGTTTCGCTTTGTCCGTCAGTCTGCGGATGATATGCCGTACTCATTTTCAGCTTAGTTCCCAAATGATCATGAAATTGTGGCCAAAATCTCGAGTTAAATCTCGGATCTCTATCGAATATGATAGACACTGGAACTCCGTTACGCATGACGATCTCATCCAAATACATTTTGACCAACTTTTCCAATGAAAGTCTCTCGTTGATAGGCAAGAAATGTGCTGATTTTGTCAGTCGATCGACTATCACTCAAATCGCATCATGATTAGACTTGGTCTTTCGAAATCCTACCACGAAATCCATCGAGATATGTTCCCATTTTCATTCAGGTATATCTAAGGGATGAAGCAGTCCACTCGGTTGCTGATATTCTGCTTTGACTCTTTGGCACGTATAGCATTTACTTATCCATTCTGCGATTTCATTTTTCATGTTTGGCCACCAATAACTTCCCTTTAAGTCCTTATACATCTTTTTACTTCCAGGGTGAATTGAAAATCTGGAGTTATGCGCTTTGTGCAAAATCCCATGCTTTAGCTCCACAATGTTAGGTATCCAAATACGTGAGTTAACGCGATATATTCTTTTTTCATCTTTTTGAGCTCTAACTTCTTCTCCTGTCAACTTATCTTTCTCATGGTTTATTACTTGTTCTTGACAACATCGAATCTTTTCCAAAATTTCTGGTTGAAATTGACATTGCATACATGGCTTCATTTCGTATCTCTGGAATCTGCTCTTCTATCTTTAAATTCTCAAAATCCTTGATCAATTCCTCTGATGAAGTTAATATATTCAACCTTTCTTTTCGGCTTAAAGCATCTGCTACCACATTCACTTTTCTGGGGTGATAACTTATCGTACAGTCATAATCTTTGATCAATTCTAACCATCTTCTTTGTCTCATATTCAACTCCTTCTGTGTAAAAATATACTTTAAACTCTTATGATCCATATAGATCTCATACTTTTCTCCATATAAGTAATGCCTTCAAATCTTAAGAGCAAACACAATCACTGCTAATTCCAAATCATGCGTAGGATACTTCTGTTTATGTGGCTTTAGTTGCCTTGGCGCATATGCTATTACTTTCCCGTGTTGCATTAACACACATCCTAACCCTTTATACGAAGCATCGCTAAAGATCATAAACTCTCCTTTTTCATCTGGTAGCACTAAGACTGGAGCGGTTACCAATCTCTTCTTCAACTCTTGAAAACTTTCTTCGCATTTATCGGTCCACACAAAATTCTTGTTCTTCCTTGTCAACTTAGTCAATGGAACAATAATCTTGGAGAAATCTTGCACAAATCTTCTATAGTATCCTGCTAATCCCAGAAAACTTCCGACCTCCGTAGGAGTCTTGGGCCATTCCCAATTCATCACAGCTTTTATCTTGGTTGGGTCTACTTTAATTCCTTCACTATTGACTACATGTCCAAGAAACTGAACTTCTTTCAACCAAAACTTGCACTTTGAAAACTTGGCATATAACTTTTCTTTTCTCAAAACCTCTAAAGAAATCCTCAAATGTTTCATATGGTCTTCCTCCGTCTTGGAATATATCAAGTATCATCGATAAATACTATAACGAACTTATCCAAATACTGCTTGGACACTCTATTCATAAGATCCATAAATGTGGTTGGCGCATTCGTCAAACCAAATGCCATTACCAAAAACTCATAACGCCCATATCTCGTTCAAAACGCCATCTTGGGTATATCTTCCGTTTTAATCTTCAGTTGATGATATCCAGATCTTAAATCAATCTTTCAAAAATAAGTAGCTTCTTTTAACTGATCAAACAAGTCATCGATTCGCGGTAGAGGGTACTTATTCTTAATCGTCAACTTATTCAATTCGCGATAATCAATGCACAGCCTCATACTTCCATCTTTCTTCTTCACGAATAACACTGGTGCACCCCACGGGTATACACTTGGGCGTATTACTCCTTTATCCAACAACTCTTACAATTGTGTTGCTAATTCCTTCTTCTCAATTGGCGTCATTCGATAGGGATCTTTCGATACTGGTTCTGTTCCAGGAGCCAAATTAATCGTGAACTCGATCTCTCGATCTGGAGGTAGTCCAGGTAATTCATCTGGAAACACATCGTGAAGATTTATCACTACTGGAATATCCTCAATCCTTACGGATTCTTTCTCTATATCTTTAACATGAGCCATATAAGCTTTGCATCCCTGACGTAACAATCTCCTCGTCTGAATAGCTGTTAGAAACTTTTTTTTCTTATCTTTTTCCCTTGAATATCACTTCAATACCATCCTTGGTCTTTAATTTCACTTTCTTACTTTTACACTCAATTTGCGCCTCGTGGTTTGACAACCAATCCATCCCTAAAATAACATCGAATTCTCCTAACTTAAAAGGGATTAAGTTAGCAGAAAAGTGTCGACCTTCTATAATCATATCACAATTGGGACAAATCCTATTAGTATTAACTCTCTCTTGATTTGCTACTTCTATAATCAAATTAGGTTGAAGAGGGTATGCATCATATTTTAGTCTATCAAGAATACTTTCTGCAATAAATGATCTAGTTGCTCCAGAATCCATTAATACTTTCACTTCTACTGAGTTTATAATGAGTGTACCTGTCACCACATCCATATCTTGCACAACATCTTTCATTTTCATATTGAAGGTTCTAGCTCTGGGTTGAGCTGTTGGTGCTGGGAGAAGTGGTGGTCTAGCAATCCTAAGAACATTTGCCTTTTGAACAGGCTCCTTACAATTTCTAGCCATATGGCCCACCTTTCCACACTTAAAACAAGTTAATTCTGGCTTCCTTGCTTCACTTGGGCATTCTGTTGAATAATGCCTTTTCTGATTACACCTAAAATAGGTCATATCCATCTTGTTACACCAACCTGGGTATCTCTTCCCACAAACTTTAAATTCCTGAATCTGAGGTCTACTATCCTTTCTCGGCTGTCCTGTCTTCTGAAAACAATTCTTTTGAGCTCCATTACCGGGTTTAAACTTCTAAAACTTTTGATTATGACCTCCACCATTCTTGCCAAACTTCCCTCTAAACTTTGAACTTCCTTGTTCTTGCTCTGAGTTCTCAAACTTCCTTTTCCTACCTTCATTCTCTCTTTTTGCAGCTTCTCGCTCCCCTTGCACTATCATTGCCTTCTGCACTAGGGTGACATAGTTCTTGATCTCCAAAAGTGCCACTTGACTCCGTATCCATGGCCTAAGTCCCTGTTGGAACCTTTTGGCCTTCTTTACTTTCGTATTCACATACTCAGGTACAAACCTAGATAACTCTGAAAATTTTTCTTCATATTCTGCCACCGACATATCCTCTTGTCTAAGATAAAAAAACTTCATCTCTAACTGGTCTTGCATATAACTTGGCAAGTACTTCTCCAGAAACATCTCGGTAAACTTTGCCCATGATAAATCTTTTACTTCAAGTAAAGCCTTTGAAGATTCCCACCAATAACTTGCCTCGTCTTTAAGGTAATAACTTGCATACTGAGCTTTCTTCTCATCCTTAACTTCCGCTAATTCAAACGCTTTCTCCATTTCTCTTAACTACGACTGAGCTTTTATCGGGTCTGGCAAACCTATGTACTCTGGGGGATGTGCTGACTGAAAATGTTTAAAGTTTCCGACTTTAGGGGCTACGGGTTGTTGCAAAAGCTGAGCAAGTCGGTTCATCATAGTGGTATCTTGGTTTAGTTCTTGGTCTTGGGTTTGAGTTTCTTCTGCTTGGTAATTTGGTGAGTGCCCATTTCTTACAAACCTGATTGAACAATTATTTATCAATATGATAGCATGGCTTTGACATATAACAATAACATTTTTACTTCAAAATAAATTTTACGGGTTTTAAGTTTTACCCAATTTTGCACATGCAATCCTATTACTATATAATTTCTCTTATCAGTTGTGTGTTTTCACATGGTACAGGGTATGATTTGTGAAATGTTAAACACGGTTATATAGAAATATGGTATGTAAAACAGATTATAAAGATTTTCCAGGGTACCAAATGTAAACAACAGGAAAGGTTTATATAAGGACTGAACAGTGCATAAATAGAGAAGTTTTAAGTGCAATAAGTTCTAGAATAAGGTACAATAATTACGACAGGGTTAAACAGAGGAAAACTGGAAAATATGCCCCTATCTACCCCTAACTTCTAACAACTACTACGGTACCAAGTTCTGAAATACAATACATCAAAACAAATGAAAAAGGGATCCCGGCATCTGACCAAGTATCCTAAGCCTACAAGCGCTGAAAGAAAACAACAACAACTACGGGCTCTACCAGATGTCCCGCCTGACCAACTCTATCTAACTGTCCATAATCTCTCTCAACACAACTCAGAAATGCGGGAGTAAAGGAATTCGGGAGTAAACAAAATCTCGATCCTGGGCTAACTTGCCAGCAACACTAATAGGCACAATCTTAGGCATCTCAGACTCTGGCTCAGGGGTTGGGGTCTCTGAATCTGTACTCAAGGGTGATATCTGCATGGAATCTTACTACTCTCTGATGAATCAACCTCCTGGTCTGAACTAAAATACACAAGCTCCTCTGGAGAGGGTGGAATAGGGTCCACTGGGGTACCGGTCAAACTAACCTCTGTATCAGAATCACAACCACTATTGGGGTCCTGAGAGAAAACACAAAACAACAACCAATAAACAGCGTTAGGGTTAGATAAGACTTCCAACTGACTCATACCCTAACCATAGTTGCCACTTTAACCTATTCACTTCACTTAGACTATACCTAATAGACTAACTCAACTTTATACGAGTCAAACACATGCGCGATATATATATATATATATATCTAAAATACACTTTTATCCTAACTTGTCTCAGGGACTAGATCCTGTAGCTCTGATACCAACTTGTGACGCCCTCAATCTCAGGGTTAGGAAATGAGGATCCACACACCATTAAACTAACAACAAATAAGCATAAACCCTGATTTACTATTAACAGGATCTAAACGAAATTAAGTTTGAGACAAGACATAACTACTAACCAGTAAGTATTATTACAACCCAAAATATAATATTAAATTTACATAATCGATTCCGACTTGGAACCGATAGATAACCCATTGTATCCTTACAAATTTTCCACTACAGCGCTTGCTCACACATCATGTACTACCTGCTCTGGAATCTGGAAGCCTACGACATGGTAGAGGCCACCAGGTACGCTCTTACGAGCAGTGCGCCTAAGTCTGGCCATCATCTTACTTAACTGTCATGGTTAGAATAAAGCAAAATATATGAGCACAAAAAGCTCAGCAAGTAACTATAAGACAGTTTTATGATTCAACAATATCAAATATCTAAAATAACTTTTATGACATTCTACTTTATTTCTCTATGTGAAAGATTTCCATCTTTGGGTGAACAAAGGTATCGAGAAAGGGTTTTGGGCTTTCAAGGTTCAAGGGTTATGACAGAGTGAAAGCTAACATTCATCACAAATCAATAGCAGGATCTCAATGGATCCTTCAAGTGGAAAGCAAGAATCTATTCAACTCTGAGAATCAATTTTATGATTAATAACAATACTAGAGATAAGAATTAGGGTTCTCAAAGATATATGCTAAACAATAACACAATCCCTCAGTTCATTTTAAATCATTTCATTTTCAAGAAAGCAATTGCTAAGGAAATGTATTCAATTATTCTTTATAAAGTGATAGGGAACCCTTGGTTGGACTACTTAACTTTTATAAATAATACGGGTGATCAGTCCGTACCGACCTCCATCTGGTCGTTAAGGTACCTATGGCATAATTTCAGTCTTAAATTGGACTAGCCCCGCTAGCCTCTTATATGACTGGACTAGTCCCACTAGTCTCTTACGTCTTAATCCAATCCATCAAGAATTTATTTGGAAAACCTTGTGTTGGAAAAGAAAGGTTTGACTAAGTTCATTTCATCATTACAAAGAATATGAAATCATTCGGACTCTTTCAAGTCGAAAATCATTCTTAAGTTCAATTTAAGAATTCAAAGACAGTGAATGAATCAAAGGTAAGCAAAGATCAATGTAAAGATCTTGATCAAATGATAAACAAAGTACGCAAGTTAGGGAATCAGAACATTTCGTTGATCAATGTCTTATCATGTGAAGTAGAATCAGGATTCTCCAATCTAGAGAGATGGTCAGCTACTTGATTTTCAGTACCTTTTTGATCCTTGATCTCTAACTCAAATTCCTGTAGCAAGAGCAGCCAAGGAATAAGTCTAGGCTTCAAATCCTTCTTTGAGACCAGATAGCGAATGGTAGCGTGATCAGTGAATACTGTCACCTTTGTCCTAAGTAGATAAGATCGAAATTTTTCAAAACCAAAGACTATAGCCAAGACCTCCTTCTCAGTAGTGGTGTAGTTTATTTGAGCTCCATTAAGCGTCTTACTAGCATAGTAGACCACATTAAAGATATTATTCTTGCGCTGCCCAAGAACTGCTCCCACTGCATAATCACTTACATCGCACATCATCTCAAAAGGTTCTGTCCAATCAGGTGCCGTAATAACTGGTGCAATTATTAAACTCTTTTTGAGAGTCTCGAATGCTGCCAAGCATTCATCATCAAATTTGAAAGGCACATCTTTCTCGAGCAAGTTGCACAACGGCTTAGATATCTTAGAGAAGTCCTTGATGAAACGCCGATAAAAACCCGCATGACCAAGAAACTACGGATTCCTTTCACAGAAATAGGAGGCGGAAGATTTTCAATGACCCCTACCTTGGCTTTATCCACCTCAAGGCCTTTGCTAGAGACTTTATGCCCAAGAATGATGCCTTATTGCACCATGAAGTGACATTTTTCCCAATTGAGCATCAAATTAGTTTCCACACACCTTTTGAGCACCGAGCGGAGATTATTCAAACATTCATCAAATGAATGTCCAAAGACGGAGAAGTCGTCCAAGAACACTTTGACATTATTTCCAATCATATCAGAGAATATAGCCATCATGCATCTCTGAAAAGTGGCAGGTGCACCACATAAGCCAAAAGAAACTCTGCGAAAAGCAAACATACCAAATGGACAAGTGAAAGTAGTCTTTTCTTGATCTTTTGGTGCAATGCAAATCTGATTGTAACCCGAATAGCCATCCAGAAGATAATAATACTCATGTCCAGCCAACCTGTCAAGAATCTGATCAATAAATGGAAGAGGGAAGTGATCCTTCCTCGTGGCTTTATTCAACTTTTTGTAGTCCATGCATACCCTCCATCCTGTGACTGTTCGAGTGGGGATGAGCTCATTCTTCTCATTTGCTACCACAGTAATACCTCATTTCTTAGGTACAAATTGCACGGGGCTCACCCAAAAACTACCAGAAATAGGATATATGATTCCTGCATCCAGCCACTTTAGAATTTCTTTCTTTACCACTTCTTTCATGATAGGATTAAGTCTTCGCTGTTGCTCAACAGTCGGCTTGCTACCTTCCTCTAGCGGCATGCATAATTTTATCTGCTATAGTCCATCCAATGGCCGATTTGAATTCTTTTAAGATCCTCAAGAGCTTGTCCTCATCGCTACTTGAAAGGTCAGATGCAATAATAACAGGCAAGGTAGATGCATCACCTAAAAAAGCATACCTCAAGAGTTCAGGCAATGGTTTAAGCTCCAAAGTAGGTGCTTCCTCAATAGATGGTTTGAGCTTTCCCTCAGCATTCTTGAGATCAGTATTACCAAGAGATTCAAATGGCATGTCTAGCTTTCGCTTCCAAGGAGAAGCATTTAGATATCGTAGTTGCTCATTGTCTTCCTCATCTTCACTGTCAAATTCCCCCAATAAGGCTTTTTCTAAGGCATCAGACCTTAGCACATGATCAAGTTCTGAAGTTACCGCAGAATCAATCAAATCCACCTTGAAGCACTCCTCATCTTCAGTAGGGAATTTCATTCCATTAAATACATTGAATGTTACATCCTGATCTTGCACTCTCATAGTAAGTTCACCTTTTTGCACATCTATCAAGGTACATCCTGTAGCCAAGAAGGGTCTTCCCAAGATTATAGGAATATTCTTATCTTCCTCGAAATCCAGAATCATAAAGTCTGCAGGAAAGATGAGCTTATCCACCTTAACTAACATGTCCTCCACGATGCCTCGTGGGTATGTAATAGAACGATTAACCAATTTTAGAGACATGTAGGTGGGCTTTGGATCAGGCAAATTCAGCTTTTAGAAGATAGACAACGGCATCAGATTGATGCTTGCTCCCAAATCGCAAAGGCACTTGTCGAATGACAACTTTCCAATGGTGCAAGGAATGGTGAAGCTACCTGGATCCTTAAGCTTTTGAGGTGTTTTTTGTTGTAGCACAGCACTGCACTCTTCCGTTAGAGCAACGGTATCAAGATCGTCCAGTTTCACCTTCCTTGAAAGAATACCTTTCATAAATTTTGCAAAACTAGGCATTTTCTCCAAAGCCTCAGCGAAAGGTATGTTGATGTGAAGTTTCTTGAACACCTCCAGAAACTTACCAAGCTGCTTACCCAGCTTTTGTTTTTGCAATCGCTTAGGAAAAGGTGGTGGAGGATAGAGCTGTTTCTCCCCTGTATTACCCTCAGGCAGAGTGTGTTCAACAGTAGTCTTCCTTGGTTTTTCCTCTTTCTCATTTTGCTTCTCATCTTCATCTATAACTTCCGCTTCTCCATCTTTTGCTTTTTCAGCTTCAGCAACTTTTACAGACCTTAAGGTAATAGCTTTGACTTGCTCTTTAGCTTCCTTCATGCCTGGCACTTCAGTATCACTGGAAAGTGTGCCAGGTTGACGATTGAGCAGAGCATTGGCTATTTGACCGATTTGATTCTCCAAGGTCTTGATAGAAATAGCCTGACTTTAGCTCCTCGAAATCAGCACTAGAAGGTGGAGCTGCACCTCCTTGTTGAGGATATGATTGCCTTTGAGCATATTGCTGAGGTTGCTGGAATCCGGGTGGATTAAACTGTTTACTTACAGGTTGCTAATATGGTTGCTGAACAACATTCTGAGTATTGCTCCAACTGAAATTGTGATTTTTTCTGTTATTAGGATGATAAGTAGTTGGCACAGGCTACTGCGGTCGCTGATAATTTTTCATATACTGAACATATTAATTAACAAGAGAACACTAATCCGTAGCATGAGAGCCTGCACAAAGCTCACAGACAATACCAATCTGATTGACTCCGTAGTTGGCTAAAGAATCGACCTTCATAGACAGCGCTTGGAGCTGCGCTGCAATAGCTGTAGCTGCATCAACTTCCAGAATACCTGCTACCTTCCCAGGCATCATCCTTTGAGTTGGGTTTTGATGCTCGTTTGCAGCCATAGCTTCAATGAGATTATAGGCCTCAATATAGCTTTTGGCCCACAAGGCACCTCCAGCAGCTGCATCGAGCATGGGCCTAGATTGGGCCCCCAAACCATTGTAGAACCCAGTGATCACCATCCAGTCAGGCATATCATGATGTGGACACTTTCTCAACATCTCCTTATACCGCTCCCAAGCTTCGCACATAGATTCTGTTGGTTGCTGCACAAACTGAGTAAGAGCACTCTTCATAGCTGTAGTCTTGGCCATTGGATAGAACTTCACCAGAAACTTTTGCGCAAGATCTTCCCAAGTAGTGATGGACCCAGCTGGTAAAGAATGTAACCAGTCTTTAGCTTTATCCCTCAGAGAGAATGGGAAAAGCCTCAGCTTGATAGCCTCATCAGTAACATCATTATATTTGAAAGTACTGCAGATCTCGACAAAATTCCTGATGTGCATGTTGGGATCTTCAGTCGCAGCACCTCCGAAAGAAACAGAATTCTGCACCATCTGAATAGTGCCCGACTTGATTTCAAAAGTATTGGCCTGAATAGCCGGATGAATGATGCTTGACTGAATGTCATCAATTTTAGGCTGAGAAAAGTCCATAAGAGCTGGATCTGCTGGAACTATACAATCACCCATGATTACCGGTTCTTTCTTTTCACTCTCTTTATCCGAATCTTCAAAATCTCTCTTCTCCGGAATATCAAGAACTGAATCTGTCTCCTCAGCCGTATCTAGAGTCCTCTTGCGAGTGCGAGAACATGTTTGCATAAATGTTAGTCCCTTAACAATATAGCAAGAATTACAGAAGGGGGATTGAATGGAATTCTTGAACCTTTTTCTTGAAATAAAAATGTTCAACTTGAATATAGATATAATGTTTTGATTAGCACAATGAGGAATAGAAACTTAATTGAATCAAAACATAAGTAATTAAAAACAAAAGTCTTTAAAAACTTTCTGGTGGATTTAAACAATTCCACCAGAGATATATATAATATATCGAGAGGACTCTGTGTACAGGAATGCTCACAACTGCTTACAAATGGAACTACTGAGAATATAGGAAATGCTAAGGATTCTGCTTACAAAGATTTCTCTGTTTTTGTGTTTCTCAGCTATCTCAGTTATTTTTCTATTTGCTACTCTCTTGGTTTATATAATACCAAGATTACAAAGTCAAAAAGACTGAATAAATATAAAATCTAACAGTCTTAAGCTTTGCTACTTTTCGTCCTCTATTACCCAGTTAATGGGCTTCCACAGTGTGTTTGTATACATCTCGACGGCTGTGTGTCAGCTTTCACTGTTCAACAGCTGTTTGAATTTTTCATATGATCATCCGTCGACTTTTAGAACATCCGTTGATGATTTAATTGATCATCCATCGACTGCTATATTAAACATCCGTTGATAGTCATTTGATCATCCGTCAATGGCTTTGTTAATCATCCGTCGGTAGCTATTTTGGCACTTGACTCTATATCACTTATACAGAATTACAAGACATCATTTATGTACAATTAATCAACCTATTCTTCATATCTAGTTAAAGTCAACATGACTTATATGCTACTACAGATTCTATACAAAGGTGCATACATAACTGTGCTACAAACTTATTATTACATAAGCAACTCACTCGATGGATAATAAGTTAATCATCCGTCGGGACTATAATGAGTTATCTGTCGGGACTATAATTCTTATTCGTCGAGTGCTAAATAATTTTACTAAGTAAAATCTACTTAGATGTTTTGTTTATGAAATCATCAAGTACACAACATATGCACAACAATCTCCCCCAATTTATGTCTACTGGAATTGTAGCCATAAATTAAGAGATACTTGATGATAACAAAACATCCTGAACATATATCTTTAAAGATAAGTAGATAAAACTGAAAGTGCTTCAATTAATTAAAATGTGCAAGGTTTGGCTCACAGTCAATTCAAGATGCTCCTCTAGCCTGAGCAGATTTTTCTAGTTCCTTGAAGGTCTGGATCTTCTTCCAAGCTTTCTGTTATTTTCTTCAATTTGATTCTGGAGCTGCCTGTGGAATTCTAGTTCATCAGATTATGAGAGATCTAGCTTTTCTTGCATTTCCAAGAGAGTCTCATTGCTAGAGATACTCAATTGGTCTTCTAATCTGAAGAATCTTCTTACTCTCTTGTCATCCATGAATTCCATCAGCCAGTAGGGCCTTAGATGCACTCTTCTCCCTGTGTATGAGATGATTAGAGTCTTTGGGAGTGCATCTTTAGCTCTAACACTCCTCAGCTCTTCAATCTTCTTCAATACTAGTCTTCTTGCAGTTACATTGAACCCAAAGTTTTTCTTGAAAGATGAATAGACTTTAATCAGCACAACTTGGCTTTCTTGAAGAATCCTGTGAAGTGGCCACTGAATCTCCCTTCCTCCTTTGTACTTGAACACCAACCTTTCAGGTAGGTTTCTGTATGCATCAATTGCCCTTAATTCATCCAGTTCATCCAGATAAAGATTTAGATCTGAAAATTCTTTGATGTCACACAAGTACAAGTAGTCTCCCCTGTTGACCTTGGGTTGAGCTTTAACTACTGACTTAGATTTGAGAGGTGACAGCTTCACTTTCTTGACTGCCCTTGACTTTGTCCTTTTTGGCTTGCTAAGGATTGGTAAGTTGAAGTCAGGAATTGGTATGTTATCCCACTCTATTGGCTCATCCTTTGGCACAATAGGTTCACCATGTATGTTCCTGTAGGGATCCACCACCCTTATATCTTCAAATACCACACAGGGCTTTGATGTTTGAGTTGTAGCTGGTGTGGATTCCTTAGGAAATTGATCTTCCAATTCCTTGTCAACAACATCCAGTTTCGTTTTTGTTCTTCTAGCCAATTCTTTCTTCCTTGGGGATTTCTTCTGTACTTCAATTTTCTTCTTTGATTCAGCAGCTTCAGATAGTTGAGAGGGAATTTGTTGAGAAGAGTTTACAAACTGTAGCTTGGCCAAGATAGCAATCTGTTCTTTCTTTTGTTTAGGCTTCTTTGCATCTAGAGCATCTTACCTCTTTTCCTGCTTTAATCTGGCTTTTTCTTCTTTCTTTGCTTGAGCAAATTGTGGATGTCCAGCTACCACACAAATTTCCTTTCCATTTCTGAATATCTTAGCAATTCTCCTTTTTGAAGCTGAATCAGCTGGATCTTTATAGAAGACAATAGATCTTGACAGAAGCTTCTTTTCATCAGGCTTGGGTGTCTCATACACAGTGTCCACATGGTTCTTCCAAGATGATTTTGGATAATTTGCCCTTGGTTTAAGAATTGTTTCAGCCTTTGTAGACTTGATGCAGGAAGATTGTCCTTTTTCCAGATAGTTCATGCTCATCTCATTCACACTGATTGGCTTAACATGAGAGTGATGGATGGCTGACTGAACTGGCTCCTTGACTAGTTCAAACTTTTTCTGTATCTCCTCATCAATCTTATTCCAGTTGATCAAACTCAACTTTCCTTTTTCAACAACTTTCAAATTTGCTGCTGCTGCTTTAATTAGATCTATATCATCTGCAATTGTTGGCTTGGAGACTGTAATTGAAGGTACAATTACTTTGCTGATTTGTACTTGAAGTTTCTCCCCCTCAGTTGGTCCTTTCTCCCCCTTACTTGATTCTCTCTCCCCCTTTTTGTTATCATCAAGTTGAGGAGTTAGGCCTTGTGCTTTAGCCAGTTGCATGAGAAGATTTGTCTGAGTCTGTTGATTTTGAAGAAGGATAGCCACTGAATTCTTAATAACTTGAACTCTGTTTTCCAGCTTGGCTAGCTTCTTTTCAGAATCTGATTCTCTCCTCAATCTTAGTAATAGATCTTGCATGGTACCATATGGCATTACTGAATCCAGCTTCTCAGAATTATATGTCTTCAAGTCAGCTATATCTCTTTTTAGTTCATCCACACTCATATTCTGTCTTAAGTGCAGGATCTTTATGGGATGTAGAGAGTCTAGGTGAGCTTGAAGAATAGCCTTGGTACCAGCATCTGAAGTTTCCTGAAGGGCCTTTTGAATAGCCATCACTTGCTTGACCAAAGACACATCAAATTGTCCTGGTGTAAATTCCTTTGTCCATGCCCATCCAGGTAAATTTAAAACAGAACTTGGGCCTTCATCTCCCCCTAAGTTCATGCTTCCATCTAAAGAAACAGAGTCATCATCATTAGAATTTACTCCAAATTCTTCAGATGGCTCACCAGCTTGAGAAGGCATCCTATTGACAACAGCTTTATCTCTTTGAAGAGATTCTGAGGTGTGTACTAAATTCAAAGTCTGTTCTGCCTCCATATTGCCCTGAGCAGCCAACAATTGATAGGCTGACACAGGATGAGTAAAAGTGTCAGCATCCAAGGAAATGTTATCAATTTCAGCTTTGTAATGTTGCTGAAATTGTCTTCCCTTTTCAGCATCATCCACAATCATTGACTCACTAGCAATGGCTGGATCCACCCTTATTTCTCCTCTACCTGCCTTTCTCTCATAATCTCTCTTTTGTTACATCAGGGTCTCACCCTGGCTCCCCACCCTCACACCCTCACCTTCACCTACTAAGGCGGGACTCCTCTCACTCACTTTTGCCAATCCTGAATAAATGGATTGCTGAGATTCACTCTTTTCCTCTCCTTTTGCCTGGGAGCAACCCAGCCTCTCACTCAATGCACTCTCCTCTCTCAGTCCTAAGAGTGACTGTATTACCACTAAATCTTCTGCACTAGAAATAATTGAAGTTTGAAGTTGTGCAGAGACACTCGACGGATAAGTGATATCCATCGGGCGAGTGGTAAAGCTATCCGACGGATAACTGATGTTAAGATTATCCGTCGGGATACAATCACTACTCGACGGATGAGCAATATCCATCGAGAGAGTAGAAATGAATGAGGTGGGAAGAGAAACTATTGTTGACTCTGTGTTGATTGAAGTTATTTGAGGCACAAATGTCACAATAGTATCTGAAAGAATTGGCAAGTGAGCCAACTAATCATCTAAAAGATGATGCTCACTTGCACTAGATTTTGGCTTCCCCAACAGAGTTAAAGAAGGGGAATCAGGAATTGAAGTGTTTATCATATCCACTTCCAGAGAGTTTGTTGGTGAGTATGGTGTTTCAGAGGCTTCTATTATAAGAGATTTTGGCTGTGACTCCACATTTATTGGAGCCACATCAATCTGAATTTGAGAAAGTGCAGGGACTGTGTCTTTAGCACCAGTTTGCACTGTGTGTGTGCCCTGTGCATCCCTAGTTGTTTTGGATTTCTTCTTTCTTGTGTAAGTTTGGGGTGAGCTTGTATCCCTAACCCTTTTGGCATGTGCTCTTGGATGAGAGCTTTGTTCAATAGCCATATCCTTTTGGGAGGATGCAGCTAGAAGTGAGCTTTTGTCCTTTTTAAGTACTGCAGTTTGTTGGGAAACTGCAGTGTGGCTAGGCTGGGATTCACTCAACTCTCCAACCTTATCCTTGGGGTTTTTTTGATGTTCACCCCTTCCCTCACCTAACTGACCCTCCTCCACACTCCCCTCTTTGGCTTTGGTGGATTTTTCAACTAGTACCTTTTGAGAGATACCAGAGGGGGTTTTCTTTGACTTGGATTTAGAAATTACAGTTGTTTTGGCAGCTTTGGTAGACAACTATTTGGTCATTGTCACAGTTGCCATAGCTACTCCTGAACTCAAAAAAATTGAGGAGATTGGAATAGTTGAGGGTATGGATGAACTTACCTCACTTACCTGAGGTGTCTGCATTACAGGAAAGTAGAACATTGGCACATCCCTATGATGGTTGGCTCTGTTCAAATCTGCAATGATTCTTCTCTCTTGAACCCAACAAGCTAATTTGTTGTTTGGGTTCTCAAGTACAATCTCTTGACAAAGATGGTTAGCCAATATCATGAAAAATCTAGCATAATATACATTCTTTCCCCTTTTGGCTAACTCACCTAGTTTAAAAACTAACTCATACAAGACAAGGTCACTGAAGTTGTAAAATTTATCTGTAACTAGCATGTATATCATGTTAAGCATGGAAATGTTCACAGAATCAAAATTACTGATTTTACCAGAGAAAACTTTAGTCACAACATCACACATGAAACTCCATTCCTTCCTAAGACCTAATCTTCTAATATCACTTAGCTTAGTAGTAGGAAGTGCATAATGCATGGAGTTAAGCATATTGATAATATCAGTGTCATTGTGTGGTGAAGTTACATTATCATCAGGAATTTTGAAACATGCTTTTATCACATCACTATTGATACAGAACTCATTACCTTTGATAGTTAGAGTGATGGTTTTGTCAGTAGAGTTGTAGATTGCAGTGGTCCACATCTCTTCAACAAATTCACAGAAAATTGTGGGTGATTCAAGCATGGCATAGCTTAACTTGCAGTTCTTCACAAAGTCCATCATCTTGTGGTAGTCTTCTGATTGCTGAATACCCTTATTGACCAAAGCAGTGAAGTTGTTCTTCTCATAAATGAACCCAGTCTGAGACATAATCTTTACTACAGGTGCCATTGTTAGAGAATGAAAGCTTGAAGAGAAAGAGGATATTTGCTTGAGAGAGAAAAAAATAAAAGCAGTTGAATTTGAGAATGATAAAAGAAAATAATTGGAATGAAATAAGCTTTTATACTATCTCAAAAACAACGGATGAAAATAATAAAGAAAAGTAAATTAACCAATAGAAATTGCCTAAAATAGTCGTTTTAAAAATAAACTGTAAAAATTCCACCCATTATCCGTCGTGTAATGCTTAC
The DNA here is from genome assembly GCF_009905375.1 of Apium graveolens. Classification (NCBI taxonomy): domain Eukaryota; kingdom Viridiplantae; phylum Streptophyta; class Magnoliopsida; order Apiales; family Apiaceae; genus Apium; species Apium graveolens. Next base: position 131,337,554 of record NC_133648.1, read on the forward strand.
AAACTATAAGTATACTCGATGGATAATGTTCAGGGAATTAACGGTTAAGATTTAGACACTTCGACGGATGAGAATAAACTGTTATCCGTCGGGTTTTAAAAGGTTCCAGAAAAGCAATTGATTTTTATTTGCAAATAGTATATCGACGGATGACTCAACTCGATGGATAATGGTCATCCGTCGAGATGCAAATTTTGACTTAGCCAAAATTTCATCCATTACTAAAAATCAGCTAAATTTCTGGCTACTTTTCAACTTGCAAAATAACTCAGATAAATTCAAGAGTAATTAAGCATACCTAACTCACTTACCAACCTAGAAAAGGTGGATTCATCCAGTGGCTTGGTAAAGATATCTGCAAGTTACTTCTCACTTGGAACAAAATGTAACTCTACAGTACCATTCATTACATGTTCCCTTATGAAATGGTACTTGATGTCTATGTGCTTTGTCCTTGAATGTTGCACTGGATTTTGAGTGATGGCAATTGCATTTGTGTTATCACAGAAAATAGAAATCCTCTCAACTTGCAAACCATAGTCTAACAATTGATTTTTCATCCATAAAATCTGTGCACAGCAACTGCCAGCAGCAATATATTCAGCTTCAGTTGTAGAAGTAGAAACTGAATTTTGCTTTTTACTGAACTGGGACACAAGCTTGTTTCCTAGAAATTGACAAGTTCCTGTTGTGCTTTTCCTGTCAATTCTGCAATCTGCATAATCTGCATCTGAATAACCAGTTAGATCAAAACCAGAATCTCTAGGATACCAAATGCCAAGTTTTGGTGTTCCCTTGAGATATCTGAAAATTCTCTTAATAGCTATCAAGTGAGACTCTCTAGGATCAGCCTGAAATCTAGCACATAAACATGTAGCAAACATTATATTTGGCCTACTAGTTGTTAAGTACAGAAGTGAGCCAACCATGCCTCTATAGCTTGAAATATCCACAGACTTTTCAGTAGTGTTTAATTCAAGCTTAGTTGCAGTGGCCATGGGAGTTTTTGCAGATGTGCAATCCATTAGATCAAACTTCTTTAAAAGATCAAAAATATATTTAGTTTGACTAATGAATATTCCATCACTAACTTGTTTAACTTGTAAACCAAGAAAGTAAGTTATTCTCCCATCATACTCATTTCATACTTACTTTGCATCAGTTTGGCAAACTTTTTACAAAGTTTCTCATCTGTAGAGCCAAAAATAATATCATCTACATAAATTTGAACAAGTATGCTAGAGCCATTAACATTTCTGAAAAATAAAGTTTTATCTACAGTACCTCTTGTGAAGTGATTTTCCAAAAGAAACTTTGATAAAGTGTCATACCAGGCTCTAGGTGCTTGCTTCAGTCCATAAAGTGCTTTCAGTAGATAATAGACATACTCTGGAAAATTTGGATCTTCAAAGCCAGGAGGTTGACTAACATACACTTCTTCCTCCAAATCTCCATTCAGAAAGTCACTTTTGACATCCATTTGATAGACCTTGAAATTGGCATGGGCTACATAGGCTAAGAAGATTCTGATGGCTTCAAGTCTTGTAACAGGAGCAAATGTTTCATCAAAATCTATTCCTTCTTGCTGGCAATAGCCTTTAGCAACCAATCTGGCTTTGTTCCTTACTACTATACCATTTTCATCCATCTTGTTTCTGAATACCCATTTGGTGTCTATTGGATTCTTTCCTTTAGGCTTGGGTACCAGCTTCCATATTTTATTCCTTTCAAATTGGTTTAGCTCCTCCTGCATAGCTAAAATCCAATTAGGATCTAACAAAGCTTCTTCTACCTTCTTTGGTTCTTCCTTTGACAGAAAGCTGCTGTATAGACATTCTTCCTGAGTTGCTCTTCTTGTTTGAACTCTAGAAGAAACATCACCAATAATCAGTTCAAAGGGGTGATCTTTTGTCCATTTCCTTGGTTGAGGTAGATTAGCTCTAGATTAATAGACCTCAATGTTGTCTTGATGTGTGATTGAGTTTTGATTGCTAGAAACTCCCCCTGAGTTTGTGGATCTTTGATTTGAGAAAGGGGTACTTTCTATGGGTGATCTGCCTTGACTTCCTGCTCCTTTTGATAACCCGACGGATGGTGAATTTTGAGTACCGACGGATGAGGCAGGTTGTCTACCGACGGATAACACAGATTGCCTTCCGACGGATGAAGCATTTTCCAACTCGACGGATGTTGAGTTTTGTGCTTCATTGGTGGTAGATTTGTCTGCATTATCCTTAGACACTGTTTCTTGATCACTCTCATCATCACTTCCATCACTGACCATCTCAACATTGTCGAATTTGAGGCTCTCATGGTAATCTCCATCTTTCAGTCCTTCAATCTTTTTATCATCAAACACAATTCTTTCTTTGTAAACTCCACTAGAGGAATGCCTCTTACCAGTTCTTTCTTTACCAGCTCATTCATGGTCTTGAAGTTTAAATGGGATAGCTTCTTGTGCCATAGCCAACTATCATCTTGACTTGCTATACTGAGAAGACAAGTTACAGATTCTGTGTTAGTTGAGTTGAAGTCAACTAGGTACATATTTCCTCTTCTCACACCAGTGAGAACCACTTTGTTGTTTTGATTGTTAGTCACAACACAGGCTTCTTTGTTGAAGGTTACTGAGTTGCCTTTGCCACAAAGCTGGCTGATACTCAACATATTGTGTTTGTGACCATCCACTAAGGCAACCTCTTCAATGATGACATTGTCCTTTGAAATCAAGCCATATCCCACAGTATAACCTTTGCTGTCATCTCCAAAAGTGATACTTGGGCCAGCTCTCTCCTTAAACTCTGTGAGCAGAGTAGAATCACCAGTCATGTGTCTTGAACAACCACTATCCAAGTACCAAAGATTCCTTCTGTTTCCCTGCACACATCAAAATCAAATCAAGTTAATTTTGGTACCCAAGTTTCCTTGGGTCCTGCCTTGTTAGCTTTCTTCTTCTATTTCTTAGGTTTTATCTCATTTGACTTAGGAATTTCAGATTCTTCCTTAGTCAATTGGGTTGTACCTTTGAAACTACTAAATGCAGCAGAATTATCATGCATGTTATGGCTAACAGGAACTGGCATGCTTGGTGCAAACATGTTATTCCAGTAAGGCATCCTAAATGGCATTTGAGGCATATTGTATGCAGCATAATATGGATTAGGTGCAAATGGCATATTAGCAGACTGTGCATTTATATTCTGTGTAGGCATAGCATTAACAGGCATGGCATTCATGTTAGGAAATTGAGGTTGAACAAACGTGGGAGTAGGCATGGCAGATTTACAATTAACAGACAAATGATTTACACTACCACACTTAACACAGATTTTTCTAGGAGCATATTTATCAGGTGTGTAGTTATTGTGTTTGTTAATCCCTACTTAACCATTCCTATTGTTTTTCTTTTTAGTCTCTGTTTTTACCTCTATTTTCTCAAGTCTGTCACTTAACTGTTTGACAGTCATGCGACCAACATTAGCCTTTTTCCCTTTCTTAGCTTGACTTGCCTCTCTAAAACAAAGTTCTTGGAAATAGACCCATACTTATCATTTAGCTTGATTAATTTGGCTTTGCTAATGGGTTTTCTTACAGCCGACGGATGAGGATTTTTATCATTCGACGGATAACACTTTTTGTTATCCGACGGATAGTCCTCATCATCCGTCGAATCTACATCTGTTAGCAACCCATCTACCAAAATAGGTTCTAGTTTCTCTTTATTCTTTTTCCAGGCTTCATCACAAAAAGACTCAATTCCTTGAACTTTGGTGATTTGAGCATGAACATCCCTGGATGTTTTCCATGCTTTAATCACCTTTTGTTCACGCTCGAGCTGCTTCTTCAAAATTTCTTCCTTTTTCAAGGACTCAGTTAATTCCTCCTTGGCAATCTTACACTCAATTTTTAGTTTCTCAAACTCGACAAACTGAGACTCAAGCACATTATTCCTCTTACTTAAAAACAAGTTATTTTCTTTGATTTTAGCATTTTCTTTAGTGAGAGACTTAAGTGTAACACGCAAATGATACAATTCTGTAGACATGTCATTTATTGCATCATTACACTCAGTTTTAGATAAATGTGCAAGGTTTGTAGTGATTACCTGATTGCTTGAGGAACTTGTCACTATTTTATCAGACTTGGCCATTAGGGCTAGATTAACATAGCTGACATCTTCATCTTCATCCAAACCATCAGCTGCCCAATCATTCTCTTGTGTAATAAAAGCCCTTTCCTTTTGTTTGAGTAGATCAAGGTATTTTTGCTTATAATCCACAAACTCAAATCTTTTCTTACTGGAATCTGACTTTCTACACTCATTTGCAAAATGCCCTGCCAAGCCACATTTGAAACATTTGAATTTTGACTTATCCACCATGTTTCTATTTGGCTTGGCTGCTCCAAAGTTCTTCTTGAACTTGAGCTTGGCAAATCTTCTTGAAAGAAATGCTAGGTGCTCATCAATGTCCTCCATGTCATCTTGGCTCAATGAATCTTCACTTTCTGCAGCTAGCCCCTTACCCTTATTCTCACAGACCTTTGAAGTTGATTCTACAGCTTCCATCTTCACTTCCTTCTCCTTTTCCAGATCAGCAACTAGTGCAATGGATCCTCCTTTCTTCTTTCCTCTCTCCATTCTTTCATCATGCTCTATCTCAAGCTCATAGGTCTTCAGAATGCCATACAGTCTCTCCAAAGTAAACTCCTTATAATCTTGTGAGTTTCTCAATGAGACTGTCATTGGTTTCCATTCCTTTGGAAGAGATCTGAGAAATTTCAGATTGGAGTCTTTAGTCTGATAGACTCTTCCATGCAACTTAAGAGCATTTAGTAGTTTTTGGAATCTACTAAAAATGTCAGTGAGTGACTCACTTTCTTCATTGTGAAAATGCTCATATTGCTGAATCAGGAGCTGCATTTTATTTTCTCTTACTTGCTCAGTGCCATCACAAATTATCTGTATTGTGTCCCAAACTTCCTTGGCAGTTTTGCAGTTGATGATGTTATCAAATATGTCTGCATCAACACCATTGAACAAAATGTTAATGGCCTTTTTATCTTTCCTGACATGTTCAATGTCAGGATCAGACCATTCATGCCTTGGCTTTGGAACAGATGGCTCGTTTCCTGTTGCAGCTCTCATTGGAACATGAGGGCCTCTTTCTATACAGTCCACATAGGCCTCATCTTGAGAAAGCATATGAAGATGCATCTTTACCTTCCAATGATGGTAATTATCTTTATCAAGAAAAGGAATCTTGACTCCAACATCTTTCTTGTTCATCTTGCTGAATTGTTTTGATCTTTAAACTCTTTGTAGATTAAGAGCTTGCTCTGATACCACTTGTTAGTCCCTTAACAATATAGCAAGAATTACAGAAGGGGGGTTGAATGGAATCCTTGAACCTTTTTCTTGAAATAAAAATGTTCAACTCGAATATAGATATAATGTTTTGATTAGCACAATGCGGAATAGAAACTTAATTGAATCAAAACATAAGTAATTAAAAACAAGAGTCTTTAAAAACTTTCTGGTGGATTTAAACAATTCCACCAGAGATATATATAATATATCGAGAGGACTCTGTGTGCAGGAATGCTCACAACTGCTTACAAATGGAACTACTGAGAATACAGGAAATGCTAAGGATTCTGCTTACAAAGATTTCTCTGTTTTTGTGTTTCTCAGCTATCTCAGTTATTTTTCTATTTGCTACTCTCTTGGTTTATATAATACCAAGATTATAAAGTCAAAAAGACTGAACAAATATAAAATCTAACAGTCTTAAGCTTTGCTACTTTTCGTCCTCTATTACCCAGTTAATGGGCTTCCACAGTGTGTTTGTATACATCTCGACGGCTGTGTGTCAGCTTTCACTGTTCAATAGCTGTTTGAATTCTTCATATGATCATCTGTCGACTTTCAGAACATCCGTTGATGATTTAATTGATCATCCGTCGACTACTATATTAAACATCCGTTGATAGTCATTTGATCATCCGTCGATGGCTTTGTTAATCATCCGTCGCTAGCTATTTTGGCACTTGACTCTATATCACTTATGCAGAAATACAAGACATCATTTGTGTACAATTAATCAACCTATTCTGCATATCTAGTTAAAGTCAACATGACTTATATGCTACTACAGATTCTATACAAAGGTGCATACATAACTGTGCTACAAACTTATTATTACATAAGCTACTCACTCGATGGATAATAAGTTAATCATCCGTCGGGACTATAATGAGTTATCCGTCGGGACTATAATTCTTATCCATCGAGTGCTACATAATTTCACTAAGTAAAATCTACTTAGATGTTTTGTTTATGAAATCATCAAGTACACAACATATGCACAACAATAAACGCTCATTAGAGTACCTGAAACACGACCGGAAATAATCAGTAACAAGTCTTAATCAATGAGTCCTAATGACCACTGATGGCAAGTACATAAACTAAACAAATTAATACCGAGTCCCCGACAGCGGCGCCAAAAACTTGTTAGGCACAAAGCATGCACTAATAATTCACGCAAGTATACGCGTTCGCAAGTAATATAGAATGATTTCTAGTTCGTTTCCACAAAGACTCAGACTAATTATGTTCAATTAACACTTACTCACCAATGTATGATTACTTCTCAATGTCAAGACAATAACACTTAAGGTTGATAACTAATTATTAATTACGATTAAATACGAGAATTAAACACTTAAATTAACACTTGAATTAACAATAATAAACACACATGAGATCATAACTTCATTACTACTTCATTAAATAGTTATTGTTATTACCCTTAGCATGTAACAGTGATAATATTAATTGAACAACACGAAACTGATAAAAGCCAACTTTCGTTGTACAAGTACCATTCTACCAAGCATCCACAATTAAGATAGAAGTTGATTAGGCATCAATTATGTTGAAACCCTATATGTCTACAGAATTTGACAACATAACGGTTTAAGTCATTATGATTACACTGGGCAAGTAAAACGGTTAGAGTTACCCACTAATCATGCATACAATACATGAACCTATGCTAGCATGGCAAGTTCTAAATCTCAAGATTCATTGTCGCTTTACAAGAGATTAACAGGCTATCTTATATGTTCGCGACGCACATAAGATGAATAAGCATAACCTATGCTAGATATCATACAATCATCACATACCAAGGTATTAAACAATTAACTAAAGAAATCTATAGTAAATCCGCTACGACCCCATGATCACAATTAGCCCATGATAGAGCTCATCGTCACCGTTGGTTCATATGAAAACATGATAATAACACAATGATATAAATTAATAAAAAAATTACTTATTAAAACCAGAGTACGTCACAAGAGTATTAAGGTTCAAAGTAAAGAAAACTAGCATCCACTATTACAACGAATAAAAGAATCATAAGATAACGTATGCTTCATCTTCTTCGTTGTGGTGTGCTAAAATGGTCTTCTTAATCTTCTCTCCTTGCTCCTTGCTTGATTGATACTTGTACTTCTTATTGTGAAACGTCTCTCAAGATTAATTATATAGAAGTCCACAAGAAACAGCGCCGTCAGAAGCCCAATAGAAGTCTAATTATAAAAATCCAGATTCTAAAAATACGACCCCAGGCGGCCGCCTCAGTTCCCAGGCGGGCGCCTGCATTTGCAGGCAGTCGCCTCACATCCCAGGCGGGCGCCTGCACTGCTTCCGGAAAAATCAACTTGTTGCTCCTGATTTTGCTGAATTCTTCGCACAACTCCCCCCAATTGGTTCCAAGTACTTCCCCAGGCTTATTATGATGAAATCTCCCTACTTATGCAAGTTATACCCTGAAATAAAAAATACTAGAAAAACGCATCAAATACACAAAATACTTGATTTCTAGACATCAATTCAAGCCAATATAAGACGTTCTAAGTGGTATAAAATGCCACTTATCACCTGTAGGATTCTCTAAGTCATGTTGACTACTAGATTGATATGCAGAATAGGTTGGCTAATTGTAAATATGAGATGTCTTGTAATTATGTATAAGTGAAATAAAGTCAAGTGACAGATAGACTCCCGACAGATGATCTACAAGGCTCCGGACGGATGATCAACATATTCTCGACGGATGTTCAGCATAATCCCGACGGATGATCATATTCAAAATAGTTGTTGATAGTGATAACACGGTCACATGCGTCGGGTGTTTGCAAAAGGAATGTGGCAGCCTGTTAAGCAGGATTTTGAGAATAAAGAAGCATTACCATTTCTATGCAAATGTGAAGATATTCAAAGATGCTGGATAGAGTAATGTTGTAGCATGATATTAGACTAGATTTATTTTGTTTTATTATCTTGTCTTATATTCATGTAAACTTGGTGATATATAAACCAAGTGTAGCAAGTAGAACAACTAACTAAGCAAGCACATTTTTCAGAGAGATAGATAAAGCTGAACTTGTTAAGAATTTATCTGTAGTTTGTTTGTTCACTTGTAAAACAGCTGTGTGATATTCAAAGTATCACAGAGTTCTCAATCTGATATATATATCTCTGGTGGATACTTTCAAATCCACCAAAAAGTTTTAAAGCTTGTGTTTTATTACTTAGTGTTTTGATTTCTGTTACTTCTTTATTCCACATTACAGCAAATCATACACTATTATATATATTAAGTTAGAACAATTTTAAAATCTCAAAAGTTGCCAGAATTACATTCAACCCCCCTGTAATTCTTGTTGTATTTTTAGGGAATAACAATTGGTATCAGAGCAAGCTCTTGAAGTACAAAGAGTGTAAAGATCACAACAATCAACAAGATGAGCAAAAACGATGTTAGAGTTAAAATTCCATTTCTGGATAAAGACAACTATCACCACTGGAAGGTGATGATGCACCTACATCTTCTTTCTCAAGATGAAGCCTATGTGGATTGCATTGAAAGAGGTCCTCATGTCCCTATGAGAGCTGCTACAGGGAATGAACTATCAGTTCCAAAACCTAGGCATGAATGGTATAATCCAGAAATTGAACAAGTGAGGAAAGATAAGAAGGCCATGAACATATTGTTTAATGGTGTTGATGGTGATATGTTTGATAACATCATTAACTGTAAAATAGCCAAAGAGGTGTGGGACACAATACAGATTATTTGTGATGGTACTGAGCAAGTAAGGGAGAACAAGATGCAACTCTTGATTCAGCAATATGAGCATTTTCATTGTAAAGAAAGTGAGTCACTCACTGATATATTCAGTAGGTTTCAAAAACTATTGAATACTCTAAAACTGCATGGAAGAGTCTATCAGACAAAAGACTCTAACCTCAAGTTCCTTAGATCTCTCCCAAATGAGTGGAAGCCAATAACAGTCTCATTGAGAAATTCACAAGATTACAAGGAGTTTGAAAAATTGAAATTAGAATGCAAGGTTGCTAAGGATGAACTTACTGAATCCTTAAAGAAAGAGGAGATTTTAAGAAAGCAACTTGAACGAGAACATGAAGTAATTAAAGCATGGAAATCATCCAGAGATGTTCATGCTCAAATTACTAAAGTTCAAGGTATAGAATCCTTTTGTGATGCAGCCTGGAAAAAGAGCAAAGAGAAGCTTGATTCCAATATGGTTGAAGGACTCTTTACAAATGTGGACTCGACGGATGATGAAAATCATCCGTCAAATAATCAAAAGGACTATCGGCCGAGAGACAAGGAGCCACATCTGTCGGCTGTGAGTAAACCAGTTAGCAAAGCTAAGTTAGTTAAATTGAATGAGAAATATGGATCAGTTTCTAAAAACTTTGTTCCAGGAGAATCAAGTTAAGTTAGAAAAGATAAGAAAGTTGATGTTGGTCATATGTCTACCAAGCAATTAAATGACAGACTGGAAAAGATTGAGGTTAAAACAGAAGCTAAAAGGAAAAACAATAGAAATGGGAAGGTAGGGATTAACAAACATAACAACTACACACCTGATAAATATGCACCAAAGAAAAATATGTGTTAAGTGTGGTAGTGTTAATCACCTGTCTGTTAATTGCAAGATTGTTATGCCTACTCCCATGTCAGCACCTTTTTCTTTTTCCAACATGAATGCCATGTCTGCAATGCCTATAAATGTTATGCCTTCCCAGAATATGAATGCACAATTTGTTAATATGCCATTTGCACCTAATCCTTATTATGCTGCATTTAGTATGCCTCAAATGCCATTTAGCATACCTTACTGGAATAACATGTTTGTAAATAACATGCCTTTTCATGTAAACCAAAATATGCATGTTAATTCTGTTTCAATGACTGGTTTCAAAGGTCCAACTCAAATGACTAAGGATGAATTTGAGAACCTTAAATCAAATGAGGTCAAACTTAATAAACCAAAGAAAAAGGCTAACAAGGCAAGACCCAAGGAAACTTGGGTACCAAAATCAACTTGATTTGGTTTTGATGTGTGCAGGGAAATAGAAAGAATCTTTGGTATCTAGACAGTGGTTGCTCAAGGCACATGACTGGAGATTCTACCCTGCTCACTGAGTTCAAGGAAAGAGCTGGCCCAAGTATCACTTTTAGAGATGACAGCAAGGGTTATACTGTGGGATATGGCTTGATTTCAAAGGATAATGTCATCATTGAAGAGGTTTCCCTAATGGATGGACTCAAGCATAATTTGTTGAGTATCAGCTAGCTTTGTGATAAGGGCAACTCAGTCACTATCAATTCAGAAGCCTGTGTTGTGACCAATAAAAGGAGCAACAAAGTGGTTCTCACTGGAGTGAGAAAAGGGAATTTGTACCTATCTGATTTCAACTCATCAAATGCAGACTCAATAACTTGTTTTCTCAGTAAAGCAAGTCAAGATGAAAGTTGGCTATGGCACAAAAAGCTATCCCATCTAAACTTCAAGACCATGAATGAGCTAGTCAAGAAAGAATTGGTCAGAGGTATCCTTCAAGTGGAGTTTACTAAGAATGGATTGTGTGATGCCTGCCAGAAAGGAAAGCAGATTAAAGTATCATTCAGAAAGAAGCTTGATTCAACAACTGAAGAACCTTTGCAACTATTGTACATAAATTTATTTGGACCAGTCAATGTGTTGTCCATCTCAAGGAAAAGATATTGCCTAGTAATTGTAGATGATTCCTCAAAGTTCTCTTGGACATATTTTCTAAAGTCCAAAGATGAAGCTAGTGAAATCATCATCAATCACATAAGGCAAGTCAACAGTCATCTTGACTTCAAAGTAAGAAGCATCAGGAGTGACAATAGAACTGAGTTCATGAATTCTGTGATGAGCTCATTTTGTGAAGAAAATGGGATTATGCATGAGTATTCTGCAACTAGAACCCCACAACAAAATGGATTGGTGGAAAGGAAAAACAGATCTCTTATTGAAGTTGCAAGAACAATGCTGGAAGAATCAAAGTTACAAACATATTTTTGGGCTGAAGCTATGAATACTACATGCTACACTCAGAATATTTCTTTGGTTAATCAAGAAAAATGCATGACTCCCTATCAATTGTTCAAGAATAGGAAACCAACTCTAAATTTCTTACATGTCTTTGGCTGCAAATGTTATATCTTAAGGATTGAAACTGATCAACATGGAAAGTTTGATGCTAAAGAAGATGAAGGAATTTTTGTTGGATATGCTGTGGAAAAAGAATATAGAGTCTACAATCTAAGAACCAACATTGTTATGGAATCTGTACATGTTGTGTTTGATGATAAAAAGATTGAAGGAATGCAAGATGGAAATTTCCATGAGAGCCTCAAATTCGATAATATTGAGATGGTTAGTGATGATAGTGATGATGAAAGTGATCAAGAAATAGTGGCTAAGGACAATGCAGAAAAATCTACAACGAGTGAAGCACATAACTCAGCATTCATCGAGTTACATAATGCTTCATCCGTTAGTAGACAATCAGCTTCATCCGTCGAGATACAAAGTGTATCATCCATCGGAACAATATGAGAAGCTGAGCCTCAAAATAGATCCACAAACTCAGGGGGAGCTTCTTATAATCAAAACTCAGTCACACATCAAGACAACAATGAGGCCTCTTCATCTAGAGCTAATCTACCACAACAGAGAAAATGGACTAGAGATCACCCTTTTGAGCTCATTATTGGTGATGCATCTTCTAGAGTTCAAACAAGGAAAGCAACTCAAGAAGAATGTCTGTATATCAGCTTTCTTTTTAAGGAAGAACCAAAGAAGGTAGAAGAAGCTCTATTGGATCCTGATTGGGTTTTAGCTATGCAGGAAGAGCTAAACCAATTTGAAAGGAACAAGGTATGGAAGCTGGTACCCAAGCCTAAAGGAAAGAATCCAATTGACACCAAGTGGGTATTCAGAAACAAGATGGATGAAAATGGTACAGTTGTCAGGAAAAAAGCTAGATTGGTTGCTAAGGGCTATTGTCAACAAGAAGGAATAGATTTTGATGAAACTTTTGCTCCTGTTGCAAGACTTGAAGCCATCAGAATTTTCTTAGCCTATGCAGCTCATGCCAATTTCAAATCTATCAAATGGATGTCAAAAGTACATTTCTGAATGGAGATTTGGAGGAGGAAGTCTATGTCAGTCAGCCTTCTGGTTTTGAAGACCCAAATTTTTCAGAATATGTCTACTATCTTTTGAAAGCACTTTATAGATTGAAGCAAGATCCTAGAGCCTGGTATGATACTTTGTCAAAGTTTCTCTTAGAAAATCACTTCACAAGAGGTACTATTGACAAAAATTTATTCTTTAGAAATGTTAATGGCTCTAGTATACTTGTTCAAATTTATGTAGATGATATTATATTTGGCTCTACAGATGAAAAACTTTGTAAAAAGTTTGCCAAATTAATGCAAAGTAAGTATGAAATGAGCATGATGGGAGAACTAACTTACTTTCTTGGATTACAAGTTAAGCAAGTTAGTGATGGAATATTCATTAGTCAAACCAAATATATTTATGATCTTTTAAAGAAGTTTGATATAATGGATTGCACATCTACAAAAACTCTCATGGCCACTGCAACTAAGCTTGAATTAAACACTACTGAAAAGTCTATGGATATTTCAAGCTATAGAGGCATGGTTGGCTCTCTTCTGTACTTAACAGCTAGTAGGATAGATATAATGTTTGCTACTTGTCTTTGTGCTAGACTTCAGGCTGATCCTTGAGAATCTCACTTAGTAGCTATTAAGAGAATTTTCAGATATCTCAAGGGAACACCAAAACTTGGCATTTGGTACCCTAGAGATTCTGGTTTTGATCTAACTGGTTATTCAGATGCAGATTATGCACGTTGTAAAATAGATAGAAAAAGTACAACAGGAACCTTTCAATTTCTAGGAAACAAGCTTGTGTCCTGGTTCAGTAAAAAGCAAAATTCAGTTTCTACTTTTACAGCTGAAGCTGAATATATTGCTGCTGGTAGTTGCTGTGTACAGATTTTATGGATGAAAAACCAACTAATGGACTATGGTCTATAAGTGGACAGAATTCCTATTTTCTATGATAACACAAGTGCAATTACCATCACTGAAAATCCAGAACAGCATTCAAGAACAAAGCACATAGACATGAAGTACCACTTCATTAGGGAACATGTGATGAATGGTACTGTGGAACTTCATTTTGTTCCAAGTGAAAAGCAGCTTGTAGATATCTTTACCAAACCACTTGATGAATCCACCTTTTCTAGGTTGGTAAGTGAGTTAGGTATGCTTAATTATTCTTAAATTATTTCTGATAATTTTGCAAGTCTCCAATGCAGCCAGAAACTTAATTGATTTTTCTGTTTTAGATGGAATTTTGGCTAAATCAAAATTTACATCTCGAGGGATGCTCATTATCCATAGAGCTTGATCATCTATCAAAATAGAATATATTAATAAAAATCAATTACTTTTCTGGATTATTTTATACCTGACGGATAACTGCTTTATCCTCATCCGTCGAATTGTCTACATCTTAGCCGTTAAAAGTACTGAACATTATCCATCGGATATACTTACAATATGTACGTATATCACGATGGTTAATTGACAGAATTTTGACAGTTTATTTTATTTTAAACGGCTATTTTAGACTATTTTGATTGGTTACTTTATTTTACTTTATTACTTTTGACAGTTTATTTATGAGATAGTATAAAAGCTAAATTCATTTTCATTCTTTTCTTTTATCATTCTCAAAGCAATTTCTCTAACTCTCTTCTTCTCCAAAGCAAATACTCACTCTCTCTGCAAATTTCCTCACCTTAACAAGGGCACCAGTAGTCAAAATTATGTCTCAGTCTAGATTCATCTATGAGAAAAACAATTTTGTAGCTCTTGTGAACAAGGAAATTCTGGCGTCTGAAGATTTTCACAAAATGATGGACTTTGTGAAGGGATGCAAACTCAGTTATACTATGACGGAATCACCCACAATCTACTGTGAAGTTATGGAGGAGATATGGACAACTGTTGTGTACCAGTCTACTGATAAAACCATAACTTTTACTCTCAAAGGTAAGCAATAATGCATTAACAGTGATGTAATTCAAGCATGCATTAAGATTCCTGAGAACACTACTACTGAACCACACACAGATGCTAATTTAGTTAGCATGCTTAATTCTATTGGCTATGCTCTTCCTACCACTAAGTTAAGTGAGATTAAAAGGCCAGGTCTTAGGAAAGAGTGAAGTTATTTGTGTGATGTAGTTACCAAAGTGTTTTCTGGTACGATAAGTAACTTTGATTCTGTCAACACTGTCATGCTTAACATGCTTTATATGCTAGTTACTGATAAGTACCATAATTTCAGTGACATGATCATGTTTGAGTTAGGTTATAAGGTTAGGGGAAATTAAAAAGAGAACTAAAAATATCTATTATGCTAGATTCTTTATGATTCTTGCTAACCATTTTGTTGAGGACATTGTTGTTGAGAACCCAACCAACAAACTGGATTGTTGGGTTCAATAAAGGAGAGTGCTTGCAGATCTTAACTGGGCAAGTCATCACAATGAGGTGCCCCTTTTCTATTTTCTAATCATGGAGGGCCCTCACGTAAGTGAGGTAAGTGTAATGTCTAGGAAATTTACGTCTGTATTATATCATAATTATAATAAATTATGTGTGTTAATGTGTCATTTATGTGTAATTATCTGTCAAACCCTAATTGTTACGTGTTACGTGTATTCCGTGTCATTTCAGTATTTTTAAGATATTTTTCAGATATTTTATTTTGCATTCATCACTTTCATTTCAAACGTTTTACGACCCAAACCATGATTTTAAAGCCAGTATTTCAAATAAAATAATGGGCCTTATTTTTCATCAAACGGCTTTTACCATCGCATTATTCTGAACATCTAGGCATTTTATAAATTTTCTTGTTTTGCGAAAAATGACTTTTCTGGGCCCCATTCGGTGTTAAAAACCCCACAAAAATCACATTTTTATTTTTATAAAGTTATAGGACTTTTATTTATATCATTTCTTTGTATTTTTGCAATATTCACAATTTTTGGGAAATTTTGGCATATATATTGCATATATAAAATATTTATAAATTAAATTTTAATACCCAAAAATTATAAAAATTAGGGCCAAATATTTTATTAGATGTATAATTAGCCCCTTAATTTTATTTAGGAGTATTAATTATTCAGCTATAAATACCTTAATTATTATTAATTTATTTAATTAAAAATCAGAAATTCTGCAATTATCCCCAATTTCCAGAAATTAGGGTTTGGTGTTCTTGAGTTCAACCAACGATTTGATCGTGATTCCGACCTCCAAATCAGACATGTAAGTAGTCGTTGCAAAGCTCTTGATCTCTACTTTCTATTCCTATCATCAATTTTGTGCTTTGTTGCTTCAATTTCAATTAGTATTTTAGGGTTCATGAACCGAAATTAGACATTTTGATTCGTGGGGTTATTGGCTGTAATTGATGCTTGTAATAGTTTCCTATGTTAGTTTACAGTTGATTTGTGCTATTTATTTGATCAAACGATTGCTCTAGGTGTTAGTTCTTATTTTAGGGTTTATGTGTATTTGAATTAGTTCGTTTTTTATTTTGTAAGAATCTAAGATTGTTTTGGTTATAGGGGTTTGATTGTAGAAGTAATAAGCTTTATTTTTGTATATTATTCGTAATTTTTCGTGTACGAAATCGTTACTTCGATTTTTGGCCGGAAAATGGTATGGTTTGATCGGAGAAATTGTTCTCGGAGTTATTAGATGATGATGTTGGCATGATTGTATTTCTGGAGTGATTTGGAGTGAAAACCTGCAAAGAATCGATTCGAATGACCTCGTTTTGATGCCGAATCGAAATCACCGAAGTTGGGTTGGTGTTTGTCGGCGCCGTCGGGTTTCGACCGGAAAAGACGAAGTCGTGGAGGAAGATAGCCGTTAAGTCCTTGACTGAGTTGTTGTGTCGCCGAGGAATCGAAGCAACACGAAATCAAGGCAGTAGCAGAACGATTTGAACCCAAATCGAACTCGCCGGAAACCGGTATAATCACCCGGATCTGGGGAAGGTTCGATCGGGTCGGGTCGTTCTTCAGGACCCGTTTACCAGAAATTCTGACCCGATTTTGATCCTGAAATTCCCTAATCTATTTTTCTGTTTGTGTTTCTGAATTTCAATTATTTAATTATATTTTTATAAATTCAAAAATCAGTTTTATTAATTCTATAAATCTAATAAAAATTAGATTTATGTTCTGAAAATAATTATTAATAATTTCTAAATTATGTTAATTCGAATTTAGTTACTTAATTAAATATTTAATTACTAATCTAATTATTTATCTAATTATTTATTTATTATTTAGTAATTAAGTAATTAATTAAGGATTAAGGATTAAAATTAATCGAATAGTATTATTTAAAGATTCGATAATTAGTTACATAAAACGAGTAACTCGTATTCATACGAGTAATTGAACGATGAATTAGAGAATGATTATTCGAGCGATAGTTAATTGTTCGAAGAATATCAGAATAATTATTCGTAACGAATAATTAAATACTGATAATTGATTAAATCATCGTTGTAGTTCAATAATTATGCGAGAAATGCGAGTAACTCGTAGAAATACGAATAGTTGATCGTCGAGTTGGAATATGATTCAATTAATAACTTATTTATTCGATAATTATCGTAACAGCTGATTGTATCGATTATTTATTTGTAAATAATCGATCTAATCGAATAAGTAATAATAAATTGTAAATATTTGCAATAAACTGTAATTAATCCTAATAATTAGGGATTAATTCTTTTAAATTATTAGATAATTATATATTATTATTAATTAGTTATTAATTACTAAAAAATAATTAATTATTTCGATAATTAATCAAGTAATTTTCAATAAATCATAACATATTCATTTTAACTCCAAAAATTATGGAAAAATTATTTTTGACTTTGATTCTTCTTAAATAATTATTTTAAAATTATTTTAGGGTTTAAAAATTAGTAATAATTATTTATATTGAATAATAAATTGAATTATCAGTGTTTAATTGATATTAATTAGACCGTTAATCCGATTTGAGCGAAACGAAAGCCCTTTGACTCAGAAAAATGAATTTTTTTCATTAAAAATAATATTAAGACCTAATTTCTTTTAGAAATTAGTTGGATTTGATATTTGTTTGATTATCAGTCGAAGTGCGTGCCGAGAAGAGTCTGAAAAATTCCGGAAAAATGGAAAACGAGTTAGATGGTGATCAGTGGAACGATTAGCGAGTTGATTTTGATTCTAAAAAAATTATTTTAACTATAAAAATGATTATGTGCTTATGTGCTTATGTGTATTATGTGGTTAATCGAGTCTTATCTGCTAATATATAATATACGAGTCAGTCATAAGCGCATGGGTAGATAATAGGAACGATGTGAAGTCGATTCAAGATACAATTGAAGTACAAACTAACTTAACCAGTCTATTTGTGCTAACAGAAGCTAAGCCCGCAAGGCAGGTTGAGTAGGTGATAGACGAAGGTGATTTAATTGCAGTGAGTCGCACAGAAGGCAAGTTTCTCCCCTATTCTATTTTCAGAATAGTGATATTTCTTCAGATTCTTATCACGCTTGCACTCTTTTGATTCTCTTATTCATACTTCATTTCTATTCTTGATTTATCATTTTTATTTAACTTTATTATTCATATTCCAATTGCTACTCACAATTATTGATATATTCTGGTGACTAGAATATGTAAAAGCATACCGATTGTTCCGGTTGCTATTCCAGGGACTGGATAATGATACTTTGGGGATTAAGTTTACTTAATCCTAAGGACCGGGACATAACCGGATCCTTGAAATGGGCCGTAGTGCCTGGGTGCCCGACAGGATCTATATAGTAAGATATAGATCTGCACTGTATCTTGGCTGATCAATAGGGTATAGATGCGAACTTGAGTCCAGTTTAGTTCGTTTGTATTCGCCATTAATGGCCTTCTTTCTATTCTCGCGGTGTTATATCTTTGCAGATATACCCGGGTTACGGATTCATTTAAATTGCTTTAACATTGTTTATATTTTGCGGACTTGTTGAGCAATTTTTGGCTCACCCTTTTTGTCGTTATTCACCTTATTGTTTTCAATTAAGAAGGAATATGAAACCCATCAGGACTCGAGTGGTAAAGAAGCGGGACAAGCCTCGGGATCCTCTCATACCCAAGGTGTTGATCCCAATCCAGGAAGAAAGCTTTGAGTAGCCCGAATAAGTGGTGTGTAGATAGTTAGTGTATGTTTGAATAAAAGATGAACTTAGTTTAAAATTGATTAGACAATGGGTTGTAATAAAGAGAGTTTGTGAGATTTTGAATTTGGTTTGTAATAAAAGTAGTTAGTGGTTCTTATTTTCATACTTCAACCTAAAAAGATCATGGTTAGTGTTAAAGGGGTTTAGTTTCATTTCTTTATTAATTATTAATCAGATTGTGCAGGTTTGGTGATTAGCTAGTAACCCCAGACTTATACCCCGGGTTTGGAGGGCGTTACAGGTTTGGCCTCAGAGCTGTAGGTTTTGTAATATCCCATATTTTCAAATATTATTATTATTATTATTTGGAATTATTATGTGATTTTTATGTGAATTTTTGTGAATTATACGATAAGTGGAATTGATTTTTGGGTGTTTATGCGTGATATTATTTGAGTATTTGAATTTTTTATATGTCCAGAATAAAATATAGATAATTGTGGTATTTTTCTGGTAATTTTTGGAGTGTTAGATGATTTTATATTGATTTATGAATTATTAATTATTTTCTGAATAATTACCAAAATTATTTTATACAGCCGGGAATCGTCCGACTTCAACCGTTTTTGCGTTTTTACAACCCGAAACTCTTCCGAAAACTTCTTCCTAACCTAATCCGGTAATTCTGGACATTTTCTGTGTTTTGACTTTTTCGATCCGGATTACGGTTTGATCCGTGCGCGGCCCGACGTAATATTTTCGATACGATAAGCATTTTGATAAATCAACAAAACCCGTATTCTCGAGAGACGGGATATTTTTACATTATTTTCGTGTATGGCGTTTTATAAAAAGCTCGGTTTTGACAATTATCCAATTCTGGTATTTAATTGTATCATTTTTATAGTTACTTAACGGCTAATTAATCTATTTTCGAATCGTTTTGGAGTTACTTAGCGGCTAAGCAACAAATTTATCGATCCAATATGATCCAATGCGTACCAATATTCTATAAGTATAAATAGTTTTTTTAATTTATTAATAATTATTATTAAAAAAATCAGTTTTGATTTTATATTTTTTTCAGAAAATCTGATTTTCTCTCTCAAGAACTAGGGTTAGGGTTTTGATTTATTCTTGAAGATCAAAGCAGATTTGGGTATGATTCTGTGGACCAAATCGCAAGTATGAATATCCGTTTTGAAGCTCTCAACATCCTCTTTCTGATATCAGCATCAAAATCAACCAAGGATGGGTAATTTATTAAGTCGATTTTTAGGGTTCTTAAGCTCGAATTGGGATTTTTGTTTTTGTTGATTGTTTGGTTGTTTTGAAGTTAATTATGGCTTTATCTTTTGATTTACAGTCGATTCGTATGTTTACAAGCTGATTTGGTGTTCGATTTTGTTAAAACCGAAGTGGTGGGTTGAACTCGAATTTTGATTCGATTTTCTGGATTAAACATGGAAGGATTGTTGTCAATAATTACATGAATAGATTGTAGGGGTTATAAGCTTCATTTTGATAGTTTAATCGTTAATTTTGGTAAAGGTTTTCGGGGTCGTCGGATTTTGGTTCGAACCGCCGGTTCTTCGCCGACCTCGTTTTTTTTATTAGCCGGAATCAATGGATTCGGGCCGTTTTTGGGTTTGTTATTCTTGTAAACGATCTACTGGGAACAGGTATAAGGAATATATGATGAAATCAAAGCAGAACGGAGTTGTTTGGGGTGGCCAGAGTTGATTTAAAAATTCCGAAAAATAGTTTTGAGCTTTAAAATATTATTTTAAATTATTTTCTAGGCTCAATAATTTTTATAAAATTATTTTCGAGTGTTCGAGCCCTATTATTTAGTTATAAAATGATTCGGAGACCCGTTTTAATTCCGAAAAATGTTCAAAAATTCATATTAAATAAACCGTTCATCCGTTTAATACGAAACGAACGCGTACAGACTCAGAAAAATATTCCGCTTTCATTAAAAATACTTTCGAGACTCAAATCCTTTTGTTTCGAAAGGTCGCTTGTTTTACGAGTCATTCTGAGTCGATTATTGATAGATAAAATTATATTTTTGACCCGATTTCCATTTTAAACGTACGGAGTCGACGCTTATGACGAACCGAGTCATATGTGATATAAATTATGTGATATGTGGATTATATGCTTATGTACTATGTGAATTATGTGCATATGTGGACCAAGAGTCTTGTATTTGACTGCTTTCTTTATGGCTATCGTATGGGTAGACGATAGGATTTTGACGCGCAGTTCGTCGAGTTATTATCGTTTAGGCGATTAAAGCTATATCTTTT
The DNA here is from genome assembly GCF_009905375.1 of Apium graveolens. Taxonomy (NCBI): domain Eukaryota; kingdom Viridiplantae; phylum Streptophyta; class Magnoliopsida; order Apiales; family Apiaceae; genus Apium; species Apium graveolens. The sequence continues at coordinate 131,358,586 of NC_133648.1, forward strand.
AATTATAGATGCGGATCTCTCGAGTTGATCGGGACAAGATGTTGGATAAAGAATGAGATGGAATGGTATTGGGTATCTGGCTTCTAGCAATCGCAGGAGCAGCATATCAGTCAAGTGTTGAAAAGAAGGACGGTGATGTCTTGAGACATAATGTAGGAATAGATGCGTGTTTGCGAGTGTGACTAACTGCTAAAAACCCAAAGGCAAGTACCCCTAACTTCACTTATCATTCAAGTGACGTTTATTTTGAATTATATTATGCAAGTATCCCTATTATCACTTATTGTTCAAGTGATATTTATTTTAAATCTTATCATGCAAGTATTGCTTTCCCTATTCTCAGTTCAGATTAGATAAATGTATTATATATCGCTGAATTAAATAATTCTGTTTATGCAAGTTTTCATCTGCTATTCTAGGTTCAGAATAGCTAAGTGATTTTACGTATCAAATTACCGGATTTATAAATGTTTTGGATTTTGAGAAAGATGATTTTGTTGCGAGTATTCCGGCCCAAGTAAATGGGGGAGTAAAATTATTTGGGATGTCGAATGATTCGGCTCCTTTTTCAATAAAAAGGTTTTAAGATTGGAATGGTTACTGGTTACTGTTTATTGGTTACAGCGTAGGTGATCGAGATATCGGTCCAACTGTAATATCTTTTAAGGCTAGTTATGCCATTTCTGGCGCCCTATAGGTACCGTATGTCTTCGGGATACGGGTAGTACCTATATTTACGGTATGGTTGCGGGATACCGGTGTTGTTTCGCGACTGATCATGGGAAACAGCATGATATATTCTTGGTTCCAATCTAAATTGATATCTAAATTTCTTTATTATTTTGAGAATCATAGAATAAATGATATATCAACTGATTCTGTTTTGGATTAAAAGTACTGATTCTGTTTTGGATTAAAAGTGAATTGTGGCTTTAATTCAGTTTATGATTTTGAGAATACTTAGTTTGTTGTTAAATATCAAAGGTGGTATTAGTATAGATGATTGATGTTGACTTCAGTATGGGATGTTGTTAGCATCAAAGTTCATATTGATATCTAATTTGATATGACAGCAAAATAAGTATTAATTTGAAGAGTTCGGTTTTGAGTAAAGTTTATGATTCAATCCATAATCATTGTTTCATGTTATTGTGGTTTACAATATTTCTGTAAACACTATTTTACGAGTTTTATTCTCGTCAAGATTCAAAGTATTGCTGAAGCATTTCGCTCAAAAATATCAAATGGTTTTGAATACAATTAAGGAATCAATTCTGGGATTCCTCAACTAAAGTTTTATGATTCAGCAATTATGATTTTAAATGTTCTGCTCTAATGCAGATGTCGGTTTTATATCAAAATGACCCTATATATATGTCATAATGATCTTCCTGAGCATTTCTTTCGCTCATACTTGTCTGTTTTCAAATTTAACCTCCAGTGAGGATTACCTTGCGCTGTTTAGCTGCGTAATTCGAGGAAGCAAAGAAGAAGCTTTTGGAAGGTGGTTGGTCTAGGGTTGCGGACTAGTGTAAGTTTTATTGTATAAAGTTGTTTATATTATATTATATTATAGTTGCATATTTTATTTGGGCCTAGTATACTTCATTTCGAAGTTATACTAGTGGGTTTAGTTTTGAGTTGGAATTTATTGAAAAGAGTTTCAAAAGAAAGTGAAAAATTTATTTGTGGAATTTGGATATCTTGTTTCTAGAACTGTAACCTTAAAAGATCTTGGATTAGTTTGGGGTCATTTATAATAAATATCTTCCGCTGGCATTTATTTATTGATTAAACAGGTTGATTTGCATTGAAGTTTATAGTGACGACCAAATCCCCTGACCCCGGATTTGGGGGCGTTACAGGTTTGGTCCCTGAAAACAAGAACATTAGGGTTAAGATAAGATAGGGAGATCACATAGGATAGGAATAGTCAAATAGGAAGAGTAGTGTTAGGATTTAGGTCAGATTAGAATAGGAAAGTATAAATCTTAGGATTGTTTAGTGACCTTTCTTTTCTTTGATATATTATCAGATGGCATCTTCTGGTTATTCTGCGTCTTCTGAGAGGACAGTCACCGGGCCAGCAGCACGAGTTATACCTCCAGTATCTGAGTACATGTTTCCTCCTCTATCACCTCCACCACCATTGCCACAGGAGCCGGTACCACCAGTATAGGGTATAGCCCAGGACTCTATAGAGATGTTCGATCCATTTGAGTTCTTTGAGCCGATGGTTCCTTTACCAGTTGAGCATCAGTTTATACCGGGGATTGAGCCAGAGTTACCACCACCACCAGTGTTACCTCCTATACCAGTGCATTCCCCAGAGCCGGACGTATTTCAGATGATTCCAGTCGAGGGGATGGGAGAGCATGATGTGGATCTACAGTTAGGACTACCACAACAGGGTGCAGGTATACCGAGAGTTCCTTCACAAGAGTCAGTAGGTCAGGTTGCACAGCCGCATATGGTACCATACCATGAGTAAAGAGTCATGAGGGATGATGTGGAGTATTGGAGAGCACAGTGCCGAGAGATTATGCACTTATTTGACCAGAGGGACAGAGGACCGTTAGCGGCCCTACAGCCGGATTATTATATGAGACAGCAATTACAGTCGGTTTTGATGAATGCCACTTGGGAGCTCGATGATTTGACCCATGATGGACCACCTTCTTTCGTAGAGTTCTACAGGATATTCTGTTTGGCACAGACTTTGGTCCAGGCACTTAGGGAGGAGCTGAGGCGTATTCCGCCTGGGTTTTGAGACAGTGACTTCAGAGTACAAATGTATATAGAGGCAACATAATATAACATAGTAAGTAGTGTGTATTTGTGTATTAGTAGCTTAACCTGTAGTAGTAGCTTGACCTGTAGTAGTAGTTTGACATATAGTGGTAGTATGACTTGTAGCCGCGATGATAACCAGTAAAGCGAGACTTTTTGTATCAAGCATTTACACCTGAGGCTGGTGTCATATATATAAAATGAACTTTTTCAAATTTCTTTATTTAAATTCCAGTCTTTACAGTTTTACAGCATTTACCTTCACTTTATTATTTTACACCTTTTCATATTTTAATTCCTGTTGAAAAAAAAGAGAAAAGAACAACCATTTTATTTAACTGCTTACATTTTCAGTTTTTATATTCGGCAACTATTTTCTTTATTTAAATTATGTAATTAATACAGGATAAATTGTTTTCTTACCTACTGTTAATTGTTTATTAAACTGTTAAAGAAATATCACTTGTTTTATTATCAGAAGATGGCACCAAAAAGAAAGACTAGGGCTGAGACTTCCAACAGCAATTCCGAAGAACAGACTAATGAGACCATAAACCAAATGTTCCATCTGATGCAAAAACAGATGGTAATGATGCAGCAACAGATACAGCATCAACAACAACAGATTCAACAACAAATGTTACAACAGCCACCTCGTCCTGAGCCCCAGATACCACCAGCATTACCTGTTGTTACTTTTAAACAGTTTCAGTCGGTTAAACCTCCAGAATTTGATGGGTCAGCCGATCCTATTAAAGCTACCACCTGGTTAAAAGAAATAGAGAAAGCATTTGCACTAGTGAAGATAGGTGAAGACCAGAAGACTGACTTTGTTAGTTATTTGTTGAAAGGAGAAGCAAATTATTGGTGGGAATCTAAAAAGTCTTTAGAGGGTGAAGATGTTATTGCATGGGATAGGTTTAAAGAGTTGTGTTTAGAGAAACATTTTCCTCGCTACGTGAGAAATCAAATGCAGATAAAGTTTTTGGAACTGAAGCAGGGAAGTATGTCTGTGACAGAGTATGAAGCCAAATTTACTGAATTGGCTAGGTTTGTCCCAGAACAAGTGGATACTGAAGAGAAACGAGTTCAAAGGTTTCAAGAGGGATTACGACCATGGATCCATGGACAAGTTGCAGTTTTTGAATTAATGACGTATACTGCTGTAGTCCAGAAAACCTTGATCATCGAAGGAGAAAGTGAAAGATCTCAAAGGGATAGAGGACAAGGAAGTTTCCAAGACCGCTCTAGCAGGAAGCCGGGATTTCAAGCCCGGACAAATTTGAATTTCAAAAGGATAGGACAAGGTAGCCAGAAAACAGGTAATCGTTTCCAAGCCCCCAAACAGCAGGGAATGGTCAGAGTCCCAGTGCAGTACTGCAGAACTTGTGGACGCAAGCACACCGACGTATGTATCAAAATAGATGTGACATGTTTTAAATACAAGCGGAAAGGGCACTATTCTAATTAATGTCCAACGGGAAAGCAGCAGAAATTACTTGCTACCAATGCGGAAAGAAAGGGCATATCGCTAGGAATTGCAAAGGACCAGCAATGGAAGCTAGTATTCCGAAAGTATTGGCATTACCTCCGCCATCGCCGCCTAATCAACCCAGAGCACGGACTTTTAACATGACAATGAAAGAAGCAATGCAGAGTCCGAGTGTAATTGCAGGTACGCTTTTGGAGAATTCCGTAGATTCAAAAGTATTAATTGATTCTGGAGCTACCCGTTCATTTATTTCTGAGAAGTTTCTTGATAAGTTACATTGTGAAATCGAATGGTTGGGCGAGACGTTAATTATAAAATTAGCGAATGACGACCAAGTTCCAGTAGATCGAGTATGTCCTGCGTGCGATATAGGAATAGCCGGACATCATTTTTCTGTAATTATGCATCGACTATCGGGAATTGAATAAGCTCACTATTAAGAATAAGTATCATTTACCGAGAATCGATGATTTGTTCGATCAACTAAAAGGAGCCGCATGGTTTTTGAAAATAGATTTGCGATCAAGATATCATCAATTGAAGATTAAAGGTGAAGATATTCCCAAGACTGCGTTTCATACGAGATATGGACATTACGAGTTTCTTGTAATGACATTCGGTTTGACAAACGCGCCAGTAGCATTCATGGATCTGATGAACAGAGTATTCAAGAAATACTTGGACAAGTTTGTGATCGTATTTATTGATGACATCCTGATTTACTCAAAGACGGAAGAAGAGCATGCTGAGCACTTGAGGATAGCTTTGGAAATTCTGATGAAAGAGCAACTGTACGCGAAATTCTTGAAATTAGAATTCTGGTTAAAGGAAGTACAATTTTTAGGACACATCATCAGTAGGGCAGGCATCCAAGTCGATCCAGCGAAGATTGAAGCTGTGTTAAATTGGGAAAGACCAAAGACACCGACAGAAGTTCAAAGTTTCTTGGGATTGGCAGGATATTAAAGAAGATTTGTCAAAGATTTTGCGAAAATAGCAACGCCATTAACCAAGTTAACTCGAAAAAAGTGAAAAGTTTGTATGGGATGACAAATGTGAAGAAAGTTTCCAAGAGCTGAAGAATCGGTTAGTAACTGCACTGGTACTTGTATTACCAAACGAGCATGGAAATTTCGTTATTTTCAGCGATGCTTCGTATCGTGGATTAGGATGTGTATTGATGCAGCACGGTAACGTCATTGCATATGCTTCGAGACAGCTCAAACCGCATGAGCAGAAGTATCCTACGCATGACCTGGAATTAGCAGCGATTGTATTTGCATTGAAACTTTGGAGACGCTATCTCTATGGTGAAAAATGCAAAATCTACACAGATCATAAAAGTCTGAAATACATCTTCACGCAAAAAGAGCTGAACATGAGACAACGTCGATGGTTGGAATTAATTAAAGATTACGATGTTACGATCAGTTATCATCCAGGGAAAGAAAATGTTGTGGCAAATACGCTGAGCAGGAAATAAAGATTGAATTTGTTAACTTTATGCGAAGAATTGGCCAAGGAATTTGATAAATTGGAAATCGAAATTCGTATTCCCAATGAATCTGCAGAAGTTATCTACGCTATAACCTTTCAGCCGGAGTTATTAGAGAAGATTCACCGCTGTCAAGAAGAAGTGATGAGTCAAGATGATGACTTAACGGGAGAAGAAATCACAACTCAAAAGGATAATGAAGGAATTCTACGCTTTGCATCGAGAATCTGTATCCCTAACGTGGCATAATTAAAAGAAGAAATATTACGAGATGCGCACAGTTCGAAGTATTCCATTCATCCAGGAAGCACAAAAATGTATCACGATCTGAAGGAAAACTTTTGGTGGCCAAACATGAAGAAGGAAATAGCAGAATGGGTGAGTAAATGCTATACGTGCCATAGAGTCAAAGTGGAAAATCAACGTCTGAGCGGATTACTACAACTGTTAGATATTCCGGAATGGAAATGTGAACATTTAGAGATGGATTTTGTGGTAGGGCTACCGAGGACTAAAGCAAATCATGATATGATATGGGTAATCATTGACAGACTAACGAAGTTGGCACATTTTCTACCGATTAACGAATGATTTTCGCTCGACAAATTAGTGCACTTGTACCTCAAGGAAATTGTGATGCGACATGGAGTTCCAATATCTATCGTGTATGATCGAGATCCCCGTTTCAATTCAAGATTTTGGAGACAATTTCAGGAATGTCTTGGAACTAAATTAAACATGAGTACCGCTTATCATCCGCAAACCGATGGGCAAAGTGAAAGAACTATTCAAACGATTAAAGACATGCTACGAATTTATGTGATTGATTTCGAAGGCAGCTGGGATGAACATTTACCTTTGGTGGAATTTTCTTACAATAACAGTTATCATGCAAGCATTGAAATGCCACCGTACGAAGCATTATACGGAAGAAAATGCAGATCACCAGTACATTGGGATGAAGTTAGAGAACGTAAGATTTTGGGTCCAGAATTAATCCAACAGACTAAAGAAAAGATTGAACTTATTCGAAAATGACTCGATGCAGCACAGAACAGACAACACAAATATGCAGACCAAGCAAGGAAGGATATAGACTACCAGGAAGGAGAACACGTATTACTCAAAATATCGCCATGGAAAGGATTGACCAGATTTGGTAACAAGGGTAATTTAAAGCCACGATACGTCGGACCGTTTGAAATTTTGAAGAAAGTAGGAAAAGTTGCGTACGAATTAGCTTTACCGCCTCATATGCAACATATTCACAATGTGTTTCACGTGTCGATGCTTAAGCGATATAATCCTGATTCTAGGCATGTAATCGAGTATGAACCGATAGATATCCAACCTGATTTGTCTTTTATAGAACAGTCGGTAAGAATTTTAGATCGGCGAGAGAAAGTATTGAGAAATAAGTCTGTATTTTTAGTGCGAGTTTTGTGGTGAAATCCTATGGTTGAAGAATCAACCAGGGAACTGGAGAGCGAAATGTTAGAGAAATATCCTCGTTTGTTTTCATAATGAGATTCTGAGGACAGAATCCTATTAAGGGGCGAAGGATGTAACGCCTGGGAAATTTACAACTGTATTATATCATAATTATAATAAATTATGTGTGTTAATGTGTCATTTATGTGTAATTATCTGTCATACCCTAATTCTTACGTGTTACGTGTATTCCGTGTCATTTCAGTATTTTTAAGATATTTTTCAGATATTTTATTTTACATTCATCGCTTTCATTTCAAACGTTTTACGACCCAAACCATGATTTTAAAGCCAGTATTTCAAATAAAATAATGGGCCTTATTTTTCATCAAACGGCTTTTACCATCGCATTATTCTGAACATCTAGGCATTTTATAAATTTTCTTGTTTTGCGAAAAATGACTTTTCCGCCCCATTCGGTGTTAAAAACCCCACAAAAATCACATTTTTATTTTTATAAAGTTATAGGACTTTTATTTATATCATTCCTTTGTATTTTTGAAATATTCACAATTTTTGGGAAATTTTGGCATATATATTTCATATATAAAATATTTATAAATTAAATTTTAATACCCAAAAATTATAAAAATTAGGGCCAATTATTAATATTAGATGTATAATTAGCCCCTTAATTTTATTTAGGAGTATTAATTTTTCAGCTATAAATACCCTAATTATTATTAATTTATTTAATTAAAAATCAGAAATTCTGCAATTATCCCCAATTTCCAGAAATTAGGGTTTGGTGTTCTTGAGTTCAACCAACGATTTGATCGTGATTCCGACCTCCAAATCAGATATGTAAGTAGTCGTTGCAAAGCTCTTGATCTCTACTTTCTATTCCTATCATCAATTTTGTGCTTTGTTGCTTCGATTTTCAATTAGTATTTTAGGGTTCATGAACCGAAATTAGGTGTTTTGATTCGTGGGGTTATTGGTTGTAATTGATGCTTGTAATAGTTTCCTATGTTAGTTTACAGTTGATTTGTGCTATTTATTTGATCAAACGATTGCTCTAGGTGTTAGTTCTTATTTTAGGGTTTAGGTATATTTGAATTAGTTCGTTTTTGATTTTGTAAGAATCTGAGATTGTTTAGGTTATAGGGGTTTGATTGTAGAAGTAATAAGCTTTATTTTGGGATATTATTCGTAATTTTTCGTGTACGAAATCGTTACTTCGAGTTTTGGCCGGAAAATGGTATGGTTTGATCGGAGAAATTGTTCTCGGAGTTATTAGATGATGTTGTTGGCATGATTGTATTTCTGGAGTGATTTGGAGTGAAAACCTGCAAAGAATCGATTCGAATGACCTCGTTTTCATGCCGAATCGAAATCACCGGAGTTGGGTTGGTGTTCGTCGGCGCCGCCGGGTTTCGACCGGAGAAGACGAAGTCGTGGAGGAAGATAGCCGTTAAGTCCTTGATTGAGTTGCTGTGTCGTCGAGGAATCGAAGCAAGATGAAATCAAGGCAGTAGCAGAACGATTTGAACCCAAATCGAACTCGCCGGAAACCGGTATAATCACCCGAATCTGGGGAAGGTTCGACCGGGTCGGGTCGTTCTTCAGGACCCGTTTACCAAAAATTCTGACCCGATTTTGATCCTGAAATTCCCTAATCTGTTTTTCTGTTTGTGTTTCTGAATTTCAATTATTTAATTATATTTTTATAAATTCAAAAATCAGTTTTATTAATTCTATAAATCTAATTAAAATTAGATTTAAGTTCTGAAAATTATTATTAATAATTCCTAAATTATGTTAATTCGAATTTAGTTACTTAATTAAATATTTAATTACTTATCTAATTATTTATCTATTTATTTATTTATTATTTAGTAATTAAGTAATTAATTAATAATTAAGGATTAAAATTAATCGAATAGTATTATTTAAAGATTCGATAATTAGTTAAATAAAACGAGTAACTCGTATTCATACTAGTAATTGAACGATGAATTAGAGAATGATTATTCGAGCGATATTTAATTGTTCAAAGAATATCAAGATAATTATTCGTAATGAATAATTAAATACTGATAATTGATTAAATCATCGTTGTGATTCAATAATTATGCGAGAAATGCGAGTAACTCATAGAAATACGAATAGTTGATCGTCGAGTTGGAATATGATTCAATTAATAACTTATTTATTCGATAATTATCGTAACAACTGATTGTATCGATTATTTATTTGTAAATAATCGATCTAATCGAGTAAGTAATAATAAATTGTAAATATTTGCAATAAACTAGAATTAATCCTAATAGTTAGGGATCAATTCTTTTAAATTATTAGATAAATATATATTAATTATTTATTAGTTATTAATTATCTAAAAAATGATTAATTATTTCGATAATTAATCAAGTAATTTTCAATAAATCATAACATATTCATTTTGACTCCAAAAATTATGGAAAAATTATTTTTGACTTTGATTCTTCTTAAATAATATTTAAAAATTATTTTAGGGTTTAAAAATTAGTAATAATTATTTATATTGAATAATAAATTGAATTATCAGTGTTTAATTGATAATAATTAGACCGTTAGTCTGATTTGAGCGAAACGAAAGCCCTTTGACTCAGAAAAATAAATTTTTTTCATTAAAAATAATACTAAGACCTAATTTCTTCTAGAAATTAGTTGGCTTTGATATTTGTTTGATTATCAGTCGAAGTGCGTGCCGAGAAGAGTCCGAAAAATTCCGGAAAAATGGAAAACGAGTTAGATGGTGATCAGTGGAACGATTAGCGAGTCAATTTTGATTCTAAAAAAATTATTTTAACTATAAAAATGATTATGTGCTTATGTGCTTATGTGTATTATGTGGTTAATTGAGTCTTATCTGCTAATATATAATATACGAGTCAGTCATAAGCACATGGGTAGATAATAGGAACGATGTAAAGTCGATTCAAGATACAATTGAAGTACGAACTAACTTAACCAGTCTATTTGTGCTAACAGAAGCTAAGCCCGCAAGGCAGGTTGAGTAGGTGATAGACGAAGGTGATTTAATTGCAGTGAGTAGCACAGAAGGCAAGTTTCTCCCCTATTCTATTTTCAGAATATTGATATTTCTTCAGATTCTTATCACACTTGCACTCTTTTGATTCTCTTGTTCATACTTCATTTCTATTCTTGATTTATCATTTTTATTTAACTTTATTATTGATATTCCAATTGCTACTCACAATTATTGATATATTCTGGTGACTAGAATATATCAAAGCATACCGATTGTTCCGGTTGCTATTCCAGGGACTGGATAATGATACTTTGGGGATTAAGTTTACTTAATCCTAAGGACCGGGACATAACCGGATCCTTGAAATGGGCCGTAGTGCCTGGGTGCCCGACAGGATCTATATAGTAAGATATAGATCTGCACTGTATCCTGGCTGATCAGCAGGGTATAGATGCGAACTTGAGTCCAGTTTAGTTCGTTTGTATTCGCCATTAATGGCCTTCTTTCTATTCTCGCGGTGTTATATCTTTGCAGATATACCCGGGTTACGGATTCATTTAAATTGCTTTAATACTATTTATATTTTGCGGACTTGTTGAGCAATTTTTGGCTCACCCTTTTTGTCGTTATTCACCTTATTGTTTTCAGTTAAGAAGGAATATGAAACCCATCAGGACTCGAGTGGTAAAGAAGCGGGACAAGCCTCGGCATCCTCTCATACCCAAGGTGTTGATCCCAATCCAGGAAGAAAGCTTTGAGTTGCCCGAATAAGTGGTGTGTAGATAGTTAGTGTGTGTGTTTGAATAAAAGATGAACTTAGTTTAAAATTGATTAGACAATGGGTTGTAATAAAGAGAGTTTGTGAGATCTTGAATTTGGGTTGTAATAAAAGTAGTTAGTGGTTCTTGTGTTCATACTTCAACCTAAAAAGATCATGGTTAGTGTTAAAGGGGTTTAGTTTCATTTCTTTATTAATTATTAATCAGATTGTGCAGGTTTGGTGATTAGCTAGTAACCCCCAGACTTATACCCCAGGTCTGGAGGGCGTTACAGGTTTGACATCAGAGTTGTAGGTTTTGTAATATCCCATATTTTCAAATATTATTATTATTTTTATTTGGAATTATTATGTGATTTTTTATATGAATTTTTATGAATTATATGATAAGTGGAATTGATGTTTGGGTGTTTATGTGTGATATTATTTGAGTATTTGAATTTTTTATATGTCCTGAATAAAATATAGATAATTGTGGTATTTTTCTGGTAATTTTTAGAGTGTTAGATGATTTTATATTGATTTATGAATTATTAATTATTTTCTGAATAATTACCAAAATTATTTTATACAGCCAGTATCGTCCGACTTCAACCGTTTTTGCGTTTTTATAACCCGAAACTCTTCCGAAAACTTCTTCCTAACCTAATCTGGTAATTCTGGACATTTTCCGTGTTTTGACTTTTTCGATCCGGATTACGGTTTGATCCGTGCGCAACCCGGCGTAATATTTTCGATACGATAAGCATTTCGATAAATCAACAAAACCCGTATTCTCGAGAGACGGGATATTTTTACATTATTTTCGTATATGGTGTTTTATAAAAAGCTCTGTTTTGATAATTATCTAATTCTGGTATTTAATTGTATCGTTTTTATAGTTACTTAGCGGCTAAGTAACCGATTTTCGAATCGTTTTGCTGTTACTTAGCGGCTAAGCAACAAATTTATCGATCCAATATGATCCAGTGCGTATCAATATTCTATAAGTATAAATTGTTTTTTTATTTATTAATAATTATTATTAAAATAATCAGTTTTGATTTTATTTTTTTTTCAGAAAATCTGATTTTCTCTCTCAAGAACTAGGGTTAGGGTTTTGATTTATTCTTGAAGATCAAAGCAGATTTGGGTATGATTCTGTGGTCCAAATCGCAAGTATGAATATCCATTTTGAAGCTCTCAATATCCTCTTTCTGATTTCAGCATCAAAATCAACCAAGGATGGGTAATTTATAAAGTCGATTTTTAGGGTTCTTAAGATCGAATTGGGATTTTTGTTTTTGTTGATTGTTTGGTTGTTTTGAAGTTAATTATGGCTTTATCTTTTGATTTACAGTCGATTCGTATGTTTACAAGCTGATTTGGTGTTCGATTTTGTTAAAATCGAAGTGGTGGGTTGAACTCAAATTTTGATTCAATTTTCTAGATTAAACATGGAAGAATTGTTGTCAATAATTACATGAATAGATTGTAGGGGTTATAAGCTTCATTTTGATAGTTTAATCGTTAATTTTGGTAAAGGTTTTCGGGGTCGTCGGATTTTGGTTCGAACCGACGGTTCTTCGCTGGCCTCGTTTTTTTTATTAGCCGGAATCAATGAATTCAGGCCGTTTTTGGGTTCGTTATTCTTGTAAACGATCTGCTGGGAACAGGTATAAGGAATATATGATGAAATCAAAGCAGAACGGAGTTGTTTGGGGTGGCCGGAGATTTGACCGGTGGCGGGGAAGTTCGCCGGAATCTGGGGAATTCCCAGAAACCGGTGAACATTCAAACCCGACCCGGTTTGAATCTTCACGACCCGATTGGGTCATAATTGACCCGGTTTTAATCCACCAGTCCTGATTTTCCTTTTATAAAAAACTGTTTCTGCCTTTTTCTTTTTAATATTTATTCAAAATTCATGTTTTATTCCTAAAATCATTATTTTAAATTTCAAAATTCATTTTTAATTCAAAAATAAATCTGATTTATTTTATTAATTAATTTTAATTAGTTTTAATTATTTTAATTAATCGATTAATTTAATATTAATTGATTAATTAACTTAATTATTTATTAATTAATTTTAATTAATTATTTAATTAGATTTAATTATTTATTTTTGATTTAAAAATTCCGAAAAATAGTTTTGAGCTTTAAAATATTATTTTAAATTATTTTCCAGGCTTGATAATTTTTATAAAATTATTTTCGAGTGTTCGAGCCCTATTATTTAGTTATAAAATGATTCGGAGACCCATTTTAATTCCGAAAAATGTTCAAAAATTCATATTAAATAAACCGTTCGTCCGTTTAATACGAAACGAACGCGTACAGACTCAGAAAAATATTCCGCTTTCATTAAAAATACTTCCGAGACCCAAGTCCTTTTTTTTGAAAGGTCGCTTGTTTTACGAGTCATTCTGAGTCGATTATTGATCGATAAAATCATATTTTTGACCCGATTTCCATTTTAAACGTACGGAGTCGACCCTTATGATGAACCGAGTCATATGTGATATGAATTATGTGATACGTGGATTATGTTTTTATGTGCTATGTGAATTATGTGCATATGTGGACCAAGAGTCTTGTATTTGACTGCTTTCTTTATGTGCGGGCTATCGTATGGGTTGACGATAGGATTTTGACGCGCAGTTCATCGAGTTATTATCGTTTAGGAGATTAAAGCTATATCTTTTAATTATAGATGCGGATCTCTCGAGTTGATCGGGATAAGACGTTGGATAAAGAATGAGATGAAATGGTATTGGGTATCTGGCTTCTAGCAATCGCAGGAGCAGCATATCAGTCAAGTGTTAAAAAGAAGGATGGTGATGTCTTGAGACATAATGTCAGAATAAATGCGTGTTTGCGAGTGTGACTAACTGCTAAAAACCCAAAGACAAGTACCCCTGACTTCACTTATCGTTCAAGTGACGTTTATTTTAAATTATATTATGCAAGTATCCCTATCATCACTTATTGTTCAAGTGATATTTATTTTAAATCTTATCATGCAAGTATTGCTTTCCCTATTCTCAGTTCAGATTAGATAAATGTTTTATATATCGCTGAATTAAATAATTCTGTTTATGCAAGTTTTCATCTGCTATTCTAGGTTCAGAATAGCTAAGTGATTTTACGTATCAAATTACCGGATTTATAAATGTTTTGGATTTTGAGAAAGATGATTTTGTTGCGAGTATTCCGGCCCAAGTAAATGGGGGAGTAAAATTATTTGGGATGTCGAATGATTCGGCTCCTTTTTTAATAAAAAGGTTTTAAGATTGGAATGGTTACTGGTTACTGTTTATTGGTTACAGCGTATGTGATCGAGATATCGGTCCAGCTGTAATATCTTTTAAGGCTAGTTATGCATTTTCTGGCGCCCTATAGGTACCGTATATCTTCGGGATACGGGTAGTACCTATATTTACGGTATGGCTGCGGGATACCGGTGTTGTTTCACGACTGATCATCGAAAACAACATGATATATTATTGGTTCCAATCTAAATTGATATCTAAATTTCTTTATTGTTTTGAGAATCATAGAATAAATTATTTATCAACTGATTCTATTTTGGATTAAAAGTACTGATTCTGTTTTGGATTAAAAGTGAATTGTGGCTTTAATTCAGTTTATGATTTTGAGAATACTTAGTTTGTTGTTAAATATCAAAGGTGGTATTAGTATAGATGATTGATATTGACTTCAGTATGGGATGTTTTTAGCATCAAAGTTCATATTGATATCTAATTTGATATGACAGCAAAATAAATATTAATTTGAAGAGTTCGGTTTTGAGTAAAGTTTATGATTCAATCTATAATCATTGTTTCATGTTATTGTGGTTTACGATATTTCTGTAAACACTGTTTTACGAGTTTTATTCTCGTCAAGATTCAAAGTATTGCTGAAGCATTTCGCTCAAAAATATCAAATGGTTTTGAATACAATTAAGGAATCAATTCTGGGATTCCTCAACTAAAGTTTTATGATTCAACAATTATGATTTTAAATGTTCTGCTCTAATGCAGATGTCGGTTCTATATCAAAATGACCCTATATATATGTCATAATGATCTTACTGAGCATTTCTTTTGCTCATACTTCTCTGTTTTCAAATTTAACCTTCAGTGAGGATTACCTTGCGCTGTTTAGCTGCGTAATTCGAGGAAGCAAAGAAGAAGCTTTTGGAAGGTGGTTGGTCCAGGGTTGCGGACTAGTGTAAGTTTTATTATATAAAGTTGTTTATATTATATTATATTATAGTTGTATATTTTATTTGGGCCTAGTATACTTTATTTCGAAGTTATACTAGTGGGTTTAGTTTTGAGTTGGAATTTATTGAAAAGAGTTTCAAAAGAAAGTGAAAAATTTATTTGTGGAATTTGGATATCTTGTTTCTAGAACTGTAACCTTAAAAGATCTTGGATTAGTTTAGGGTCATTTATGATAAATATCTTCCACTGGCATTTATTTATTGATTAAACAGGTTGATTTGGATTGAAGTTTATAGTGACGACCAAATCCTCTGACCCCGGATTTGGGGGCGTTACAGGTTCAGTCCCTGAAAATAAGAACATTAGGGTTAAGATAAGATAGGGAGATCACATAGGATAGGAATAGTCAAATAGGAAGAGTAGTGTTAGGATTTAGGTCAGATTAGAATAGGAAAGTATAAATCTTAGGATTTTTTAGTGACCTTTCTTTTCTTTGGTATATTATCAGATGGCAACTTCTGGTTATTCTGCGTTTTCTGAGAGGACAGTCACCGGGCCAGCAGCACGAGTTATACCTCCAGTATCTGAGTACATGTTTCCTCCTCTACCACCTCCACCACCATTGCTACAGGAGCCGGTACCACCAGTACAGGGGATAGCCCGGGACCCTATAGAGATGTTCGATCCATTTGAGTTCTATGAGCCGATGGTTCCTTTGCCAGTTGAGCATCAATTTATACCGGGGATTGAGCCAGAGTTACCACCACCACCAGTGTTACCTCCTATACCAGTGCATTCCCCAGAGTCGGACGTATTTCAGATGATTCCAGTCGAGGGGATGGGAGAGCATGATGTGGATCTATAGTTAGGACTACCACAGCAGGGTGCAGGTATACTGAGGGTTCCTTCACAGGAGTCAGTAGGTCAGGTTGCACAGCCGCATATGGTACCATACCATGAGTGCAGAGTCATGAGGGATGATGTGGAGTATTGGAGAGTACAGTGCCGGGAGATTATGCACTTATTTGACCAGAGGGACAGAGGACCGTTAGCGGCCCTACAGCCGGATTATTATATGAGACAGCGATTGCAGTCGGTTTTGATGAGTGCCACTTGGGAGCTCGATGATTTGACCCATGAGGGACCACCTTCTTTCGCAGAGTTCTACAGGATATTCCGTTTGGCACAGACTTTGGTCCAGGCACTTAGGGAGGAGCTGAGGCGTATTCCGCCTGGGTTTTGAGACAGTGACTTCAGAGTACAGATGTATATAGAGGCAACATAATATAACATAGTATGTAGTGTGTATTTATGTATTAGTAGCTTAACCTGTAGTATTAGCTTGACATGTAGTAGTAGCTTGACATGTAGTGGTAGTATGACTTGTAGCCGCGATGATAACCAGTAGAGCGAGACTTTTTGTATCAAGCATTTACACCTGAGGCTGGTGTCATATATATAAAATGAACTTTTTCAAATTTCTTTATATAAATTTCAGTCTTTACAGTTTTACAGCATTTACCTTCACCTTATTGTTTTACAGCTTTTCATATTTTAATTCCTGTTGAAAAAAAAGAGAAAAGAACAACCATTTTATTTAACTGCTTACATTTTTAATTTTTATATTCAGCAACTGTTTTCTTTATTTAAATCATGTAATTAATACAGGATAAATTGTTTTCTTACCTACTGTTAATTGTTTATTAAACTGTTAAAAAAATATCACTTGTTTTATTATCAGAAGATGGCACCAAAAAGAAAGACTAGGGCTGAGACTTCCAACAGCAATTCCGAAGAACAGACTAATGAGACCATGAACCAAATGTTCCATCTGATGCAACAACAGATGGTAATGATGCAGCAACAGATACAGTATCAACAATAACAGATTCAACAACAAATGTTACAACAACCACCTCGTCCTGAGCCCCAGATACCACCAGCATTACTTGTTGTTACTTTTAAACACTTTCAGTCGGTTAAACCTCCAGAATTTGATGGGTCAGCCGATCCTATTAAAGCTACCACCTGGTTAAAAGAAATAGAGAAAGCATTTGCACTAGTGAAGATAGGTGAAGACCAGAAGACTGACTTTGCTAGTTATTTGTTGAAAGGATAAGCAAATTATTGGTGGGAATCTAAAAAGGCTTTAGAGGGTGAAGATGTTATTGCATGGGATAGGTTTAAAGAGTTGTGTTTAGAGAAATATTTTCCTCGCTACGTGAGAAATCAAATGCAGATAAAGTTTTTGGAACTGAAGCAGGGAAGTATGTTTGTGACAGAGTATGAAGCCAAATTTACTGAATTGGCTAGGTTTGTCCCAGAACAAGTGGATACTGAAGAGAAACGAGTTCAAATGTTTCAAGAGGGATTACGACCATGGATCCATGGACAAGTTGCAGTTTTTGAATTAATGACGTATACTCCTGTAGTCCAGAAAGCCTTGATCATCGAAGGAGAAAGTGAAAGATCTCAAAGGGATAGAGGACAAGGAAGTTTCCAAGACCGCTCTAGCAGGAAGCCGGGATTTCAAGCCCGGACAAATTTGAATTTCAAAAGGATAGAACAAGGTACCCAGAAAATAGGTAATCGTTTCCAAGCCCCTAAACAGCAGGGAATGGTCAGAGTCCCAGTGTAGTACTGCAGAACTTGTGGACGCAAGCACACCGGCGTTTGTATCAAAATAGATGTGACATGTTTTAAATGCAAGCAGAAAGGGCACTATTCTAATTAATGTCCAACGGGGAAGACAGCAGAAATTACTTACTACCAATGCGGAAAGAAAGGGCATATCGCTAGGAATTACAAAGGACCAGCAATGGCAGCTAGTATTCCGAAAGTGTTGGCATTACCTCCGCCACCGCCGCCTAATCAACCCAGAGCAAGGACTTTCAACATGACAATGAAAGAAGCAGTGTAGAGTCCGAGTGTAATTGCAGGTACGCTTTTGGTGAATTCCGTAGATTCAAAAGTATTAATTGATTCTGGAGCTACCCGTTCATTTATTTCTGAGAAGTTTCTTGATAAGTTACATTGTGAAATCGAATGGTTGGGCGAGACGTTAATTATAAAATTAGCGAATGACGACCAAGTTCCAGTAGATCGAGTATGTCCTGCATGCTATATAGGAATAGTCGGACATCATTTTTCTGTAGATTTGATTCCTTTGAAACTAGGAGAGTTTGATGTCATTTTGGGAATGGATTGGTTAGCTTGTTATAATGCTCAGATCGATTGCGCGAATAAGAAAGTCAAATTGTGAACTACGGAAAATGCAACGGTAATATTCAAGGGCGAAAAATAGCGGAAGAAATTTCTTACAGTGATGCAGACCAAACGATTGCTTCGACAGGGATGTGAGATGTACATAGCTTACGTGTTAGATACTGAGAAGGGAAGTCCCAAAATAGAAGATATTCCAGTTGTATGTGAATTTACGGATGTCTTTCCAGACGAGCTTCCAGGGTTACCTCCAAATTGAGAAATTGAATTCACGATTGATTTAGCACCAGGTATAGAACCAGTTTCGAAAGCTCCATATCGAATGGCTCCAGTTGAGATAAGGAATTGTCAATGCAATTGCAAGATCTTTTAGACCGAGGCATCATACGACCCAGTGTATCCCCATGTGGTGCACCAGTATTGTTCGTGAAGAAGAAGAACGGCAGCATGCAATTATGCATCGACTCTCGGGAATTGAATAAGCTCACTATTAAGAATAAGTATCATTTACCGAGAATCGATGATTTGTTCGATCAACTAAAAGGAGCCGCATGGTTTTCAAAAATAGATTTGCGATCAAGCTATCATCAATTGAAGATTAAAGCTAAAGATATTCCCAAGACTGCGTTTCATACGAGATATGGACATTACGAGTTTCTTGTAATGGCATTCGGTTTGACAAACGCGCCAGTAGCATTCATGGATCTGATGAACAAAGTATTCAAGAAATACTTGGACAAGTTTGTGATCGTATTTATTGATGACATCCTGATTTACTCAAAGACGGAAGAAGAGCATGCTGAGCACTTGAGGATAGCTTTGGAAATTCTGAGGAAAGAGCAACTGTATGCGAAATTCTCGAAATTAAAATTCTGGTTAAAGGAAGTACAATTTTAAGGACACATCATCAGTAGGGCAGGCATCCAAGTCGATTCAGCGAAGATTGAAGCTGTGTTAAATTGGGAAAGACCAAAGACACCGACAGAAGTTCGAAGTTTCTTGGGATTGGCAGGATATTATAGAAGATTTGTCAAAGATTTTTTGAAAATAGCAACGCCATTAACCAAGTTAACTCGAAAAAAGTGAAAAGTTTGTATGGGATGACAAATGTGAAGAAATTTCCAAGAGCTGAAGAATCGGTTAGTAACTGCACCGGTACTTGTATTACCAGACGAGCATGGAAATTTCTTTATTTTCAGCGATGCTTCGTATCGCGGATTAGGATGTGTATTGATGTAACATGGTAACGTCATTGCATATGCTTCGAGACAGCTCAAACCGCATGAGCAGAAATATCTTACGCATGACCTGGAATTAGCAGCGATTGTATTTGCGTTGAAACTTTGGAGACACTATCTCTATGGTGAAAAATGCAAAATCTACACAGATCATAAAAGTCTGAAATACATCTTCACGCAAAAAGAACTGAACATGAGACAACGTCGATGGTTGGAATTAATTAAAGATTACGATGTTACGATCAGTTATCATCCAGGGAAAGAAAATGTTATGGCAGATGCGCTGAGCAGGAAAGAAAGATTGAATTTGTTAACTTTATGCGAAGAATTGGCCAAGGAATTTGATAAATTGGAAATCAAAATTCGTATTCCCAATGAATCTGCAGAAGTAATCTACGCTATAACCTTTCAGCCGGAGTTATTAGAGAAGATTCGCCGCTGTCAAGAAGAAGTGATGAGTCAAGATGATGACTTAACGAGAGAAGAAATCACAACTCAAAAGGATAATGAAGGAATTCTACGCTTTGCATCGAGAATCTGGATCCCTAACGTGGCAGAATTAAAAGAAGAAATATTGTGAGATGCGCATAGTTCGAAGTATTCCATTCATCCAGGAAGCACAAAAATGTATCACGATCTGAAGGAAAACTTTTGGTGGCCAAACATGAAGAAGGAAATAGCAGAATGGGTGAGTAAATGCTATACGTGCCAGAGAGTCAAAGCAGAACATCAACATCCGAGCGGATTACTACAACTGTTAGATATTCCGGAATGGAAATGGGAACATTTAGCGATGGATTTTATGGTAAGGCTACCGAGGACTAAAGCAAATCATGATGCGATATGGGTAATCATTGACAGACTAATGAAGTCGGCACATTTTTTACCGATTAACGAATGATTTTCGCTCGACAAATTAGTGCACATGTACCTTAAGGAAATTGTGATGCGACATGAAGTTCCAATATCTATCGTGTATGATCGAGATCCCCGTTTCAATTCAAGATTTTGGAGACAATTTCAGGAATGTCTTGGAACTAAATTAAACATGAGTACCACTTATCATCCGCAAACCGATGGGCAAAGTGAAAGAACTATTCAAACGATTAAAGACATGTTACGAATTTATGCGATTGATTTCGAAGGCAGCTGGGATGAACATTTACCTTTGGTGGAATTTTCTTAGAATAACAATTATCATGCAAGCATTGGAATGCCACCATACGAAGCATTATACGGAAGAAAATGCAGATCACCAGTACATTGGGATGAAGTTGGAGAACGCAAGATTTTGGGTCCAGAATTAATCCAACAGATTAAAGAAAAGATTGAACTTATTCGAAAACGACTCGATGCAGCACAGAATAGACAACGCAAATATGCAGACCAAGCAAGGAAGGATATAGACTACCAGGAAGGAGAACACGTATTACTCAAAATATCACCATGGAAAGGATTGACCAGATTTGGTAACAAGGGTAAGTTAAAGCCACGATACGTCGGACCATTTGAAATTTTGAAGAAAGTAGGAAAAGTTGTGTACGAATTAGCTTTACCGCCTCATATGCAACATATTCACAATGTGTTTCACGTGTCGATGCTTAAGCGATATAATCTTGATTCTAGGCATGTAATCGAGTATGAACCGATAGATATCCAACCTGATTTGTCTTTTATAGAACAGCCGGTAAGAATTTTAGATCGGCGAGAGAAAGTATTGAGAAATAAGTCTGTATTTTTAGTGCGAGTTTTGTAGAGAAATCCTATGGTTGAAGAATCAACCTGGGAACTGGAGAGCGAAATGTTAGAGAAATATCCTCGTTTGTTTTCATAATGAGATTCTGAGGACAGAATCCTATTAAGGGGGGAAGGATGTAACGTTTGGGAAATTTACGTTTGTATTATATCATAATTATAATAAATTATGTGTGTTAATGTGTCATTTATTTGTAATTATCTGTCAAACCCTAATTCTTACGTGTTACGTGTATTCCGTGTCATTTCAGTATTTTTAAGATATTTTTCAGATATTTTATTTTACATTCATCGCTTTCATTTCAAACGTTTTACGACCCAAACCATGATTTTAAAGCCAGTATTTCAAATAAAATAATGGGCCTTATTTTTCATCAAACGGCTTTTACCATCACATTATTCTGAACATCTAGGCATTTTATAAATTTTCTTATTTTGCGAAAAATGACTTTTCCGGGCCCCATTCGGTGTTAAAAACCCCATAAAAATCACATTTTTATTTTTATAAAGTTATAGGACTTTTATTTATATCATTTCTTTGTATTTTTGCAATATTCACAATTTTTGGGAAATTTTGGCATATATATTGCATATATAAAATATTTATAAATTAAATTTTAATACCCAAAAATTATAAAAATTAGGGCCAAATATTAATATTAGATGTATAATTAGCCCCTTAATTTTATTTAGGAGTATTAATTTTTCAGCTATAAATACCCTAATTATTATTAATTTATTTAATTAAAAATCAGAAATTCTGCAATTATCCCCAATTTCCAGAAATTAGGGTTTGGTGTTCTTGAGTTCAACCAACGATTTGATCGTGATTCCGACCTCCAAATCAGATATGTAAGTAGTCGTTGCAAAGCTCTTGATCTCTACTTTCTATTCCTATTGTTATGGATAAAAAACCAAAGTTATTACTTGCTGTATTTAATACTAAGATTCGGGAGCTCAAGGCCTTTAATGGCTGCTCTCGTGTTTCGTGACTCAATCTGCCTTTACGAGATGCCTACGTATCTCTGTGAATTAGAGAATCAAGCCAAAAAACGTAGTTCTGATTGGTGGGGGTGAGACCCCTTATATGGATGTTGGGAGTCCTTGAATTGGACTTGGTATAGGAGACTTGGTGGGCAAGTCTCATAATTAGAATGGACTTTGGAGTCCTAGGTAGTAGGAAACTGATTCCTTATCCTTTTAGGTCCCCTTGAGGCTAATCTCCAAGGATTTATATCCTTATCGGGACTCTTTTCAACATCTGATTTGTCCATTATTAATTAATTACGAATTTAATTAATAATCAGGGCTTTTGGGCCTTTTTTATTCCATCAGGCCGGATCTGGTCCATCAGGCTTAACCTTTCTGGTCTGAGTATCATATATCTTTTTATTGGGCCTAGCAGCCCACAGCTTGTACAATTAATGCAGTATTTAATTATACAAACATAATTTATTTATCCCTATCATTTGCCCCCCAACTTTTGGGAAACATTGATTAGGTTTCGCAGAAGTTAAGTCTATTTGTTCCCTTACAGGGTTTCGTTTTTTCGTAAAGTGTGGAGCGACCTACACATTTACAATGAATTTTTCCTTTTATTCAGGAATTATCTTAATTTCCAGGAATTTTTCCCTTATTTCCGGGATTTTTCCCTTATTTTCTGGATTTTTCCCTAATTTTCTGGGATTTTTCCCTAATTTTCTGGGATTTTCTGGGATTTTTTCCTTATTTTCTGGAATTTTCCCTAATTTTCTGGGATTTTCCCTAATTTTCTGGGATTTTCCCTAATTTTCTGGGATTTTTCCCTAATTTTCTGGGATTTTTTCCTTATTTTCTGGAATTTTCCCTATTTTCTGGATTCTTCAAATTTCCAGCCCTTTTTTCGACCAGGATCCTAGTCGAAATTTCGACCTGGATCCTAGTCAAAAATAGGGGCCAGCCTTGTCATCCTGGTCGAAGGAATTCGACTAGGATCCACGACCTGGAATTCGACCAGGATCCTAGTCGAATTTTCGACCTGGATCTAGGACCTGGAATTCGACCAGGATCCTAGTCGAAAATTCGACCTGGATCAAGGTCGAAAATTCCACCCCCTTCTTTTTTTTTAGCTCCTTGTCATGCCTATCGACTAGGATTTCGACTAGGATTCTAGTCGATATTTCGACCTGAATCCTGTTCGAAAATTCCTTGATTTTCTTGTTTCCTGGTCGAAGGATTTCGACTAGGATCCTCGACCTGGAATTCGACCAGGATCCTAGTCGAACTTCGACCTGGGTTTTTAATCCCCATTTTTTGAAAGATGCTTGGTTTATTCGACCTCATTCCTGGTCGAAGCTTCGACCTCAATTCAGTCCCGTTATTCCAGCTATTTTCGGGTGTCTGCTCGAAAGATTTCGGGCAGGATTCACGACCTGGAATTCGACCTGGATTCTGGTCTTTTTTACCCGTTATTTTCGGGTGTCTGCTCGAAAGATTTCGGGCAGGATTCACGACGTGGAATTCGACCTGGATTCTGGTCTTTTTTACCCGTTATTTTCGGGTGTCTGCTCGAAAGATTTCGGGCAGGATTCACGACCTGGATTTCGACCTGGTTCCTGGTCTTTCACTAGCCTTCTTTATTTATCTTTAATTTAGGGTATTGTATTTTCCAAATCCTAATTGGATTTGGGCCTGGCCTTTTTGTTGGGCCCTATAAAATTTTACTGAGCTTCTATTATTGGGCTTTTCGAATCTCATTGGGCCTCTTTTATTGGGCCTTTTCAAATCTTATTGTTGGGCCTCTTTATTGGGCTTTGTCAAATATTACTGGGCCTTCTCATTGGGCTTTATCAAATATTGTTGGGCTTAACACACCCTGTTTAGAATGCCCTAGAAATCCTAGGTATATTCTGGAATGTTCTTTTTTCTGGGCCTCTTCTTATGGGCCTTTGTTCTTAATGGGCTTTTCGTCCCTTCAACTTCTTTTTCCTCCTATATAAAGGAATGAGGAAAGGCTATTACTCCTCACTTTCTCATTTCTTAGTTTTCTTCTTTATCCTCCTGCTAAGAATCTCAGAGCAATAACAGCAAGTCGGAGCTCAAAGCCTTTTTCAGGAGTGCTTCTTTAGGTAAGATTCTTCCCTTTGCTTTTCGTTTCTATTTTTCCATTGTGTGCCATTTTAAGATAGCCTATTTACGTGCCTCATACTTTTTTCAGATGGCTGACAAAAGAATGACTCGTTTGGCCAAGATGAACGTGGCTAGAAAGTCCAATGATTTTCCTATTCGATCGAGGTATACTTCCTTAATCGACATGATCAACACTCGAGGGGACGAGTATCCGTCTGATGCGCATCTGGACGCGCACGATCATATCAGTGCTTTACGGGATCCCAAGGAGCTGGAAAAGTTGAGCAGCTGCTTCAAAATTAAGGAGCCTTTTAAGCTGGTTCTTGCGGGTCCGGCCGACAGGGCCTGTCAGTGGAAGAAGGACGCGCTATGCGTCTATAGGGATACTTTGAGGGCAGGTATTAGACTCCCTTTTCATCCATTCATTCCTTTGCTACTGGCTGATGTGGGCATCAGCCCTTGCCAACTTCCCCCTAATTCCTGGAGGTTGATTCTGTGCTATCTGTCGCAATGCGCCAAGCACAACGTCCCCACATCTGTTGCTGTCTTCAGGAAGATTTTTCAGTTCAAAAACAGCCCTGATAAAAGTCCGGGTTGGGTTTCTATCAACCAGCGCCCCACTATCCCCCATATCGTGAATGGGAAGTCCATCCCTGATAACAACTTGGGGTGGAAGAAAGATTTTTTGTTTGTTATTTGGGAAGGTGGAGATTGGGGCTCCCTGTTTCGATCATCCTTTGGGCTGGCCGTAGACGGGAGCCCGAATGACATAACTTTGTCTGAGGAGGAGGCTAGAGGTTTCAACCTCCTTACGCAAGACAACGGCACTTCCCATTGTTGGGACCTTATCCGGGAGACCGTCCTGGTAGAACGCGACCTTTCGCCCGTTAATAAGAAAAGTAAGTTCCCTTTCTTATCTCCTTTATTTCCTGCATTTTTATTTCATTGATTTTCAACTGACTTTGTTTGTTGCAGTGGTTGAGAAGATTGAGGAGGCTACCAAGCCGAAGGACCTGGAGACAACCAGGATGAAGAGGGCCGGGAAGATCTTTAAGGACCCTCGACTGGGTGACCGCTTCCCGGAGTTCCTTCTTCAGGCGACGGAGCCAGATGAGGAAGGCCCCAGCCAAGTTCTGCGCACCAAGCAGAGGCCAGGTGCCTATTTTCAACCTGCTTGGGGGATCCGGGGCAAGGACTCAATTGTGGGCAGCACGGCCCTGTCCAAGGAATGGTCTAAGCATTCCATTTCCCCGGTGGATTATCAAGATTTTGTCCTTCAACAGGACTTGGAGGGGAATGAGCTGTTTGGAGCCCAAGCTCTGGCGACGGTACGTACTTTACTTATGCTTTTTACAATTCTCTTTTCTTTCTTTTCTAAACCTTTGCTGTTTTCTCTTGCAGGCTAACGCCCATTTTCAAGGGGCAATTCACCAAGCCAAGGC
This sequence comes from Apium graveolens, assembly GCF_009905375.1. Classification (NCBI taxonomy): domain Eukaryota; kingdom Viridiplantae; phylum Streptophyta; class Magnoliopsida; order Apiales; family Apiaceae; genus Apium; species Apium graveolens. Next base: position 131,384,588 of record NC_133648.1, read on the forward strand.
TTGGAAGGTTGGCCTGGAAGATGCCAACAAGAAGTTGGAGGAGGCCAATCAAAAAATTGAGGCCCTTGAAGCTCAATTGGCCTCTTCCACTTCTGACCTGGAGACGGCCCGGGCTGAAAATGTCATCTTGAAGGCGCAGAAGGAAAAAGCCTTTGATGGCTGGATGGACACTCAAGAATTCAAAGACTTGATGGTGGAGCATGACGCCCTTCTTCATCCTGTTAGCTATAAGGAAGGCTGGGACGCTGCTGTGGAGGCCATCCAGGATGAGTTTCCCGAGGTCCTTGAGCAGTCGCCCTTTCCTTGCCCAGTGCGGGTTCTAGAGCTTGGAGGTGTTACTGAAAAGCTTGCTGGCATGATCAAGGATGGAGAGGAGGAAGATTCCTCCGAGGAGGAATTCGAGCCTGTCGCTAAGAAGGCCAGGGTGGAAGAATCTCCCAAAGCAGTGCCTCAACAGCCATCATCTCCTGCTGAGGGAACTTCTACAGGGACTTCGGAGGGGACGACCGAGACGTCCGAAGAAACGACTGAAACTTCCGAAGAGACTTCGGATAGTGGTTCTGAGGAATCTCAGCCTTCCAAGGCCTAGCTTTTTGTATATCTTCTTTTTGAACTTTATTTATATCAGCACTTGTTACCCTTCGGGGTTATGTTTTATTCGTTGCTTTTCTTAGCCTTTTTCCGTTTTAACTTTACAATCTTAATATGCATTTGAACCTTAAACATCCTTGGATTGAAATAATTTCAAGCTCTTTAATATGAAGTCTGGTTTTTCAAAACCTTACACAACATGGGTTCAACCCTAATCAATAATAACTACACATTGTAAATTCTACTGGAATATAAAATTCTACGCAAGCAAAGCTTCCAGGTGCTTTTAAACCTATTTATCACAATGACAAGTGAGAATCGTACTTAGCCTATCTTACACGTAGTAAACCTTCAGGTTTTGTGCATGCCAGGTCCTCGGGACTTCAAAACCATCCATAGTTTCCAGCTTGTAGGTTCCTTTACCCTGAACGCTCTTGACTCTGTACGGCCCTTCCCAATTTGGGGCGAGCTTTCCTTTCTGTCCAACACCAGAAGCCTCTATTTTTCTCAAAACTAGATCACCTTGTTTAAAAAACCTCTCTTTAACCCTTAAGTTGTAGTAGAATGAAGCTTTTTTCTGATATTCTACTATCTTCGCATGTGCTTTATCTCGCACTTCATCGATTAAATCCAGGGCTAACTTCTGCCCTTCTTCATTTTCTTTTTCATCAAAAGCCTGAATCCTTGGAGAGGAATGTGATATCTCCACGGGAACTACTGCTTCTGCCCCATATGCCAATATGAAAGGAGTTGCATCTGTCGTGACTCTATAGGTAGTCCTATAGGCCCATAATATGGGAAGTATCTCATCCACCCAATTATTTCTTGACTTTTCGATCCTCTTCTTTAGTCCATCCAGGATTATCCGATTTGCTACCTCCGCTTGCCCATTGGCTTGCGGGTGAGCCACAGAGGTGAACCGTAACTCAATTTCATTTTCTTCGCAATACTTCTTGAATTCCTCGTTGTTGAATTGTGTTCCATTGTCAGTGACGAGGATACGGGGAATTCCATATCGGCACATAATGTTTTCCCACAGGAATTGTGCAACCTGCTTAGTTGTGATTTTGGCCAAAGGTTTGGCTTCGATCCACTTGGTGAAATAATCAATGGCTACAATCAGAAACTTCCTTTGTGCTGTGGCCATAGGAAAAGGCCCTAGAATATCCATCCCCCACATAGCAAAGGGAATAGGTGAGTTGATAGAGGTCAGCATCTCGGGGGGTTGTCTGGCGACTGGTGCATGCTTCTGACAGCGATCACACTTCTTTACATATTCTTTGGCATCAGCCATCATTTCTGGCCAATAGAAGCCTAAACGGGTTATCTTATGAGCCAAGGCCCTGCCCCCCAAGTGTTGCCCACAAATACCACCATGCACTTCCTCAAGAGCTAAGCGTGCCTCATCGGGCCTGAGACACCTTAAGTAAGGAACCACGAAAGATCTTTTATATAGAATCCCATCTATCAAAGAGTACCTTAGTGCTCGAACAGTTAACTTCCGTGCCTCAATTGCATCGCTTGGCAACCAACCGGTCTGAATGTGAGCCTTGATGGGATCAATCCATGACGTCCCCAAGCCTATGGGAGCCACAAGCTTAACATCTATGCTTCGTGTCTTCAAAACACGGAAGTACACACTTCCTGAACTTTCTTCAATCTCAGATGAAGCAAACTTTCATAGCGCATCTGCTTTAGCATTTTCTTGCCTTGGAATGTGTTCAACATGGCATTCATCAAATTGGGTCATCACAGCCCTTACTAGGCGAACATACTTAGCCATCGTATCATCCCTTGCCTCAAATTCTCCCTTTACCTGGGATATGATCAGCTTCGAGTCTCCACGGACCTTTAAGTTTTTGACTCTAAGTGTCCCAGCTAGACCAAGGCCAGCAATCAGAGCTTCATACTCTGCCTCATTGTTTGTGGTTAGGAAGTCTAGCTTCATAGCATACTCAATTAAGAATCCATCAGGGCTTTGCAAAACCAACCCTGCTCCACTGGAATTTGTTTTTGATGCTCCATCAAAATAGAGAACCCAATATTCTTTATCCTTGTCCCCATTGTCGACTCCCTTGTCTTGAGGTATGGTATCTTCCTGCCCCCCGACTTCTTGGTTGGGTATGGTACATTCCACCACGAAGTCAGCTAGTGCCTGGGCTTTTATGGCCGTACGTGGCTTATACTTGAGATCGAACTCTCCCAACTCTATTGCCCACTTAATCAGTCTCCCACTTGCCTTGGGACTGTGAATGATATTTCTCAGTGGCTGATTTGTTAGCACTTCAATTTGGTGAGCTTGAAAATAAGGACGCAACTTTCTTGAAGCCATTACCAAGGCTAAAGCGAATTTCTCAATGGCTGAATAATTCAACTCAGTACCATGCAAAATTTTGCTGACATAGTATACGGGTTTCTGGACTTTCAGTTCCTCCTTAACCAACACGGCGCTCAAGGCGCTCTCTGAAACAGCCAAGTACAAGAATAAAACTTCATTCAGAACTGGCTTGGTCAACAAAGGGGCCTGGCCCATATACTTCTTTAACTCTTCAAATGCCTTCTGATTTTCCTCACTCCATACAAAGTCTTTGATGTTCTTTAGTGACTTGAAAAATGACAAGCATTTGTCTCCTGACTTGGAGATGAATCGTCCTAACGCAGCAACCCTTCCTGTGAGCTTCTGAACATCCTTGACAGTTTTGGGGGGTTCCATGTCCAGGATTGCCTTTATTTTATCGAGGTTTGCCTCAATTCCCCTCTTCGAGACCATCAATCCCAAGAATTTTCCAGATCCTACCCCGAAAGCACACTTCGTCGGATTCAACATCATCTTGTGGTACCTCAGGACCTCAAAAGCTTCCCTTAAATGGGCTATATGATCAGTCTTTACTAGACTCTTGACTAACATGTCATCAACATAGACTTCCATAGTCTTACCAATAAGATCCTTAAAAATTCTATTTACCAACCTTTGATAGGTGGCTCCTGCATTCTTGAGACCAAATGCCATAACAAGATAACAATAAACACCAAAGTCAGTGATAAATGATACCTTTGGAATGTCATCCTTATGCATTTTGATCTGGTTGTATCCGCTAAACCCATCCATGAAACTCAGCATCTCATGTCCAGCGGTGGCATCAATCAAAGTATCAATTCTAGGCAGCGGAAAACAGTCTTTGGGGCATGCATCATTCAGATCGGTGAAGTCTATACACATCCTCCACTTTCCATTAGCCTTCTTTACCATTACAGGATTTGCTAACCACTCCGGAAATTGAATCTCCTCAATGAAACCAGCCTCTAAGAGCTTTTCCACTTCCTGCTTTATAGCCTCTTGTCTTTCCGGGGCAAAATTTCTTTTCTTTTGTTTCACTGTCTTCTGGCTTGGATCTACGTTTAGCTTGTGAGTAATTAACTCCGGGTCTATGCCTGGCATATCAGCTGCTGACCATGCAAACACATCACTATTTTCTTGCAAAAATTTCATTAACTTCCCTCTAAGGGGCTCCTCTAATGTGGCTCCAACGAAAGTCGTCCTCTCAGGATTCTCGGGGTCTAAAGGAACCGAAACCAATTCTTCTGCTGGCCTTCCTCTATTCTCATCATTTTCTCGAACATCCATATCTTCAATAGGAAGAACCTGCCCCCCGACTCCATCTGCCCTCAAAGAGGCCACATAACAGCTTCTAGCCATTTTTTGATCTCCTCTCTCTTCTCCAATCCCGTTTCGGGTGGGAAACTTCATGACTGAATGGTAGGAAGAGGGGACTGCCTTGAAGGCATGTATCCCTGTTCTCCCCATGATAGCATTATAAGTTGAACTAGCCTTTACCACCACGAAATCCAGCATCTGCGTTGCTTGCCTTGGCTCCGTACCTATGGTGGTTGGCAATTTGATTATCCCTTCCACATGACATTCTACTCCAGCAAATCCATATATCGGCATGTCGGTTGGTGTTAACTGGGAGTCGTTATACCCCATCCTTAGAAAGGTGTCGTGGAGCAAGATATCCACAGAAGCACCATTATCCACAAGGACCCTCTTAACCGGGCTATTTCCTATTATTGGTGTTATGACCAGCGGGTCATCATGGGGAAACTTCACACCCTCTAGGTCGGAATCATCAAAAGCCAATGTTACTTCTGTCCTGGCCCTCTTCGGGGCTTCTCCAACAATATGCATAACCTCTCTAGTATATGCCTTTCTGGAATTTTTGGACAATCCTGCAGCAGTTGGACCTCCAAAGATCGTGTTTATCGCAGGCCCTCGAGGTCTCGGCCCTCCATAAATGGTGTTTATAACTGGTCCTCTAGGCTGGGGGTTTCGCCCCTGATCGTCTTGGTCCCTCCTACGATCTTCAAAGTTCTTCCTTCCATTATTATTTCTGTCCCCTCCATCTCCAGTATACTTGTTCAATCTTCCTTTTCGAATCAAAAACTCAATTTCATCTTTCAATTGCCTACGCTCATCGGTGTCATGGCCAACATCTTTGTGAAACCTGCAATACTTGCCCTTATCTAGCTTGGCGGGATCAGCCTTCAAGGGCTTAGGCCAGCGAATATCTCTGTCTTTCTCAATCTCCATCAAAATCTGACTTCTGGGAGCATTCAGCTTAGCGTATTCAGTGAACTTTTGCCCAGGTCCTCCCTTCTTGGGGGTTGAATCAGGGTTTTGTTCGGTTCTAGGATATTTGTCCTTAGCGATATACTCCAAATCAGTTTTTTGTTTCTTGCCTCCAGTGGGCTCATTACTTACTACGGTCTTCCTCATACTTTCTTCAACCTTGATATACTTTCCTGCCCTCTCTTGGAGCTGCAACATGCTCTCAGGGGGTCGTTTGGCCAAAGACATCTTGAAAAACTCATCCCTAGTTCCTTGTTGCAGTGCTATCATGGCTACCTTATCATCAAGGTCTGGGACTTTTAAAGCCTCCTTTGTAAAACGATTCAGGTAATCTCTTAAGGATTCCTTAGCTCCCTGCACAAGACTCATAAGAGATGCTGAACTTTTCTCATGGACTCTTCCACTGATGAATTGCTTAATAAAAGCCTGACTTAATTCTCTGAATGATCCAATAGAATTTGGGGGTAGGCGACTGTACCATCTTTGAGCCATACCCGACAGGGTTTGAGGGAAGGCCCGACATTTTATAGCATCATTCACGGGTTGCAGCAGCAGTGCATTAGAGAATGTCCTAACATGATTAGCGGGGTCTCCCGTGCCATCATAGGCTTTGATAGTGGGCATCTTGAATTTCCTTGAGATATGGTCATTCATTATCTCTTCTGTGAAGGGTGGAGTTGGATCATCAGGATCTCCAAGGGGAAGGAGATTGCTTGGATCAGTTCTTGGGACAGCAGCCCTTCTTCTTACTGGACCATCCAGGTCTATGATAGGAGGAGGATTTCTCCCCCTAGGAGGCATGTGGGGTCTGGTGGCTTGGTGAGCCTCCAAATCACGCCTCAGCCTTTGGATTTCAGCCTCATGAGCCCTGATCTTTTCCTGCACTTCTTGGGGATTCGCCCCTGGGGTGCTTTGGGGGCGTTGCCTTCCATCGGCCATTGGCTCTTTTCCAGGACGCCTCCTTCTCGGGGCCACTTCATCATTCGAAGATTCAGAGTCTCTCTCAGTGTATGGACCAGAAAATTCCCGATCCTCAGGGATATGATCCAAACCTCGTATATAGGGGGGTGACCGCCCTCGTGCTTCGCTTCGCCTAGCATATCCGCTTCCTCCAACCTCAGGGTGAAGGGGCATCCCATAAGGGGGGTTAGTAGTAACAATAGTTGAATATTCATACCCTACGGGTCGAGAATTCACAGGTATATGTATTTGTTGAACTTAAGGATTCGTACCTTGAATCGGGGGAGTTGTCCCTTGTAGCTGGGGTTGAGTTGCCCCTGTCTGGGCTTCCTCCTAAGTAGATGCATAAGTTGAATGGGGAGGAACCTCCACGGTTGATGAAATCACCTGGGTTGTCTCTAACGGTGTTCCTTCCTCTAGAGCTCCAATTGTTCTCCGTGTTCTCGCCATGGTTGTTGTTGTGATTCCCACAGACGGCGCCAAATGTTATGGATAAAAAACCAAAGTTATTACTTGCTGTATTTAATACTAAGATTCGGGAGCTCAAGGCCTTTAATGGCTGCTCTCGTGTTTCGTGACTCAATCTGCCTTTACGAGATGCCTACGTATCTCTGTGAATTAGAGAATCAAGCCAAAAAACGTAGTTCTGATTGGTGGGGGTGAGACCCCTTATATGGATGTTGGGAGTCCTTGAATTGGACTTGGTATAGGAGACTTGGTGGGCAAGTCTCATAATTAGAATGGACTTTGGAGTCCTAGGTAGTAGGAAACTGATTCCTTATCCTTTTAGGTCCCCTTGAGGCTAATCTCCAAGGATTTATATCCTTATCGGGACTCTTTTCAACATCTGATTTGTCCATTATTAATTAATTACGAATTTAATTAATAATCAGGGCTTTTGGGCCTTTTTTATTCCATCAGGCCGGATCTGGTCCATCAGGCTTAACCTTTCTGGTCTGAGTATCATATATCTTTTTATTGGGCCTAGCAGCCCACAGCTTGTACAATTAATGCAGTATTTAATTATACAAACATAATTTATTTATCCCTATCACCTATCATCAATTTTGTGCTTTGTTGCTTCGATTTTCAATTAGTATTTTAGGGTTCATGAACCGAAATTAGGCGTTTTGATTCGTGGGGTTATTGGTTGTAATTGATGCTTGTAATAGTTTCCTATGTTAGTTTAGAGTTGATTTGTGCTATTTATTTGATCAAACGATTGCTCTAGGTGTTAGTTCTTATTTTAGGGTTTATGTATATTTGAATTTGTTCGTTTTTGATTTTGTAAGAATCTGAGATTGTTTAGGTTATAGGGGTTTGATTGTAGAAGTAATAAGCTTTATTTTGGGATATTATTCGTAATTTTTCGTGTACGAAATCGTTACTTCGAGTTTTGGCTGGAAAATGGTATGGTTTGATCGGAGAAATTGTTCTCGGAGTTATTAGACGATGATGTTGGCATGATTGTATTTCTGGAGTGATTTGGAGTGAAAACCTGCAAAGAATCGATTCGAATGACCTCGTTTTCATGCCGAATCGAAATCACCGGAGTTGGGTTGGTGTTCGTCGGCGCTGCCGGGTTTCGACCGGAGAAGACGAAGTCATGGAGGAAGATAGCCGTTAAGTCATTGATTGAGTTGCTGTGTCGTCGAGGAATTGAAGCAAGATGAAATCAAGGCGGTATCAGAACGATTTGAACCCAAATCGAACTCGCCGGAAACCGGTATAATCACCCGAATCTGGGGAAGGTTCGACCGGGTCGGGTCGTTCTTCAGGACCCCTTTACCAGAAATTCTGACCCGATTTTGATCCTGAAATTCCCTAATCTGTTTTTCTATTTGTGTTTCTGAATTTTAATTATTTAATTATATTTTTATAAATTCAAAAATCAGTTTTAAATCTAATAAAAATTAGATTTAAGTTCTGAAAATTATTATTAATAATTCCTAAATTATGTTAATTCGAATTTAGTTACTTAATTAAATATTTAATAACTTATCTAATTATTTATCTATTTATTTATTTATTATTTAGTAATTAAGTAATTAATTAATAATTAAGGATTAAAATTAATCGAATAGTATTATTTAAAGATTCGATAATTAGTTAAATAAAACTAGTAACTCGTTTTCATACGAGTAATTGAACGATGAATTAGAGAATGATTATTCGAGCGATAGTTAATTTTTTGAAGAATATCAGAATAATTATTCGTAACGAATAATTAAATACTGATAATTGATTAAATCATCGTTGTAGTTCAATAATTATGCGAGAAATGCGAGTAACTCGTAGAAATACGAATAGTTGATCGTCGAGTTGGAATATGATTCGATTAATAACTTATTTATTCGATAATTATCGTAACAGCTAATTGTATCGATTATTTATTTGTAAATAATCGATCTAATCGAGTAAGTAATAATAAATTGTAAATATTTGCAATAAACTGTAATTAATCCTAATAATTAGGGATTAATTCTTTTAAATTATTAGATAATTATATATTAATTATTTATTAGTTATTAATTAGCTAAAAAATGATTAATTATTTCGATAATTAATCAAGTAATTTTCAATAAATCATAACATATTCATTTTAACTCCAAAAATTATGGAAAAATTATTTTTGACTTTAATTATTCTTAAATAATTATTTAAAAATTATTTTAGGGTTTAAAAATTAGTAATAATTATTTATATTGAATAATAAATTGAGTTATCATTGTTTAATTGATATTAATTAGACCGTTAGTCCGATTTGAGCGAAACGAAAGCCCTTTGACTCAGAATAATGAATTTTTTTCATTAAAAATAATATTAAGACCTAATATCTTCTAGAAATTAGTTGGCTTTGATATTTGTTTGATTATCAGTCGAAGTGCGTGCCGAGAAGAGTCCGAAAAATTCTGGAAAAATGGAAAATGAGTTAGATGGTGATTAGTGGAACGATTAGCGAGTCGATTTTGATTCTAAAAAAATTATTTTAACTATAAAAATGATTATGTGCTTATGTGCTTATGTGTATTATGTGGTTAATCGAGTCTTATCTGCTAATATATAATATACGAGTCAGTCATAAGCGTATGGGTAGATAATAGGAATGATGTGAAGTCGATTCAAGATACAATTGAAGTACGGACTAACTTAACCAGTCTATTTGTGCTAACAGAAGCTAAGCCCGCAAGGCAGGTTGAGTAGGTGATAGACGAAGGTGATTTAATTGCAGTGAGTCGCACAGAAGGCAAGTTTCTCCCCTATTCTATTTTCAGAATAGTGATATTTCTTCAGATTCTTATCACGCTTGCACTCTTTTGATTCTCTTGTTCATACTTTATTTCTATTCTTGATTAATCATTTTTATTTAACTTTATTATTCATATTCCAATTGCTACTCACAATTATTGATATATTCTGGTGACTAGAATATGTCAAAGCATACCGATTGTTCCGGTTGCTATTCCAGGGACTGGATAATGATACTTTGGGGATTAAGTTTACTTAATCCTAAGGACCGGGACATAACCGGATCCTTGAAATGGGTCGTAGTACCTGGGTGCCCGACAGAATCTGTGACGCCCTCAATCTCGGGGTTAAGAAATGAGGACTCACACACCTCCAATCTAATAATTAAATATGCATAAACCCCGATTAAACTACTAACAGGATCAACAGGATAAAGTTTGAGACAAGATTACAACTACCAAGCACAAAATATAACTTCCAAACCCAAAATATTATTAAATAAACAATATCGATTCCGGTTGGAAACCGATAGATAACCCATTGTATCTTTAAACGCTTCTTTCTAGGCGTGAGCTCACTCATAATTACCACTACCTGCTCTGGCAACCGGAAGCCCTCAATACGGTAGGGACCACCAGGTACGCCCTTACGAGCAGTGCGCCTAAGCCTGGCCATCTTCTTGCTTAACTGCCATGGTTAGATTAAAACAAAACAAATGAGTATAAAACTCAGCAAGTAACTATATAGCAGTTCTATAATATCAAATCACAATATGCTTTACCAAACTTAGGGCATTCTACATTATTTGATATAAGTGGCAGAGTTCCATCTTTTGGGTTAAGGAAAGGTTTTGAAGGATAATGTGGGGCTTTCAAGGAACAAGGCTCAAAGCAGGACGAAAGCTGACATTCATCACAAATCATTGAAGGATCAGAATAGATCTTTCAAAAGAGGAAAACAACAATATTTCAATATATGGAATCAATCATATGATCAACAAATTCAAGTATCAGGGTTCTCGAGCTGTAAGCTTCACAATAACATAATCAACTCTTTTCAAAGCAATATAAACCATTTTCATTTTCAAGAATCAATTTACTAAACAGAAAGTTTCAGTTCCTTTTTTAAATAGTCATTTAGAACCCTTGATTGGATCACTTTATCTTTCCATTTCACTATATACGGCTGATCAGCCCGTATCGACCTCCATTCCGGTCTTTAAGGTACCAATCAGTATAATTTCAAGCTTAAGTTGGACTAGCCCCGCTAGCCTCTTACCATGACTGGACTAGTCCCACTAGCCTCTTACGTCCCAATCCAATCCATTAGGAATTCATTTGGAAAACCTTGAGTTCGAAAAACAAATAGGTTTTCTGATAAGTGGCATTTTATACCACTTAGAACGTCTTAAAATGGCTTAAATTAGTGTCTTGAAATCAAGTATTTTGTGTATTTGATGCGTTTTTCTAGTGTTTATGCATTTCATGGTTTTAGTTGCATTTTAGGGGAGGAATCATCAAGAATAAGCCTTGGCATGTGTTCACCATTGCGAGAGGAAAGAAACGGGCAGATTACGGCGAAGAAATGGAGCGAAATCAGAATTTTTCCGGTAGAGGTCTGAGCGCCCGCTCAGCATTGCTGAGCGGCCGCGCAGCAAGCTGAGCGCCCGCTCAGCTATGCTGAGCGGCCGCGCAGGGTCGGGAAAAAAAACAGATTATTTTAGGACTTCTACTTCTGTTTGGTTTCTACTTCTATGTAATCTGGGTTTTATGGGACTATTATATAAGTAGATTTGAGACGTTTTCACAGGGGGGATTTTGAAGAAGATTGTGTTTTTATGCAAGGAGCGAAGGAGATAAGGAAGAAGACCGATTTAGCACACCGCAACGAAGAGGACGCATATATTTTTGTGATTCTTGTTTCGTTGTAGCGTTGGATGCTAGTTTTCTTGCTTTGAACTTATTTACTCTTGTGACGTACTCTGTTTTAATATAATTAGTTTAGTTATTATTTTCTTGTGTTTGTTTATCATGATTTCATATGAACCCATGATGATGATAAGTGCTATTATGGGCTAATCGTGATCATGGGGTTGCAACGGATTTATTATGGAATTCTTTAGTTAGTTGTTTAATACTTTAGTGTGTGATGATTGCATGATATCTAGTATTGGTTGTGCGTATTCGTCTTATGTGCGTCGCGAACATATAAGATAGGGTGTTAATCTCTTGTGAAGCGACGGTGAATCTTGAGATTTAGAACTTGCCATGCTAGCATAGGTTCATGTACGTTGTGCATGATTAGTGGGTAACTCTAACAGTTTTATTTGCCCTATGTAATCAAAAAGAATAACTTGTGCTTAAATCGTTGTGTTGTTAATTTCTGTAGACATATGGGAACTCAACATAATTGATGACTATTCAACTTCTATCTTAATTGTGGATGCTTGGTAGAATGGTAATAGTACAATGAAAGTTGGCTTTTATCAGTTTTGTGTTATTCGATTAATATCATCACTGTCACATGCTAAAGGTAATAATAATGGCTATAGAAGGAAGTAATAATGAAGTTGTGATCTCATGAGTGTTTTATTATTGATAAATTGAAGTATTAGTTAAGTGATTAATTAAGTAGTTAATTATAGTTAATATTTAATCAACAATTTTAAGTGTTAGTGTCTTAACATTGAGAAGTAATCATACATTGGTGAGTGAGTTTAATTAGACAATAATTTAGTCTGAGTCTCTGAGGGAACGAACTAGAAAGTATTCTATATTACTTGCGAACGCGTATACTTGCGTGAATATTAGCGCATGTTTTCGCCCTAACAAGTTTTTGGCACCGCTGCCGGGGACTCGGCGTATTTGTTTAGTTTATGTACTTACCATCATTGGTCATTAGGACTCAGTGATTAGGATGAGTAGTTACTTATTTTTTCCGGTTGTGTTTCAGGTACTTTAGCAAGCGTTTATGCAAACTCGTTCTCGTGCTCGCAAGAGGACTTTAGATACAGCTGAGGAGACAGACGAAGTTCTTGATATTCCGGAGAAGTTAGATTTTGAGGGTTCGGATTCAGGAACTGAGCAGAAAGAACCAGAAAACATGGGAGATCGTATTGTTCAAGCTGATCCAGCTCTTATGGATTTTTCTCGGCCTAAAATTGATGACATTCAGTCAAGCATCCTTCATCCGGCTATTCAAGCTAACACCTTTGAAATCAAGCCGGACACTATTCAGATGGTGCAGAATTATGTTTCTTTTGGAGGAGCGGCAACTGAAGACCCCAACATGCACATAAGGAATTTTGTCGAGATCTGCAGCACTTTTAAGTATAATGGCGTGACTGATGAGGCTATCAAGTTGAGGCTTTTCCCATTCTCACTGAGGGACAAGGCTAAAGACTGGTTACATTCTGAACCAGCTGGGTCCATCACTACGTGGCAAGATCTTGCACAAAAGTTTCTGGTGAAGTTTTATCCGATGGTAAAGACTGCTGCTATGAGGAGTGCTCTTACTCAGTTTGCGCAGCAACCTACAGAATCTATGTGCGAGGCTTGGGAACGCTACAAGGAAATGTTGAGAAAATGTCCACATCATGGAATGCCGGATTGGATGGTGATCACTGGTTTCTATAATGGTTTGGGGGCCCAATCTCGGCCCATGCTCGATGCAGCAGCTGGAGGCGCCTTATGGGCTAAAAGCTATACTGAGGCGTATAATCTTATAGAGACGATGGCTGCAAATGAGCATCAAAACCCAACTCAGAGGATGACGTCAGGCAAGGTAGCAGGTATTCTGGAAGTTGATGCAGCCACCGCTATTGCAGCCCAGCTCCAAACGCTATCAATGAAGGTTGATTCTTTGGCTACGTATGGAGTTAATCAAATAGCTATGGTTTGTGAGCTTTGTGCAGGTTCTCATGCTACGGATCAGTGTTCTCTTATCAACGAATCTGTTCAGTATGTGAATAATTAGCAGAGACAACAGCAGCCTGTGCCAGCGACCTATCATCCTAACAACAGAAATCATCCAAATTTCAGCTGGGGGAATAATCAGAATGCTATTCAGCCACCATATCAGCAAGGAGTGAGTAAACAGTTTAACCCACCTGGATTCCAGCAACCACAGCAGTATGCTACAAGGCAATCATATCCTCAACAGGGAAGTGAAGCTGCACCTACTAGTGCTGATTTTGAGGAACTTAAGCTGTTGTGCAAGAGTCAGGCGGTTTCTATCAAGACCTTGGAAAATCAAATCGGTCAATTAGCCAATGCAGTGCTCAATCGTCAACCTGGCACTCTTCCCAGTGACACGGAAGTACCAGGTAGGAAGGAAGCTAAAGAGCAAGTCAAGGCTATTACCTTAAGGTCTGGAAAAGTAGCTGATGCTGAAAAGGCAAAAGAAGTAGAAGCTGAAATTAGAGGTGAAGAATCTAAGCAAAAGGAGACAGCGGCGGAACCAAGGAAGACTACTGTTGAACACACTCTGCCTGAGGCTAATACAGGGGAGAAACAACTCTATCCTCCACCACCTTTTCCTAAGAGATTGCAGCAACAAAAGTTGGATAGACAGTTCGAAAAGTTTCTGGAGGTGTTCAAGAAACTTCACATCAATATACCTTTCGCTGAGGCTCTTGAACAAATGCCTAGTTATGCGAAGTTTATGAAGACTATTCTTTCAAGGAAGGTGAAACTGGATGACCTTGAAACTGTTGCTCTCACGGAAGAATGCAGCGCTGTTCTGCAACAAAAGTTACCACCGAAACTGAAAGATCCAGGAAGCTTCACCATTCCTTGCACCATTGGCAATCTGACTTTTGACAAGTGCCTTTGTGATTTGGGAGCAAGCATTAATCTGATGCCGTTGTCGATCTTTAAAAAGCAGGATCTGCCTGATCCAAAACCCACATACATGTCGCTACAATTGGCTGACCGTTCCATTACTTACCCAAGGGGCATAGTTGAGGATGTGCTCATCAAGGTGGATAAACTCTTCTTTCCAGCAGATTTTGTTATTCTGGATTTTGAGGAAGATAAGAAGATTCCCATAATCTTGGGAAGGCCTTTCTTGGCTACTGGCCGTACCTTGATAGATGTGCAAAAAGGTGAACTTACTATGCGGGTCCAAGATCAGGATGTGACCTTCAACGTATTCAAGGCAATGAAATTCCCTACAGAAGATGAGGAGTGCTTAAAAGTGGATGTGATTGATTCTGCGGTTACTTCGGAACTCGATCACATGCTAATGTCTGATGCATTGGAAAAGGCCTTAGTGGGGGATTTTGACAGTGATGATGAAGATAGCAACGAGCAATTACAATATCTGAACGGTTCTCCCTGGAAGCGAAAGCTGGACATACCATTTGAATCTCTTGGTACTTCTGGCCTTAAGAACGCTGAAGGGAAGCTCAAACCATCAATAAAGGAAGCACCTACCTTGGAGCTCAAGCCATTACCTGAGCACTTGAGGTATGCTTTTTTAGGTGATTCATCTACGTTACCTGTTATTATTTCATCTGACCTTTCAGGTAGTGAGGAAGACAAGCTCTTAAGGATTTTGAGAGAATTCAAATCGGCTATAGGATGGACCATAGCAGACATCAAGGGGATAAGTCCTTCATATTGTATGCATAAAATTCTGCTAGAGGAAGGTAGTAAGCCAACTGTGGAACAGCAGCGAAGACTGAATCCCATCATGAAGGAGGTGGTGAAGAAAGAAATTCTGAAATGGCTAGATGCAGGCATCATTTATCCTATTTCTGACAGCTCGTGGGTGAGCCCCGTACAATGTGTACCTAAGAAGGGAGGTATCACTGTGGTCGTAAATGAAAAGAATGAGCTCATCCCTACTCGAACAGTTACAGGATGGAGAGTATGCATGGATTATAGAAAATTGAACAAAGCCACAAGGAAGGATCACTTCCCTCTTCCATTTATTGATCAGATGCTTAACAGATTGACGGGTCATGAGTATTTTTGTCTTCTGGATGGTTATTCCGGGTATAATCAGATTTGTATTGCACCAGAGGATCAGGAAAAGACTACCTTCACTTGTCCATTTGGCACGTTTGCTTTTCGCAAAGTTTCGTTTGGGTTATGTGGCGCCCCGGCCACCTTTCAGAGATGTATGATGGCTATATTCTCTGACATGATTGGAAATAATGTCGAAGTGTTCATGGATGACTTCTCCGTCTTTGGACACTCATATGATGAATATTTGAATAATCTGCGTGCCGTACTCAAAAGATGCGTGGAAACTAATTTGGTGCTCAATTGGGAGAAATGTCATTTTATGGTGCGTGAAGGCATTATCCTTGGGCATAAGGTCTCTAGCAAGGGTCTGGAGGTGGACAAGGCCAAGGTGGGAGTCATTGAAAATCTTCCCCCACCTAATTCTGTGAAAGGAATCCGTAGTTTTCTTGGTCATGCGGGTTTTTATCGGCGATTCATCAAGGACTTTTCAAAGATATCTAAGCCGTTATGCAATTTGCTTGAGAAAGATGTGCCTTTCAAATTTGATGATGAATGTTTGGCAGCATTCGAGACTCTCAAGAAGAGTTTGATCACTGCATCAGTTATTACAGCACCAGATTGGACAGAACCGTTTGAGATGATGTGTGATGCGAGTGATTATGCGGTAGGTGCAGTTCTGGGAAAGCGCAAGAAAAATCTCTTCCATGTGGTCTACTATGCGAGTAAGACTTTAAATGGTGCCCAATTGAACTACACCAATACTGAGAATGAGCTTTTGGCTATAGTCTTTGGTTTTGAGAAATTTCGATCTTATCTGCTTGGTACGAAAGTAACAGTATTCACTGATCATGCAGCTATTCGCTATCTGGTTTCTAAGAAGGATTCGAAGCCGAGACTCATTCGTTGGGTGCTTTTACTTCAGGAATTTGAGTTAGAGATCAAAGATAGAAAAGGTACTGAGAATCAAGTAGCTGACCATCTCTCTAGGTTGGAGAATCCCGATTCTACTTCACAAGATAGGACATTAATCAATGAATCTTTTCTGGATGAGCAGTTGTTTACAATTCAGGAGGAAGAACCATGGTTTGCAGATATTGTAAACTATCTCGTCAGCAATATAATGCCTCCTAATTTGACATCCGCTCAAAAGAAGAAGTTTCTGCATGAGGTGAAGTGGTATATGTGGGATGAACCATATTTGTTTAGACAGGGAGCTGACCAGATCATCAGGAGATGTATCCCGTTCTGTGAGACGGAGGGGATATTACGAGACTGCCATTCCACGTTTTATGGTGGACACTATGGTAGTGAGAAGACGGCAGCTCGTATTCTACAAGCAGGTTTTGTCTGGCCTACTTTGTTCAAGGATGCTCATCAGTTTGTTTTAAGGTGTGATCGTTGCCAAAGAGTGGGAAATTTGTCAAGGAAGGATGAGATGCCATTAAATATGATGCTTGAAGTCGAGGTCTTTGATGTGTGGGGAATCGATTTCATGGGGCCTTTTATCTCGTCTTGCAATAATCAGTACATCTTGCTGGCAGTCGATTATGTCTCAAAATGGGTCGAAATTAAAGCTTTACCGACAAATGATGCAAAGGCAGTGCTAAATTTTCTTCATAAGCAAATTTTCACAAGGTTTGGAACACCTCGGGTAATCATAAGTGATGAAGGATCGCATTTTTGCAACCGTAAGTTCACTTCTATGATGCAGCGTTATAAGGTGAATCATCGAGTAGCTACTGCCTATCATCCGCAAACAAATGGTCAAGCGGAAGTGTCTAATAGAGAGATAAAGCGCATTCTAGAGAAGGTTGTTTGTCCGTCAAGAAAGGATTGGTCTTTAAAGCTCGATGAAGCTGTTTGGGCTTACAGAACAGCATACAAAACTCCACTTGGGATGTCACCGTTTCAGTTGGTGTACGGCAAGGGATGTCATCTACCTGCGGAGCTTGAGCATAAGGCCTACTGGGCATTGAAGAAGTTGAACCTTGATTTAGATGCAGCTGGTAAGAAAAGAATGCTTCAGCTTAATGAACTTGATGAATTTCGACTTCAAGCATACGAAAATAACAAAATGTATAAGGAAAAGGTGAAGAGGTGGCACGATAGGAAGCTACATCCAAAGTTATTTGTGACAGGGCAACAAGTTCTCTTATTTAACTCTCGGCTCCGACTTTTTCCTGGGAAGTTGAAATCAAGGTGGTCTGGACCTTTTATTGTCAAAACTGTGTTTCCACATGGAGCGGTGGAAATTTTTGAGAATGATCCGGACCAAGCATTCAAGGTTAACGGTCAGCGGTTGAAGCACTACTATGGGGACATGGCAAACCGAGAAGTGGTTAGTGCCATTTTGTTGACTACTTGAGAAGGGTACGAAACGTCAAGCTAATGACGAAAAAGAAGCGCTGCGTGGGAGGCAACCCATGAATTGTTGTTACAGGAACCCTTAGAAGTTAATAACCTATCCAAAAACACAAAAAAATCAGAAAACAGGGGCTGAAAAAAAAAAAAATTTCCAGTGACCCCCTGAGCGCCCACTCAGCTTTGCTGAGCGACCGCGCAGCAAGCTGAGCGCCCGCGCAGCAAGCTGAGCGCCCGCGCAGCAAGCTGAGCGCCCGCTCAGCTTTGCTGAGCGACCGCGTAGCAAGCTGAGCGCCCGCTCAGTTTTGCTGAGCGACCGCTCAGGGGTCGAGTACCAGAATTTTTTTCAGTTCAGAAAAAAAAACACAAAAATAGTTTTAGCCCATAAACCCACGATTTGTTCCCACTACCCCATCATTTTACTCCTTAATTCCCAAACCCTAATCTAATCCACACCCTATATATACATACACCTATCCTACATATCTCCCACAAAACTTCCTACACTTAAACCCTCTCACAAACATCAAAAATCAGTTCTTACACACTTTTATTCACGAATCAATGGCACCCAAGAGAGCACGCACTATTGACAGCAGCAGCACAGTTCCTACTGCTGATTCATCGAGGGGTACTGCTGCAAGGCCTCGGTTAACTGACAGAGCTGCGGAGGAGGAGTACACTAGGCTGTTGGGGAAGCCGATTCTGAAGGAGAGGGGGTTTTTACCATCAGGGAGGGATGGTGAGTTGCTGCCCATGATTGCAGAGAAGGGGTGGATAGCTTTTTGTGAGTCACCCGAAGCAGTACCGATGAGCGTTGTTCGTGAGTTCTACGCGAACGCGAAGGCCGAAAAGAATGGGTTTTCTGTGGTCCGTGGGCTGACGGTTGATTATCATTCTGCGGCGATTCACCGTGTGATTGGACAGCGAGAGAGGAAGCCCGAGGAGGAGAACTGGAATGAAAAGACTGCTGAGGATTTTGACTTGGATTTGATTTGTGCGACTCTCTGTCGACCGGGCACAGTTTGGACCTGCAGGACCGGCACTAATGAGTATCGTCACTTTCCGGCGATCGCCATGAACAGGTATGCCCGTGCATGGAATGCATTTATTTGTGCTAATATTTTGCCTTCTTCGCATGCACACGAGGTCACAGTTGAGAGAGCACAGTTGTTGTGGGGAATTCTGAATGAGGAATACTATATGGACCTTGGTGAGTTTATCTACCAAGGAATTCTGAAGTTTTTGAGGGGAGCGAAGCATATGAACATCCCTTATGCATCTACGGTTACGAAGCTATGTCGAGCAGTGGGAGTGAACTGGCCGGCTCATGAGCAGTTGCAGTTGCCAGCAGCTCCGATTGATTCTGACACTCTGAATGGGATGCAGGAGTGGACCGGTGGTGAGCCTGAGGAGCATGGGCTGGGTTATCGTCTTCCAGGAGGGCGTCCAGCACGAGGTGCTACTATGGCTAGGCCAGGGCATGATGAGGCTGGTTCTTCGAGAGCTCAGGAGGGTGCTGGGATGGTTGATGCCCAGTATAGGAGGCTTTCACGGCGGATGGATGCCATGTATGAGACGCAGAGCAGGTTTGCTCAGGAGCTCACCCTTGCATTAGGGACTGCTTTTCGAGGCCTTGGAGCTGATATCCAGTGGCCAATTTTTGGTGAGGACTCTGCATACCCGCCGCCTGATACTCCACCCACTGAGGGTGATGATGATGATGACTCTGAGTAGGTATACCCTGTGTTCCTTTCTACTACTTTCACTGAGGACAGTGAAGATTTTTAGTTTGGGGGTGGTAGTTAAGGAATATTGTGTGTGTGTCATTTAGTTGCATATTCATGATAGTTTAGTTCATATAGTTGCATAATTTATGCATATAGTTTTTTTTTGTTATGAATGTCATGTAGCTCATGCATTTACCATGATCCCTTTTGCAATGATTTATCGACTGAATTGTGATATTGATGCGAGTGTAGTGATAGCATTAAAGTGATATAAAGTTGTGTAGGTTGATATGCATGCTGAAAACAATTGTAAGTCCACTAAGTCTTAGAGAATGCGTAAGGGCTAGATTGTTGTTATGATTTGGTTATTTTCAAGGTCAATCTGCTTATTATGCTTAGAATTCGATTATAGGTTCTTAGTGATAAAGGCATGAAAAAGAAAAAATTTTGGAGAAAAAAATATGGAAGTTGTTGCTAGTTGTGGCTAGGCGTCAAATGGCTAGTAGCCAGCTCGCATATGGTGCGAGTAGTCTAGGGTTGAGCAAGATGGAGCGAAACGCACTTGCTCAGAAGTTATTAAAAAAAAAAAAAATTTGCATAATTGATCAAGAGTGGGCTCTTTGGTATTCGAGTTATTAAGTTCTTAGGGGACTTTGTGCCTAGTGACCTAAGGCTTTTAGAGTCTGGGATCCGCTAACCTAACGCTCGTTACATGGATACCATTGTATAAGTCTTTTGTGGACCTCACTCATTGCACGGTCAAATAAGCATTTGAGTTGTAAATAAAAAGCACGATTCCGCAGTAAGCTCCAGAGTTCTTGTAGTGTTGTATATCACTTTGTGCCTAGAATTTTTTATTCTTTGTATAATCGTAGGATTGCCTTGAGGATAGTCTAGTCATAGTAATTGGTCTAGTTCCGAAGCATATCTGTTAAGCATTTGCACACACCACGTTTCTGGCTGTACGTCCGTTTGCATGAGTTTGTTGATCTTTAGTTGTCTAAGTGCATTCGTTGAGATGTGACAATTTGGTTGGTTAATTGTAGTAAGGGGGATCGCTGCATTTTCATATAGATTGCATTCATGCATGTTTTTATTGGAGTCTGTGACGCTTGAGGACAAGCATCGATTTAAGTTTGGGGGTGTGATAAATGGCATTTTATACCACTTAGAACGTCTTAAAATGGCTTAAATTGGTGTCTTGAAATCAAGTATTTTGTGTATTTGATGCGTTTTTTTAGTGTTTATGCATTTCAGGGTTTTAGTTGCATTTTGGGGGAGGAATCATCAAGAATAAGCCTTGGCATGTGTTCACCATTGCGAGAGGAAAGAAACGGGCAGATTACGGCGAAGAAACGGAGCAAAATCAGAATTTTTCCAGTAGAGGTCTGAGCGCCCGCTCAGCATTGCTGAGCGGCCGCGCAGGGTCGGGAAAAAAACAGATTATTTTAGGACTTCTACTTCTGTTTGGTTTCTACTTCTATGTAATCTGAGTTTTATGGGACTATTATATAAGTAGATTTGAGACGTTTTCACAGGGGGGATTTTGAAGAAGATTGTGTTTTTACGCAAGGAGCGAAGGAGATAAGGAAGAAGACTGATTTAGCACACCGCAACGAAGAGGACGCATATATTTTTGTGATTCTTGTTTCGTTGTAGCGTTGGATGCTAGTTTTCTTGCTTTGAACTTATTTACTCTTGTGACGTACTCTGTTTTAATATAATTAGTTTAGTTATTATTTTCTTGTGTTTGTTTATCATGATTTCATATGAACCCATGATGACGATAAGTGCTATTATGGGCTAATCGTGATCATGAGGTTGCAACGGATTTATTATGGAATTCTTTAGTTAGTTGTTTAATACTTTAGTGTGTGATGATTGCATGATATCTAGTATTGGTTGTGCGTATTCGTCTTATGTGCGTCGCGAACATATAAGATAGGGTGTTAATCTCTTGTGAAGCGACGGTGAATCTTGAGATTTAAAACTTGCCATGCTAGCATAGGTTCATGTACGTTGTGCATGATTAGTGGGTAACTCTAACAGTTTTATTTTCCCTATGTAATCAAAAGGAATAACTTGTGCTTAAATCGTTGTGTTGTTAATTTCTGTAGACATATGGGAACTCAACATAATTGATGACTATTCAACTTCTATCTTAATTGTGGATGCTTGGTAGAATGGTAATAGTACAATGAAAGTTGGCTTTTATCAGTTTTGTGTTATTCGATTAATATCATCACTGTCACATGCTAAAGGTAATAATAATGGCTATAGAAGGAAGTAATAATGAAGTTGTGATCTCATGAGTGTTTTATTATTGATAAATTGAAGTGTTAGTTAAGTGATTAATTAAGTAGTTAATTATAGTTAATATTTAATCAACAATTTTAAGTGTTAGTGTCTTAACATTGAGAAGTAATCATACATTGGTGAGTGAGTTTAATTAGACAATAATTTAGTCTGAGTCTCTGAGGGAACGAACTAGAAAGTATTCTATATTACTTGCGAACGCGTATACTTGCGTGAATATTAGCGCGTGTTTTCGCCCTAACAAGTTTTTGGCGCCGCTGCCGGGGACTCAGCGTATTTGTTTAGTTTATGTACTTACCATCATTGGTCATTAGGACTCAGTGATTAGGACGAGTAGTTACTTATTTTTTCCGGTTGTGTTTCAGGTACTTTAGCAAGCGTTTATGCAAACTCGTTCTCGTGCTCACAAGAGGACTTTAGATACAGCTGAGGAGACAGACGAAGTTCTTGATATTCCGGAGAAGTTAGATTTTGAGGGTTCGGATTCAGGAACTGAGCAGAAAGAACCAGAAAACATGGGAGATCGTATTGTTCAAGCTGATCCAGCTCTTATGGATTTTTCTCGGCCTAAAATTGATGACATTCAGTCAAGCATCCTTCATCCGGCTATTCAAGCTAACACCTTTGAAATCAAGCCGGGCACTATTCAGATGGTGCAAAATTATGTTTCTTTTGGAGGAGCGGCAACTGAAGACCCCAACATGCACATAAGGAATTTTGTCGAGATCTGCATCACTTTTAAGTATAATCTCACACAATCATGCACAACTAATGCAATTTACAAGATTCATTTACTCACTTTAACCTTATCCTTTTTAATCAAAAATCCGAATCACAAACACATTAAGAGTCAAAATCAACAACTTCTTTTAATCATCAAAATTTGAACATAAACACTACCCCATCTTTATCATGCAATCAAGTTCTCACTAGCCGTTAATATAATTGACAAAAACCAACTTAATTCCTCTTTTTATTCCTTAGAACCCATTCGGGTTTTCCATAAATCAAACATGCAATAATGGATTTTGATATGCAAGGTTATATATCACATTTCCAACTTGTTTTAGTCCTTAACTAGATCATTCCATTCACTTAAACACCAAAGCAAAGCATTACCTAGTGACTTTAGCTTTAATCAATTCATTCAATCAACAAGCATCCACTTAATCACCAAATTATTCCCTTTTAAGTTTATTTTCCATTCAGCAAGAACATGATTTACAACTCAAGGACTAAACATTGACATGCACCACTTGATCTTCTTTAAAACTAACATGCAATCACTCTTTAGGCTATATAAGCTTAGTGTTCACCAAGATCAACTTACAAAAATCAAATTCCTCTTTTAATTAGCATATAGCCGAAGTAAAAACTCACATGCAAACCTTAATTTTTGATTTTTCCAAACAACAATCACTTACACATATCCATTTACTTCCTCAAACAATCAATGGAATCATTTTATCAATCACATATTCGAGTTTCAACACAAGAAACAAAACCCTTCTTCAAGCTTTCAAGAAACCATAACATGCAAAGCTAAAATCAAATTATCATATCATAGAAACTCCACCGGCTCTCCTTTGGATCATGGCCGGTGGTGGTCGAACTTGAGAGAGCCCATAACGGGTCTCCTCTCGAGTTTATGACCCCAAAAGTGCTTGAATTCACTCTCATGGTTTTGCATCAAGAAATTGTTTTCCTTGAACACCACCATAGTGATTAACCAACAAAACTTCTATAAACACTTACATGCAAAAAGGAATCGAAGAGTATACCGAAAATAAAGTCTAAAGGTAGCAATATCTTTAAGTTCGGATGAGATTTGAGGGTTGCATGCAAGTGAAGGAGATGAGAGATGGAGAGAGCCGAGAGAGAGAGTGAGAGTGTTCAAGAGAAAGAAAATAAAAGAGAAGGGAAGGGGAGAGTGAGTGCACGGGAGGAAAAAGAAAAAGGGGGAGGAAACTGGGTTTATATACCACTAAAAACAAGGGCAAATTTGTAATCTACTAATTCCATTTCATGCTCATAGTCCCTTTTCTTTTTACTCAAATGCAACAAAATTTAAATATAAAATGTATCTCTCTCGGGAAGTCGAGATTTATTGAAAATGACAATTTTAATACGTAGGCCTCGAAATTAGCTTTTTAACCATTACTCATAATAGATTTTTGAGTAAACGGTTGATTTTATATGAATTTCGCAAGCTTGCTCTAATAATAACATTTTCCACATAAAATCAATTTAAAAATGCAAAGACCAATAATTAAATTCACTCATCATTTTTAAAAAGTCTCTAAGACTACTAAGAAGATATCAGAACAAATCCCATGTTTTTATCTTACTCGAATGATTTTATAAAAATGCTCGAAGGTTAATTAAACCTTTATTTAAGTCACATAATCCCTTTAAAATTCATAAAATTGTCACAGAACACATAGTCATGCACACAGACAACAATCTCACATATATAATCACGTAACGACTCAGGTCTGATCATAGAATATATCCTTCTTTAATCTTTATCCTCTTTTACGCGTACCGGGTCACGTTCAGCCTGACGGCCTGACGCTCAGCGTTTCGATTGCGCTTCTCATTATCATTATCAATCAACACGTCACTTAGGACGAAATACTTTATTCAAACATTCAGTTCATTCAATCATACATACTTTACATTTTATATTCTTTATCTCCCTATTAGGACGGGTTCCGTTCTACCTGACGACCCGACACCACAGCTTAACTTCTAAGCTAAATCTTTAAATTGGAATGTTTTTATTTACGCTCCCGTACTCTAATATACAGAAAGACAATTAATCATCACTTAGTCACATAATTATAATCACATCACATAACACATACTTTATTGACTTAATTACGTCACAAAATTCTCAGTCGTCACAATCTACCCTCCTTAAAAGAATTCTGTCCCCAGAATCTAATCTAAGCAAATAGATGGGGATACTTTTCTTTCATTACGCTTTCTAATTCCCAAGTCGATTCTTCGACTAATGGATTTCTCCATAACACTCTAACTAGAGGTACAACTTTATTTCTAAGTGTCCTTTCTTTTCGATCCAAAATTTGCACTGGCTGTTCCACATAGGACAAATCTGGTTGGATTTCCACTGGTTCCAACTCGATCACATGGCTCGCATCAGCATTATACTTCTTTAGAAGAGAGACATGAAATACATTGTGCAGATGTTGCATTTGCGGAGGTAGCGCCAATTCATACGCCACTTTCCCAACTCGTCGCAATACTTCAAATGGTCCAATATACCTAGGACTCAACTTCCCTTTCTTTCTGAATCGGGTTAAACCTTTCCAAGGAGATATCTTTAACAAAACTTTATCTCCAGATTCGAATTGCACATCTTTCCGTTCTTGATTTGCGTACTTTGCTTGGCGATCTTGAGCTGCAATTAACATTTTTCGAATCATTTCTACCTTTTCCTTTGTTTGCTGAACTAGCTCTGGGCCAATTAACTTGCGCTCACCAACTTCGTCCTAATAAGTAGGGGACCTACACTTTCTTCCATACAACGCTTCATAAGGCGGCATGCCAATACTTGCATGATAACTGTTGTTGTAGGAAAACTCAATTAAGGGCAAAAGATCGTCCCAATTTCCTTTGAAATCTATTGCACAGGTTCGCAACATATCTTCAATTGTCTGAATCGTCCTTTCACTTTGTTCGTCTATCTGCGGATGATATGCCGTTCTCATTTTCAATTTAGTTCCCAAATGTTCATGGAATTGTTGCCAAAATCTCGAGTTAAATCTTGGATCTCTATCAGACACGATAGATACAGGAACTCCATGACGCATCACGATCTCATCCAGATACAATTTGACCAACTTTTCCAACGAAAATCTTTCATTTATTGGCAAGAAATGCGTTGACTTCGTCAACCGATCGATTACCACCCAAATCGCATCATGATTTGACTTGGTTTTAGGTAATCCCACCACGAAATCCACCGCTATATGTTCCCATTTCCATTCGGGTATGTCCAGTGGCTGAAGCAATCCGCTTGGCCTTTGATGTTCCGCTTTGACTCTTTGGCACGTGTAACATTTACTTATCCATTCCGCAATTTCCTTTTTCATGTTGGGCCACCAATAACTGTCTTTTAAATCCTGGTACATCTTCGTACTCCCAGGGTGAATTGAAAATCTTGAGTTATGCGCTTCTTGCAAAATCTCGTGCTTTACTTCCACAACATTAGGTATCCAAATACGTGAGTTAACACGGTATATTCCTTTTCCATCCTTTTGAGCTTTAATTTCTTCTCCCGTCAACCTATCCTTTTCGTGATTCATCACTTGCTCTTGACAACATCGAATCTTTTCCAAAATTTCAGGTTGAAATGACATTGCATATATAGCTTCACCTCCACATTCTGAAGTCTGCACTTCTATTTCCATCTTTTCAAAGTCCTTGATCAATATTTCTGATGACGTTAACAGATTCAATTTTTCTTTTCGACTTAAAGCATCAGCTACCACATTTGCCTTTCCAGGATGATAGTTTATCGCACAATCATAATCTTTGATCAGTTCCAACCACCTTCTTTGTCGCATATTCAATTCTTTCTGGGTAAAAATATACTTTAAACTTTTATGATCTGTGTAAATCTCACACTTTTCCCCGTACAAATAATGCCTCCAAATCTTAAGGGCAAACACAATTGCTGCCAATTCCAAATCATGCATTGGATACTTTTGCTCGTGCGGCTTGAGTTGCCTTGACGCGTATTCTATTACCTTCCCATGTTGTATTAAAACACATCCAAGTCCTTTATATGAATCATCACTGAATATCACAAATTCTCCTTTATCATCTGGTAGTACCAATACTGGGGCGGTTACCAATTTCTTCCTTAACTCTTGA
Organism: Apium graveolens; assembly: GCF_009905375.1. Classification (NCBI taxonomy): domain Eukaryota; kingdom Viridiplantae; phylum Streptophyta; class Magnoliopsida; order Apiales; family Apiaceae; genus Apium; species Apium graveolens. The sequence goes on from NC_133648.1 coordinate 131,411,296, forward strand.
AAACTTTCCTCGCACTTTTCTTTCCTGTTAGATATATTTGATAATGTCATGGCTAATATGTTTTATGTTTAGCTTTCAGATCTTACGTGAACAGGATAAATCAGTACTTAACTGTTGATCAGTACTTATACTGGAAGTCAGGACTTAAGGATATCAGTACTTATATTATCAGGAGATAATTATCAGAAGATAGATATCAGAACTTAAGTGCTGAAGGACAATCAAATAAGGACAGTAGCTGGTTAAAGGAAAGAAGATTGAGATAAACATAAGAAGAGATATGCATGAAGAAGGAATTTCGTGAAGAATGGAATACTTGGAAGAAAAGATATCTGACTGATATATTTTAGGAAGCAGAATTATATTCCATATCAATTAGCGATTATCTTGTAACTGTGTAGTATATAAACACAGACATAGAGTTTACACTATAAGTGTTATCATTATTAGAAAAGATTATTCATTGTAACCTTAGCAGCTCTCGTGATATTTGTTCATCACTGAGAGGTAACAGTTCCATACTGTAACAGAGTTTATTGTTTCAATAAAGTTTGTTTTCTGTTACTTAAGTTCTTAAAGTTCGATTTGAATGTACTATTCACTGTATTCACCCCCTCTACAGTGTGTGTGTGTGACCTAACAATTGGTATCAGAGCCTATCTGTTAACTTACATACAGTTAAAGATCCAAACACAATCATGTCGGATACAGAAACTCCAACTAAGCCTACCACAACTGAGGAACCACCAAAGACACAAATTCAGAGTCGGTATGAGACCATTAGAGTCCCCATACTGAGACCATCTGAATATCCCATATGGAAGGTAAGGATGACCATGTTCCTGGAAGCAACAGATCTAGAATACCTGGATAGAATCAAGGAAGGTCCTCACAAACAAACCAAACTCGCTGTTACAGTTATAGGTGAAGCAGCAATGACCGTACCAAAGGAGAAGAGTGATTATACTGCTGAGGACATAGCATCAATTGCTAAGGATGCTAAGGTACGACACTTACTACATAGTGCCATTGATAATGTAATGTCAAACAGGGTAATCAACTGCAAGACTGCTAAGGAGATATGGGATGCTCTGGAAACAAGGTGTCAGGGAACTGACACAATTAAGAAGAACAGGAAGACAATACTCACTCAAGAGTATGAACACTTTGACTCAAAGACTAATGAGTCATTGAATGATTTATATGATAGATTTGTCAAACTTTTGAATGATTTGTCATTGGTTGATAAAGAGTATGATCCTAAAGATTCAAACCTTAAGTTCCTGTTAGCTCTTCCTGAATGCTGGGATTTGAAGGCAACGACAATAAGAGACAACTACAATCTTGATGAAACAACTCTTGAAGAAATCTATAGAATGCTCAAGACTCATGAGCTGGAGATGGAACAAAGAAGCAAGAGGAATGGAGGAAAGTCAAAGACAGTTGCTCTTAAGGCTGAAGAAGAATTCCCCAAAGCAGCTTCCTCAAAGAAAGACAAGGGTAAAGCTCTTTTCATAAAGTCTGATACTGAGTCATCAAGTTCTGAGAGTGATGATGACTCAGATTCTGAAAGCTTGCCTGAGACTGATGCTGATGAGGAGATGATGAAGCTGTGTGCTCTTATGGTGAAAGGAATCACCAAGATTGCATACAGGAAGTTCAGGAAGGGAAAGAAGTTTTCCAGAAAAAGTATAAGTTCTGATAAGAAGAATTTTAGAAGATCTGAAGACAGAGGAGGAAAGTCTGACAGAGGAGATTACACCAATGTTAAATGCTATAATTGTGGTGAGAAAGGCCACATATCTCCTGACTGCATAAAGGTAAAGGGTGACAGAGGCAAGGCTCTTGTCACAAAGCAGAAAAGATGGACATACACTTCAGACTCTGAAAGTGAGGAGAACTATGCATTGATGGAAAATGCTGATAAAGAAAGTGCTGAGAGCAGTTCTGAAGCTGCTAAAACAAAGGTACCTCAGACTACTTATGCTTTTCATACTGATGATATTAATGAGTTGAGAAGATATCTTAAAACCATGTTTGTTAGCTATAGAGACCAAACTTTAACATGTGAAAGATTAACTTCTGAAAATCTTGCATTTAAGAAAAGGAATGATTTCTTAGAAAAAGAGTTAGTCATGTTCCATCAAACTCAGAAGGATAGAGATGATGCTTTTTATGTTAGGGATGAAGTGCTAAAAATGAATGAATCTCTAAAAACTGAGTTAAAAAAGGAAAGAGAGATAATCAGGACTTGGACTAACTCCGGCAGAACAACTCAAAATTTGTTAAGTAGTGAAAATTGGAAAGAGGGCTTAGGTTATGGAGAGAATAAGAATGATAAAGGAACTGGAGAAATTAAGCCTGTTGTTAAGCAAAAGCCAAAGTTAAAACCTGTTAAGTTTGTAACTGTAAAGTCTGATAATGAGAAATCAGAAGTTAAAGAGGAATTAACTTCTGCAAACTAAAACAGGAAAAGACAGCTGAAGTAAATATAGGCTTAATGACAAAGAAGCAGCTTAAGCATAAGCTGAAAGATGTCAAGAATGCAAACAAGGTACAATTACCTAGGAAAAATAGGAATGGAAAGGAAGGTGTGAATAAAAGCAATGATTATAAACCTGTTCCTGATGCTCCTAGGAAAACATGTCATAACCGTGGAAGTTCTAACCATCTGGCTTCTTTTTGCAGGAAAAATAAGAATATTAACTCCTTACCTTCAAAATCAGGAGTTAAGAGTCAGTCTGTTAGATACAAACCACAAAATCCTTGTTTTCATTGTGGTAGTTTATGGCATTCCATTTATACTTGTAAGGAATATCATAGTTTGTACTATGATTATTATCAAATAAAACCTTCTTTGAAGAAAGTTTCCATTGTTCCTTCTAGTGTAAATTCTGATTCAAAGTCTGATAATGTAAATTCTGATAAGAAAAATGTTAACATAAACTCTGATGCTAAATCCGCTGCAAATGTTAACAAACTTAATAAGGCCAAAGGATCCAAGCAAGTCTGGGTCCTTAAAACTAATAATTAGTGGTCTTTGTGATTACAGGGCAACAGGAAAAATATTTTAGTTCTGGACAGTGGATGTTCAGGACATATGACTGGAAATAAGATCCTGCTATCAGACTTTGTGGAGAAAGCTGGCCCAAGTGTTTATTATGGAGATGGCAACATTGGAAAAACATTGGGATATGGCAATATCAATCTTGGAAATGTCATAATTAAACAAGTAGCTCTGGTCTCAGGACTTAAACACAACCTACTGAGTATAAGTCAAATCTGTGACAGAGGTTATCATGTTGATTTCTTTGAAGAACACTGTGAAGTTGTGAGTAAATCTAAAGGCAAAGTTGTTCTAAAAAGATACAGACGTGGTACCATTTATGAAGCTAAGCTTTCAACAAGTACTGATGGCTCTGCAATTTGTCTGTTAAGTAGAGCATCAATTGAAGAAAGCTGGAATTGGCATAAGAAACTCTCTCATTTAAATTTCAACAATATAAATGAACTGGTCAAGAAAGATCTTGTGAGAGGATTGCCAAACACAGTATTTGCTCCTGATGGTCTTTGTGATTCATGTCAGAAAGCCAAACAAAGAAAATCTTCATTCAAGAGCAAGACTGATTCATCAATTCTTGAGCCTTAGCATCTTATACATGTTGATCTATTTGGTCCAGTAAATGTCATGTCAATTGCAAAGAAGAAGTATGCATTGGTCATAGTGGATGAGTTCACCAGATACACATGGGTGTATTTCTTGCACAAAAAAAGTGAAACTGCATCTATCTTGAATGATCATGTCAAACAGCTGGATAAAATGGTCAAAGATTATGTGAAAATTTTAAGGAGTGATAATGGCACTGAGTTCAAGAATTTGATAATGGAAGAGTTCTGCAAAAGCCATGGAATAAAGCAGGAATTTTCTGCTCCTGGAACTCCACAGCAAAATGGAGTTGTTGAAAGGAAGAATAGAACTCTCATTGAAGCTGCACGTACAATGCTTGAAGAAGCAAAGCTTCCAACCTATTTCTGGGCTGAAGCTGTGCAGACTGCTTGTTTTACTCAAAATGCAACACTCATTAACAAGCATGGAAAAACACCATATGAGATGGTGAAGAAAAAGAAGCCAAATCTGAAATATTTTCATGTATTTGGATGCAAGTGTTTTGTTCTCAAGACTCATCCTGAACAGCTATCAAAGTTTGATCTAAAAGCTGATGAAGGAATCTTTGTTGGATATCCACTTTCCACAAAAGCCTTCAGAGTCTATAATTTGAGAACAAAAGTGGTCATGGAATCTATCAATGTCTCTTTTGATGACAAGAAGATCACTGGTCTTAAAGATTTCGTTGACCATGATCAGCTGAGATTTGAAAATGAAGACTCATATTCTGATACTGAAAATCCTGACAGTCTAAGTCCTGATACTGCAAACTCTGATGGATTAAACTCTGATGTTATTGAAACTGTGGTGACTACGTTAAAGGAAGATGCACCTATGCAGGGGGAGCATACTCAAGATCCTACCACATCTCAAGAAACATCCGAACATACATCTGGCTCTTCAAGTTCTGATTCGTCAAGTTCTGATAAGCCAAGTTCTGATAGTGCTGAAAATCTAAATACTGAAGAATCCAACTCAGAGAGCATAGTTTCAGGGGGAGCATCAGAAAATGAAAATAAAGATAGCATGGATCATGGGGGAGCATCCAGTTCTAGAGAAAACCTTCCATCCGCAAGGAAGTGGACAAAATCAGATACACCTGATTTGATAATTGGAAATCCTGATGCAGGTGTCAGAACTAGAACAGGTACTTCAAATGAGTGTCTTTATAATTCTTTTCTCTCTCAGACTGAGCCAAAGAAAGTGGAAGAAGCTCTTCAAGATGCTGATTGGGTGCAAGCAATGCAGGAAGAGTTGAATGAATTTGATAGAAACAAAGTCTGGACCCTAGTACCAAGACCAAAGAATAGATCTGTTGTTGGTACAAAGTGGGTATTCAGAAACAAAACTGACAGTGATGGCATAATTACAAGGAATAAGGCAAGGCTGGTTGCAAAAGGATATTCTCAACAGGAGGGAATTGATTATGATGAAACATTTGCACCAGTTGCTAGGTTAGAAGCCATAAGGATATTTTTGGCTTATGCTGCTCACAAAAAGTTTACTGTCTTTCAAATGGATGTGAAAAGTGCTTTTCTAAATGGAGAATTGGAGGAAGAGGTATATGTTGAACAACCTCCAGGTTTTGTAGATACCAAACATCCAGACTATGTCTACAGACTTGACAAAGCACTTAATGGACTTAAGCAAGCTCCTAGAGCATGGTATGAGACTTTAGCTCAGTTTCTTCTGGAAAGTGGATTCAACAGAGGGACAATAGACAAAACACTGTTCTACCTCAACCATGGAAATGACTTACTTCTGGTCCAGATTTATGTTGATGATATCATTTTTGGATCTACAAATGACAAACTTTGCAAGAAGTTTGCCAAACTAATGCAGTCAAGATATCAGATGAGTATGATGGGGGAACTTAGCTATTTTCTGGGCCTTCAAGTCAAGCAGAATGAGGAAGGCACTTTTATTTGTCAAACCAAGTACACCAGAAACCTGCTAAAGAAATTTGGAATGCAATATTGTTCAAGTGCATCCATTCCAATGGCCACTGCAACAAAACTGGATAAGGATACCGGTAAATCAGTAGATATTACTGACTACAGAGGTATGATTGGCTCTCTACTCTATCTAATTGCTAGTAGACCTGATATCATGTATGCTACCTGTCTTTGTGCAAGATTTCAAGCAGATCCAAGAGAACCTCACTTAACAGCTGTAAAAAGAATCTTTAAGTATCTTAAAGGGACAGCTGCTCTGGGATTATGGTATCCTAGAGAATCAGATTTTAAACTAATAGGCTACTCAGATGCAGATTTTGCAGGTTACAAAATTGACAGGAAAAGCACAAGTGGAAGCTGCCAATTTCTTGGAGGCAGATTGGTTTCTTGGTACAGCAAGAAACAAAAGTCAATTTCCACATCAACTGCAGAAGCAGAGTATATTGCTGTAGGAAGCTGTTGTGCACAGATTCTTTGGATGAAGAATCAGTTACTGGATTATGGGTTAACATATTTCAAAATCCCTATTTACTGTGATAATCAAAGTGCTATTTCTATGACAGGTAATCCAGTTCAACACTCAATGACAAAGCACATCAGCATCAGGTACCACTTCATCAGGGAACATGTGGATGAAGGTACAGTGGAATTGCATTTTGTTCCCACAGATCAACAGTTGGCAGATATCTTCACAAAACCATTATGTGAAGCTACTTTTACAAGATTGGTAAATGAACTTGGAATGGTTTCAGGTTCTTTCTCTAAATCTGCTTAGACTTGTTCTGTGTTATCAGACTTTATGCTCAGTATTTACAGAATTAATCTCATTGTGAATTCTGTGCTTAATTAATAAATGTCTTTAAGTACTGACTGTTGTCTGATATATGTTTCTAAACTCTGATAAGTGATATATCTGTTCTAGTACCTATTCAATCCTATGAGGATAACTGTGCTAGATACTGACCTAGTAGTCTTCAATAAACAAATGATTCCATGGAAGACGTAATTATTTCAGTGGAAATCTTATGACACTAGCAAATTCTGATAACTGAGCTTAGTTAAGTTCACTTTGTATATCTTATTACTAAGTCACAAATTAGAATAATGCTACTCATCTGTTAAGTTCTGATACTAGTAAAACTGCTGAATGTACTAAGTGCTGATAGACCTCTCTTATCAAAAGAAAAAGCAAAAAGATCAAAGATTAAAATCAGGTACTCCTTTGAGATCTAGAGTAAAAATGTGGAAGGGACGACCCAAGTGCATTGCTGGTATTAAGTAAATATGCATCAGAAAAGCTAAATATTTTCTTGGTGACTTTTCACACTCTATGATTACTGGAGAAATACTCTGAAAATAGTATAAATTCTGATAAACAGTCGTGACTCACTTAAACTGAGAAGCCACTGTAAAATAGAATTTCAAAAGATGCATAAAATTAGCACAAAACAGTTGAGGTGGACTCAAGCATAAACTCATTCTTCAGTAGGTTTCAGGACAATGACAGCTCTTTAGCAAAATTTTAGTTATGCCTTATTTCTAAGATGTACTGAAGTGAATCAGACTTTACTCTTTGTCTGTTTTTAGCTTAATGCACACACTAATCACTCCATCTGAATGATGAAAATTTCTGTGGTGGTCTATGTTATTTTAGATAAACAGTCATTGTGTCATTATTGCACAAATTCTGAGGACAAGTTCTAAGTTACACGTTCTGATGATTAAGTCCTGACGTCCATAACTCAGAACTTGTATGAGTATTTACTAAGATGGGCATTCCTTTTTCGAGTTAAGAAATTATGTTCTGATGACTGTTAAGTTCTGGTATAGGTCTAAGTTCTGATTTCTCAGTCTAATCCTTTACTTGGCTTCTCTGTGAATAAAATTTGATAACAGTCTCAGTTAGAACTAGAATATATTGAAGTGGAAGATTAATAGTCACTATGATTAGGATTAATGGTATTCGTACTTGAACAGTCCACTGTTTCTTGTGTCTTGTGCGGTCTATCCATGCTTCCTCTTTCCAATGACTGTTATTCTTTTTCAAAGTCTAGGGAGACGAGGTAGAATTAATTCTACCTGTCAGCATTAAATATCTTTGCGTCTCTTGGCATTCTCTTGCCTATATAAGCAACCACTTCACATCAGTCTTTCCATCACATTCTTCTCACACACTTATCCTCCTTCTTCTATCAAAAACACAATGGTTCGATACAACATGTTTTTGAACAACCAAACCTTCACAATGGAGCTAAGTTGTGCCGACTGGTAGCAGGAGTGGCATGTAACAGCCATTCCTGAGGAGATCTGGGATTCTGTCCTACAGGAGGTGCTAGCTCACCTCCTATTCTTCTATATGGATTACCATCGCCATCTGGAGCGATTGGAGGAGGAAAGGCGGGAAGCTATCCGTCAGCAAGAGCGAATCATACGGCTCACCATCTTGTTCGTCGAAGATAGGAAGAGGAAGATGACTTAATCTCGTCTTCTTCCTGTTCTTCTTCATCCTCAGCTTTGTCAGGCTTCTTAGCTAGGACTAAAGCTGTTGATGTTAGGGTTAGAAGCTTAGGGAAAATATTGTATTGATGTAATTTCCATTTCATAAATGTATTGACTTGATATATTAATGAAAACTGTTTTTACTTCAAGATTTTGTCTCTGAGTTATTTTATCTTGTGTTGATAAATCCTGATTGATATTCTGATGACCATTTAAATTTTGTTTTTATTTAAGTTCTGATTCTCTGTCAGCACTTATTCATCGAAATTATATCGGTCATTTTTAACATGATTTATTTTCAGAATATTAATGTTTGCAGTGACAAATAATTCAATCAGTGATAACGGGTTCAAATTTGAATTGTTTCCCTTGATAAATGGAACAGTTTTTCCTTGAAACTCGGCAAATGGGTAAGTAATGATTACTGTTTTCTCGAGCCCAGTAACTATCCGTTATTACTGCATGTCTGACAGGTGTCCAACGGTAATATTTTTTTGTATAAGTACAGCAGAGAGAAGATTTCTTTAATCTTTTTAATTTCTTCATCTTTTATCTCTCTTCTTACTTTTACTCTCCTTCACTTTCCTATTTCCGTTGTTTTCATACAGATATTATATCAAACACCTATCAGGCATACTTAATTCTCAATTTTTTTTTCACATGGCACCAAAGGATTTAATCATTGATGGAGCTAAGTTTGTTCCAAACAACTATGCTGCAATTCTTGATCATGCTGAAGCTCCATCTGAATTGCACTTTGTGCAAGATCTTCTTGCACATAGTGAGGTTGGGTACGCCTTAACTCAGCCTGAATTATTTTCAAGTCAACAAGTTCTGAGGTTCTGGAGGACTGACATTTTTGATAATGGTGGTAACCGTGGAACTCCCAGTATTATCTTCCAAGTGGGTGATTCATCTTTTGTAGTCACTCCTGGTACAATACGCAGGGCTTTACATCTTCCAGAGGATTGTACTTTCTCAGTTCCAGAGGACTCAGCCCTTCGGGAGTTAATGGCTGAATTGGGATATGAAAAGAGTCTGACGAAACTTGGACAGTTGAAACGGGCTAATATCAGAAGAGAATGGAGTTTCTTCTTTGATTGCATCACCAAAGCCTTTGGGAACAAATGTTCAAATTTTGATGCTATCCCAATTCTGAGTCAGCACATAGGGTATGCTATTATCCATCAAACTCATTTTGATTTTGCAACTGGAATAATTGGTTTTATTGGGGATAGGATGACAGAGGATAAAGATGTTGTTTATTTTGCTAGATTCTGTCAACTTATTTACACTTACTGTACTGATGAACCTCATTTAGTCAGCACTCAAACCCCACCTTTTAAGGTTGCAAAAAGGTACTTTAATGACCTGGTAAATGCTGATACTAAGAAGAAAGTGGTTAGACCATTACAGATTCCTAAGTCTGTGAAACAGATCCTGGTAAATGCTGATCCTGATACTTATAAATCTGTTTACTCTGATGTCCAACCATCTCCAACCACCCAAAATCCATCAACCTCAGTACCTACCTCTCATTCTACTCAACCTACCCTCAGAACTTATCTCAAATCCTATCTCTCCATTTCACAGACTGCTCAACCTTCTTCTTCAGCACCTACTGTGAAGTCTCCATCCTCTAAGCCAAAGAGACCAAAAACTGTTCCTCAAACACCTCAAAAGAGGAGGAGATTAACTTTGAGAGATGAATCAGATTCTGAGGAACAGATTCCTTCTTCAGAACCTGTGGTGATTGAAGCTGAGAAAGCAACTTCTCAGAAGGATTCTGAAATTGGGGGTTCTAGGCTTCTCAAGAGGCTTAGACGTATGATAGTTCCTGAAACTCCCAAGGAATCCAAATCAACAAGGAAGTACAAGAAACAGAGGGCACAAAGGCCAGTTTCAGATGATGAGGAGGAAGCAGCTAAGGAAGGGGATCAGGAATCTCTGATCTTACAAGGCAAGGAATTTGCTCCAGTCACTTCTTCTCCATCAACTCCATCTCAGGAAGCTGTATCTGACAAGGCTAACTCACCATCTGTGTCTCTTGTTGATCCAGGCACAAGTGCTGAAATTGATATTCAGAACTTGGTTGTGCCTGCAATTCTTTTCTTAGAAGCTCCAACAGCAAATAATCCTTCCACAACACCTGTTACTGATGTTGTTCAAGCTCCAGAGTTATCAACAACACCTTCTCTTCATCAAGATGTTGATGATCAGATTTTAGGTGAGCATCAGGATATGGCTGTTGATCAGAACTTAGTCTCAGATCAGCAATTAGAGGATGCTGAAGCCTCCATTGCTACTCACACTGTTGTCTTATCAGAAGATACTGATTATTTAAGTTCTGATGCTGCAAATGTTGGAGATAATGGTGAAGCTGCTACAACTGTAGATGCTGATGAAGCAGGTCCTTCAGGACTTACTCCTCCACCGACTCTTCCTAAGTCTGAACTGGTAAAGGAGTTTGTTATCAGGGATGCACCAGTGCCTTGGAGTGAAACTCCTGCAGGTCAGGAGTGGACTAAGGAATGGAACTAAGTTTCATGTGTTCCAAATACGTTACATCTTGCTGAGCACCTGACTAAAGCTGATGAAATGTTAAATTCTGATGATTTTAAAACCCAGCTTAGAGTCACTGCATTGAGTACTAAACATCTACAAGGTCTTCATTCCAATACTCATGCCGAGCTACACAAGATTCATGAGAACTTTATCAAATAGGAACAAGTTTGGAAAATTGATAAGAAAAAGTTCTTCCAACCTACCATTGACAGGGTTGCTTATATTGAGAAAACTCAAGAGAAACAACAAGCTCAGATTGATCAAATTCTGACAAATCAAGCTTCTCAGCAATCGCAACTTACTGAAATCCAGACCTCAGTGGAACTACTTATCTCTCTTTTATTACCTACTGATGCCAAAAAGGGGGAGAAGGTAATTAAGTCCAAATGCACAACCAACAAGACACTGCAAGGAAAGGATGATGGAAAAGATGACCAAGGAACCTCTGGAATGGGTAGTGGTCATAGTCAAGGTAGAAGGTTTACATCAAGACAAACTAGTCACAGAACATGTTCTGATACTGGGAAAAGAATAAGTTCTGCTGCTGGTAAAAGGATAAGTTCTGATAAACTTCTAGATCTTGATGAGGAAATGTCAAGACAATTATTTCTTCAAGAAAATCCAGGGATGGACTTGGAAAGTTTAAAGGAAGAAGAAGCCAGACTTAAATCAGAGAAAGTCACATCTAAATCTGAAGCTTCTGGTAAAAAGTTACTTCCAAAACCTAAAGGCATTGTGATCAAAGAAAGGACACATACTGAAGCAACTTTGGCTAGATCACAACCACAGATAGATCCAAGATCCAAGGGTAAAGAAAAGGTTGGTGAACCTATCAAGCCTTATGTACCTCCTGAGGAAGAAGAAATTACTGATGGAAAAGATGATCTTGCTCTGACTACAAGAAAAGTTCTTAAAACAACCTCTGACATGGCTCAAGTTGTTCAGAGTCAAGAAATTGTAAGTTCTGATATTCAGAAGAAGCAAGTAACCTCTGACAGTGCTCAAGTTAACTTGATATCCGAAAATAGATCAAAGACACTCCTACCAGGATTCACTAAAGCAAAACAGACTCAATCTTTGAAGACTACTGCAAGTGGTTTTGAAGCAAGAGTAGTTACTGGAAAGGAAGCTAGAGATAAAACTGGATTGGGAAGTGCTGATGAAAGAAGAGTACACAACACTACCAATGATCCAACTTCCTTTAGTGAACCAGGTATTGGAGCAACTCCTGAGAGATTGAATCAACTGGAATCTGTACAGATGGTTTACCATACCTACTTGAAAGAATACATCATGTTGTATTTCATGACAGATGGTAGGGTTTATCATATAAGACAAAATGCCATTCCTTTGAAGTATTTTGAAGAATTGGAGCATGTACTTTTCTTACTTCAAGTGGATGACAGAATAACAGAGACTGCTGCAAACTACTTAAAAGAACAGATTCAGAGACAGAAAAGGCTTTATTCTGTTAAGTCTGACAGCAGATATGTTCCAAAGTACAGAGATCACAATGGTGATATTGTTGATATGAAGCCTAATACTGCACAGATCAGAACGTATCTTGGTATTAAGGGACTTGAATTCAATCTTGAGTCAGACAAAGCTTATGTCATAAGACTAGATCAGGAGTTAAGAAAAGCAAAGATTAATGATCTCAAAGCTGCAATCTTTCAAACTGGTGAAAATACTGCAGAGCTTAAAGGTGTTAAAAGGAAAATGATTGATGAACTAAGATATACTGAGAAATGTTTGTTGAAGAACTATCTCAGAACAACTCCTGACATCAGAGAGATCAAAAAATGAAGAAGCCAAGTCGAAGATCTACAACTGCTTAAATTCTGATATTTATACAGATTGAAGTTGTTATCAGAAGTTTAAATTGGTAAAAACTTTAAGGACTGTAAGTTGTAGTTATCTAGTCTATTTCTCATGCATTTGTACTTAATGTTTTTGACATCATCAAATATCTTTTAAACTTGTATATTTTGTTAATTTACAAGTTGGGTGAGATTGTTAGATATATTTGATAATGTCATGGCTAATATGTTTTATGTTTAGCTTTCAGATCTTACGTGAACAGGATAAATCAGTACTTAACTGTTGATCAGTACTTATACTGGAAGTCAGGACTTAAGGATATCAGTACTTATATTATCAGGAGATAATCATCAGAAGATAGATATCAGAACTTAAGTGCTGAAGGACAATCAAATAAGGACAGTAGCTGGTTAAAGGAAAGAAGATTGAGATAAACATAAGAAGAGATATGCATGAAGAAGGAATTCCGTGAAGAATGGAATACTTGGAAGAAAAGATATCTGATTGATATATTTTAGGAAGAAGAATTATATTCCATATCAATTAGCGATTATCTTGTAACTCTGTAGTATATAAACACAGATATAGGGTTTACACTATAAGTGTTATCATTATTAGAAAAGATTATTCATTGTAACCTTAGCAGCTCTCGTGATATTTGTTCATCACTGAGAGGTAACAGTTCCATACTGTAACAGAGTTTATTGTTTCAATAAAGTTTGTTTTCTGTTACTTAAGTTCTTAAAGTTCGATTTGAGTGTATTATTCACTGTATTCACCCCCTCTACAGTGTGTGTGTGACCTAACATGTCCAAACGAACTTCTCGTTCTTTCTCGTCAATTTTGTCAACGGAACAACAATCTTAGAGAAATCTTGCACAAATCTTTTATAATATCCGGCTAATCCCAGAAAACTTCTGACTTTCGTCGGAGTCTTGGGTCTTTCCCAATTCATTACAGCTTCTATCTTGGCCGGGTCCACTTTAATTCCTTCTTTATTAACTACATGACCAAGAAATTGTACTTCCTTTAGCCAGAATTCGCACTTTGAAAACTTAGCATACAGTTTCTCTTTTCACAGAATTTCCAAGGAAATCCTCAAATGCTCCTTATGATCTTCTTCCGTCTTGGAGTAAATCAGTATATCGTCGATAAACACAATAACGAACTTATCTAAATACTCCTTGAATACTCTGTTCATAAGATCCATAAATGCAGCTGGCGCATTCGTCAAACCAAATGCCATTACCAAACACTCATAATGTCTGTATCTCGTTCGGAACGTTGTCTTGGGTATATCTTCCGCTTTAATCTTTAACTGATGATACCCAGATCTTAAATCAATCTTTGAGAAACACGAAGCTCCTTTTAACTGGTCAAACAAGTCATCGATCCGCGGTAGAGGGTACTTATTCTTGATCGTCAACTTATTCAGTTCGCGGTAATCAATGCACAACCTCATATTTCCATCCTTTTTCTTTAAATAACACCGGTGCGCCCCACGGGGATACACTCGGTCGGATCACTCCTTTGTCCAACAATTATTGTAACTGAGCTGCCAATTCCTTCATCTCGATCGGCGCCATGCGATAGGGAGCTTTTGACACCGGTTCCGTTCCAGGAGCCAAATCAATCATAAACTCGATTTCTTTGTCTGGAGGTAGTCCAGGCAATTCATCAGGAAACACATCCGGAAAATCTCTTAGTACCGGAATATCCTCGATCTTCACAGATTCTTTCTCCACATCAACGACATGAGCCAAATAAACTTCGCATCATTGACGTATTAATCTTCTTGCCTCAATAGCTGTTAGAAATTTCTTCTCTTGCCTCTTTCCTTTAAATATCACTTCTTCACCATCCTTGGTTCTTAACTTCACCTTTTTACTTTTACATTATATTTGCGCTTTATGGTTTGACAACCAATCCATTCCTAGTATGACCTCAAATTCTCCTAACTTATAAGGAATTAAGTCAGCAGAAAAGTGCCAACCTTCTATAGTCACATCACAATCAGGACAAATCTTACTAACAATAACTTTCTCTTGATTTGCTACCTCTATAATCAAATTAGGCTCTAGAGGGTACGCAACACAATTTAACTTATCAAGAATACTTCCAGAGATAAAAGATCTAGTTGCTCCAGAATCCATCAAAACTTTTACTTCTACTGAGTTTATAACAAGCATACCTGCTACCACGTCCACATCTTGCACTGCATCTTTCATCATCATATTAAAGGTTCTAGCTCTGGGTTGAGCTGATGGTGCTAGGAGAGACGGCGGTCCAGCAATTCTGAGAACATTAGCCTTTTGAACAGGCTCCTTGCAATTCCTGGCCATATGGCCCACTTTGCCACACTTGAAACATGCCGAATCAGGCTTCCTTGCTCCACTTGGGCATTTTGAAGAGTAATGCCCCTTCTGGTTGCACTTGAAACACGTTATATCCAGCTTATTACACCTCCCCGGGTGTCTCTTTCCATAATTCCTGCATTCTTGAATCTGGGGTCTACTATGATTCCCCGGTTGTCCAGCCTTCTGGAAACGGTTCTTCTAAGCTCCATTACCGGGTCTAAACTTCTGGAACTTTTGGTTTTGACCTCCACCATTCTTTCCAAACTTCCCTCTGAACTGTGAGCTTCCTTGCTCTTGCTCAGAGCTTTCAAACTTCCTCTTTCTTCCTTCATTTTCTCTTCTTGCAGCTTCCCACTCACCTTCCACTATCATTGCTTTCTGAACCAAAGCAGCATAACTCTTGATCTCCAACATTGCTATTTGACTCCTAATCCACGGTTTAAGTCCCTGTTGGAACCTCTTAGCCTTCTTCGCCTCTGTATTCACGTACTCAGGTACGAATCTAGACAATTCCAAAAACTTCACTTCATATTCCGCTACTGACATTTCCTCCTGTCTAAGATCCAGAAATTTCATCTCCAACTGATCTTGCATATAGCTTGGCAAATACCTCTCCAGAAACATCTCGGTGAACTTCTCCCAAGATAAGTCTTTGCCTTCCAACAACGCCTTAGAAGACTCCCACCAGAAACTTGCTTCATCTTACTGAGCTTTCTTGTCGTCCTTAACTTCTGCTAACTCAAAAGCTTTTTCCATTTCTCTTAACCATGGCTGAGCTTTAATCGGGTCTGGCAAACCTAAGAACTCTGGGGAATGAACAGATTGAAAGTGCTTAAAGTTTCCAACTTTAGGGGCCACAGGTTGTTGCAAAAGCTGAGCAAGTCTGCTCATCATAGTGGTTTCTGGGTTTACTTCTGGGTCTTGGTTGGGAATTTCTTCTTCTTGGTGATCTGGTGAGTTGAAAATTTCTTACAAACCTGATTGAGCAATTATTTAGCAATACGATGGCATGGCATATATATAATAACAGTTTCTATAAAATCTCTTTTGTGGGTCTTAAGTTTTATGCAATTTGCACATGCAATCCTATTACTACATAATTCTCATATCATTGTTGTTTTATCATGGTACAGAACAGGGTTTTATGATCTTTAAACATGGTTATACGAAAACATGGTTGTATTAAAACATGGTATTGAGAACAGTTTATGAGATATTCAAGGTGCACAATGGAAAGCAAGACAATGGATTTATTTAAACAAGGGTACATAAAGATAGTTCTAGATATCATAAGTTCTGAAATAAGGTACAATAAATAGCAGGGTTAAACAGAGGAAAAACTGGAAAATATCCCCCTATCTACCCCTAACTTCCAACAACTACTACTACAACACTGATCTGAAATACAACAAAATAAATGAAAAGGGATCCCGGCATCTGACCAAGTATCCCAAAGCCTACTGGCGCTGAAAAACAACAATCTACGGGCTCAACCAACAGTCCCGTCTAATCATCTAGAATCTCTCTCAACACAACCAACATCCAGCGAATGATCTTATGCAGCCTCCGGGCCTCAGCATCAGCATCACTAGTGGATGATCCCTCATCCAATCTCCTCCTGACAACCTGCTCCACCAACTGAATCATAGCTCTCCACTCTTCCATCACTACTGAAGTCCTCTGCCTAGAATCTCGAATCAACCTATCCACCAAAGCTCCCAACTCAGGAATGCAGGAGTACACAAAGTCTCA
The DNA here is from genome assembly GCF_009905375.1 of Apium graveolens. Lineage (NCBI taxonomy): Eukaryota > Viridiplantae > Streptophyta > Magnoliopsida > Apiales > Apiaceae > Apium > Apium graveolens. Next base: position 131,427,912 of record NC_133648.1, read on the forward strand.
ATCCTGGGCTAACTTGCCACCAACACTGACAGGAACAGTCTTAGGCATCTCGGACTCTGGCTCAGGGGCAGGGGTCTCTGAATCTGGCCTCAAGGGTGAAATCTGCATAGGGATCTCACTACTCTCAGAAGGGTCCTCCTTTGGGTCTGAACTAACATACACAGGCTCCTCTGGAGAGGGTGGAACGGGGTCTACAGGGGTACCGGACAAACTAATCTCTGAGTCTGAGTCACTACCACTACTAGGATCCTGAGAGAAAATATAAAATAACAACCAAGAAACAATGATAGGGTTAAATAAAGCTTCCAGCTAACTCACACCCTAACTCTAGTTTCCACTTCACCGATAAACACTTTCCTTAGACTATACCTAATAGTCTAACTCAACTCTATATGAGTCGAACTCTCGCACGATATAGATATATTCCCAAAATACCCTTTTTTAAAATCCTAACTTGTCTCAGGGACTAGATCCTGTAGCTCTGATACCAACTTGTGACGCCCTCAATCTCGGGGTTAGGAAATGAGGACTCACACACCTCCAATCTAATAATTACATATGCATAAACCCCGATTAAACTACTAATAGTATCAACAGGATAAAGTTTGAGACAAGATTACAACTACCAAGCATAAAATATAACTTACAAACCCAAAATATTATTAAATAAAAATTATCGATTCCGGCTGGGAATCGACAGATAACCCATTGTATCTTTAAACGCTTCTTTCTAGGCGCGAGCTCACTCATAATTACCACTACCTGCACTGGCAACTGGAAGTCCTCAACACGGTAGGGACCACCAGGTACGCTCTAACGAGTAGTGCGCCTAAGCCTGACCATCTTCTTGCTTAACTGCCATGGTTAGATTAAAACAAAACAAATGAGTATAAAACTCAGCAAGTAACTATGTAGCAGTTCTATAATATCAAATCACAATATGCTTTACCAAACTCAGGGCATTCTACTTTATTTGATCTAGGTGGTAGATTTCCATCTTTTGGGTTAAGGAAAGGTTTTGAAGGATAATGTGGGGCTTTCAAGGAACAAGGCTCAAAGCAGGACGAAAGCTGACATTCATCACAAATCATTAAAGGATCAGAATAGATCTTTCAAAAGAGGAAAGCAACAATATTTCAATATATGAAATCAATCATATGATCAACAAATTCAAGTATCAGGGTTCTCGAGCTTTAAGCTTCACAATAACATAATCAACTCTTTTCAAAGCAATATAAACCATTTTCATTTTCAAGAATCAATTTACTGAACAGAAAGTTTCAGTTCCCTTTTTAAATAGTCATTTAGAACCCTTGATTGGATCACTTTATCTTTCCATTTCACTATATACGTGTGATCAGCCCGTATCGACCTCCATTTCGGTCTTTAAGGTATCAATCGACATAATTTCAGCCTTAAGTTGGACTAGCCCTGCTAGCCTCTTACCATGACTGGACTAGTCCCACTAGCCTCTTACGTCTCAATCCAATCCATCAGGAATTCATTTGGAAAACCTTGAGTTGGAAAAACAAATAGGTTTTCTAAAATTCATTTTATCATTACCAAACATTTGAAATCATTCGGACTCTTTCAAGTCGAAACTCATTCTTAATTCAGATTTTAAGGAAACAAAGTTCAGGGAGTGATTCAAAGATACGCAAGGAACAATTCATAAGAATTCTGTATCAGGGATAACAAAGCACTTAAGTTAAAAGGACCAACATTTATTTAGGGATCAATAGGGTGATCAGGAAGAACATGGTATCATTAGACAGGGTTAACAAGGATAATAAGTGGGTTCAATATATTTCATGGCTCAATACATAATTTGAGCAGGAAGGACAGATTATCAAAGGGTGGAATCAATATGCTTATCAATAACAGATTATCAAGAACAAGGGTACTTCAAATCAATATCAGGGTTTCATAATTAAACAATTCAATACTCTACATGGTATTAACAACATTCTCTTTATAACCATTTACACAAGTAATCAGAGTTACTTGCCTGGATTTGCTTTCCTGAAGGTTGAACTACTGCCACCTAGTATACCCTTTCCTTTCCTAGCCTGAATGCCCTCATGCTCCGAATCTACAATAAAACCAAACCTTAATCAGATTCTCAACTCTCGTTCCCGGAACGATCACTCTATACGATAACTCGATTATATCCTTGACTCGAGTATACGAATATAGCTTATACACATAAGCACATAGCACATAGCATATAGCAGAAACCCCTTTCTTGCAACTTTTATATCCTTAACAACCAAAGCGTACTTGCTTAATCTTAGCTATTTCTCAAATCACACTAATATAACTTTACGAATACATGATTTATTCACAACCAAACATTTACGACCATAGCTATCACTTATAGCTCCTTTTTAATATCAATCGATTTAATTCCCTTTTTCTTTTACTCCTTAATTCGAACCAAACATACAAAACACATCCACATATATTCAATTTCAATCTCACACAATCATGCACAACTAATCCAATTTACAAGATTCATTTACTCACTTTAACCTTATCCTTTTTAATCAAAAATCCGAATCACAAACACATTAAGAGTCAAAATCAACAACTTCTTTTAATCATCAAAATTCGAACATAAACACTACCCCATCTTTATCATGCAATCAAGTTCTCACTAGTCATTAATATAATTGACAAACACCAACTTAATTCCTCTTTTTATTCCTTAGAACCCATTCGGGTTTTCCATAAATCAAACATGCAAGAATGGATTTTGACATGCAAGGTTATATATCACATTTCCCACTTTTTTTAGTCCTTAACTAGATCATTCCATTCACTTAAACACCAAAACCAAGCATTACCTAGTGACTTTAGCTTTAATCAATTCATTCAATCAACATGCATCCACTTAATCACCAAATTATCCCCTTTTAAGTTTATTTTCCATTCGGGAAGAACATGATTTACAACTCAAGGACTAAACATTGACATGCACCACTTGATCTTCTTTAAAACTAACATGCAATCACTCTTTAGGCTATATAAGCTTAGTGTTCACCAAGATCAACTTACAAAAACAAATTCCTCTTTTAATTAGCATATAGCCGAAGTAAAAACTTACATGCAAACCTTAATTTTTGATTTTTCCAAACAACAATCACTTACACATATCCATTTACTTCCTCAAACAATCAATGGAATCATTTTATCAATCACATATTCGAGTTTCAACACAAGAAACAAAACCCTTCTTCAAGCTTTCAAGAAACCATAACATAACAAAACCCTTCTTCGAACTTGAGAGAGCCCATAACGGGTATTCTCTCGAGTTTATGACCCCAAAAGTGCTTGAATTCACTCTCATGGTTTTGCATCAAGAAATTGTTTTCCTTGAACACCACCATAGTGATTAACCAACAAAACTTCTATAAACACTTACATGCAAATAGGAATCAAAGAGTATACCGAAAATAATGTCTAAAGGTAGCAATATCTTTGAGTTTGGATGAGATTTGAGGGTTGCATGCAAGTGAAGGAGATGAGAGATGGAGAGAGCCGAGAGAGAGAGTGAGAGTGTTCGAGAGAAAGAAAAGAAAAGAGAAGGGAAGGGGAGAGTGAGTACACGGGAGGAAAAAGAAAAAGGGGGAGGGAAGTGGGTTTATATACCACTAAAAACAAGGGCAAATTTGTAATCTACTAATTCCATTTCATGCTCATAGTCCCTTTTCTTTTTACTCAAATGCAACAAAATTTAAATATAAAATGTATCTCTCTCGGGAAGTCGAGATTTATTGAAAGTGACAATTTTAATACGTAGCCATCGAAATTAGCTTTTTAACCATTACTCATAATAGATTTTTGAGCAAACAGTTGATTTTATATGAATTTCGCAAGCTTGCTCTAATAATAACATTTTCCACATAAAATCAATTTAAAAATGCAAAGACCAACAATTAAATTCACTCATCATTTTTAAAAAGTCTCTGGGACTACTAAGAACATATCAGAACAAATCCCATGTTTTTATCTTACTCGAACGATTTTATAAAAATGCGCGAAGGTTAATTAAACCTTTATTTAGGTCACATAATCACTTTAAAATTCATAAAATTGTCACAGAACACATAGTCATGCACACAGACAACAATCTCACATATATAATCACGTAACGACTCAGGTCTGATCATAGAATTTATCCTTTTTTAATCCTTATCCTCTTTTACGCGTACCGGGTCACGTTCAGCCTGACGGCCCGACGCTCAGCGTTTCGATTGCGCTTCTCATCATCATTATCAATCAACACGTCACTTAGGAAAAAATACTTTATTCAAACATTCAGTTCATTCAATCACATATACTTTACATTTTATATTCCTTATCTCCCTATTAGGACGGGTTCCGTTCTACCTGACGGCCCGACACCACAGCTTAACTTCTAAGCTGACTCTTTAAATTGGAACGTTTTTATTTACGCTCCCATACTCTAATATACAGAAATACAATTAATCATCACTTAGTCACATAATTATAATCACATCACATAATACATACTTTATTGACTTAATTACGTCGCAAAATTCTCAGTCGTCACAGGATCTATATAGTAAGATATAGATCTGCCTTGTATCCTGGCTGATCAACAGGGTATAGATGCGAACTTGAGTCCACTTTAGTTCGTTTGTATTCGCCAGTAATGACCTTCTTTCTATTCTCGCGGGGTTATATCTTTGGAGATATACCCGGGTTACGGATTCATTTAAATTTCTTTAACACTATTTATACTTTGCGAACTTGTTGAGCAATTTTTGGCTCACCCTTTTTTTTGTTATTCACCTTATTGTTTTCAGTTAAGAAGTAATTTGAAACCCATCAGGACTCGAGTGGTAAAGAAGCGGGTCAAGCCTCGGGATCCTCTCATACCCAAGGTGTTGATCCCAATCCAGGAAGAAAGCTTTGAGTTGCCCGAATAAGTGGTGTGTAGATAGTTAGTGTGTGTGTTTGAATAAAAGATGAACTTAGTTTAAAATTGATTAGACAATGGGTTGTAATAAAGAGAGTTTGTGAGATTTTGAATTTGGTTTGTAATAAAAGTAGTTAGTGGTTCTTGTTTTCATACTTCAACCTAAAAAGATCCTGGTTAGTGTTAAAGGGGTTTAGTTTCATTTCTTTATTAATTATTAATCAAATTGTATAGGTTTGGTGATTAGCTAGTGACCCCCAGACTTATACCCCGGGTCTGGAGGGCGTTACAGTAAGCACCATTGTCCCTACTATTCTAACCTCTCAAATTTCTTTTCCTTTGAGTGTGGCCATGGCATTTGTGTCAATGACCAAATAGATGCCTACCCAAGCCACCAAAACAAAAATTTCAAAAACCAAATCAAAGAAAACCCCCTCTGGTTTCTCTCAAAAGAAACCAGTTGCAAAATCTACCAAACACCAAGAGGGGAGTGTGAAGATGAATGAGTTAGGTGAGGGACAGGGTAAACACCAAAAAATCCCTAAGGATAAGGTTGGTGAGGTGAGTGTTTCCCATCCTAGCCACACTGCAGTTTCTCAAAAAAACTGTAGTGCTTAAAAAGGACTTAAGCTATTTACTAGTTACATCCTCCCAAATGGATGTGACTATTGAACAAAGCTCTCAGCCAAGAGCACAGGCCAAGAGGGTAAGGGACACTAGCTCACTCAAAACTTATGCCAGAAAGAAGAAATCCAAAACCATTGGGGATGCATAGGGAACACACAAAGTGCAAACTGAAGCTAAAGACTCAGTCACTGCACCATCTCAAATTCAGATTGATGTGGCTCCAATAAATGTGGAGTCACAGCCAAAATCTTTAATCATAGAAGCACCACAAACACCAAACTCTCCCACAAATTCTCTGGATGTGGACATGATCAACACATCAATTCCTGATTCCCCTTCTTTAATTCTATTGGGGAAGCCAAAATCTAGTGCAAGTGAGCATCATCTTTTAGATGATTTGTTGGCTCACTTGCCAATTCTTTCAAGAACTGTTGAGACATCTATGCCCAAATTATCATCAATCTCAGAGTCTACAATAGTCTCCACTCCAAACGCATTCATTTCTTCTATTCCTGAGGATATTGTTCATCCGTCGATTAGTGATTGTATCCCGACAGATGTGCCTAACAACAGTCATCTGTCCGCTATCCTAACTACTACCCCGATGGATATTCCTCATCCATTGGCACTCACTACACACACTAAAATATCAACAATTGTTACAAGTGTAGATGAGTTAGTAGTTGTACAATCACTCTTAGGACTGAGGGAAGAGAGTGATTTGAGTGAGAGGCTAGGTTGCTCCCAGGAAAAAGGAGAGGTAAGGAGTGAACAAATGCAGGCTATTTTTTCCAGCCTGGAAAAAGAGAGTGAGAGGAGTACCACCTTAGTAGGTGAAGGTGAGGGTGTGAGGGTGGTGAGACAAGGGGAGGCCTTAATGCAACAAAAAAGAGAAAATGAGAGAAATGCATGTACTGGAGATATAAGGGTGGAAACCATTGCTAGTGAGTCAATGGATGTCAGTAAGGCAGAAAAAGAGAGACTATTCCAGCAAGAATATCAAGCTGTCACAGATTCTATCTCTTTGGATGCTGAGACATTTACTCATCTTGTTCCAGCTTATCAAACTCTAGCTGGACAGGCAATGATGATGCTGATAGGATGTTGAACCTGGTGAATACAACTGCCTCAATGCAAAGGGCAAAGGATGCCATCACTGCTATGCCATCCACAACTGGTAGTGAGTTTGAATTGACTGAAGAATCTTTTGGGGATGATGGTGAGGATGATGGAGATGGTAGCATGAGCATAAGGGGAGATGCAGATATTCCTTCCTGGATGCTAACCAAAGAATGTTCATATTCACATCTCCAATCCACCTTATTCAAGCTTATTCATGACACCCAAACAACTATTCAAGCATCCACAAGTGCCATCACAAAAAGGTTACTCACATCACATATGGAAGCTCTACAGCTGCACAAAATTCAGGCTCTCCAACATGATCAAAGTGTGGATGAAATTAAGCAAGAAGTTTCAGAAGTCCAACAAGATTTTATAGTAAAGTTGGATGCTAGACTTCCTGGAACCACTATGACTGAGATAGCACATAAATTGAGAAAAGAAGCTGATTTGAATAGGAAGGTTGAAGCCATGGACTCTAGGCTGACAAATGTGGAGAAGTCAGTGGCCAAATTTCTTGAAAATCAGGAGGCTCAAACCAGTTTGCTTCAACAGTTGGTGGCTGCACAACTCCTAACTTCTCATCAACATGATGCTAACAAAAAGGGGGGGGGGAAAGACTCAATCATCCCAGTTAGTCAAGTGGACTCAACAAGTGAGGGGGAGAAAGTGCTCAACATCCAAGTCAGTAAAGTAATTGTGCCAACAATTATTTTCACTAAGCCACCAGCTATGGATAGCATTGATCTCATCAATCTAGCAGCAGCAAAACTGAAATCAAATGATAAATTGAAAAAGATTGATGTAGCAGCAGTTGAGAAGGAGCTGGATGATAAATGGAAGAAGATTGATGAAGACATTCAAAAGAAATTTGGTCAGATACAGAAACCAGACAAGATATTTCATCACCACTCACAAGTCAAGCAAATCTCAGTGAATGAAATGAGTCTAGGTAGCTTGGAAAAAGGCAAAAATTTATGCATTAAATCTCCAAAATCCAATCTAATTCTAAAGCCTAAAAAGAACTATCCAAAGTCATCGGACAAGAATCCCTTGGATCTCATGTTTGAGACTCCAAAACCAGATGAAAAGAAGCTGTTGGCAAGGTCCATAGCATTTAATAAAGATCCATCTGATTCAGTACAAAAGAAGAGAATTGCCAAAATTTACAAGAATGGAAAAGAGATCTGTGTGGTGGCTGGTCACCCTCAGTTTATAGCAGCAAAAAGGGAAGAAAAAGAAAGAATTAAGCAAGAAAAGAGGCAAGCTGCTTTAGATGCTAAGAAGCTCAAACAGAAGAAAGAGCAAGTTGCTATAGTAACCAAGCTTCAAGCTGTGAAAGCTGCAACTGAAATCTCTGAAAAACCACATGTGATTACTGAAGCTCAAGATCAGCAAATGCAAAATGAACCTCAACAGAAAAGGAAATTCAGATACAAGCTTCATTCCAAAAGAAAATTGGACTTCAGTGATGAGGAAATGGAAGACTACATTCCCAAAAAGTCTACAACTTCAACTCAAACATCCAAGCCCTAATGGTACATGAGGAATTCAAGGTGGATCCAACAAAGAATTTTCATGGTGAGCCTATAATTCCCAAGGATGAGCCAATAGACTGGGAAAATTTACCAATTCCTGAATTAAATTTACCTATCTTCAACAAGCCAAAGAAAATAAAGATTAAAGCAACCAAGAAGGTCAAGCCTGTGACTCTCAAAACCAAGACCCTAACCAAATCTCAACCTACAATCAACAAGGGAGATCTTTTATATATCTGTGACATCAAGGATTTTTCAGATATAAACCTCTACTTGGATGAATTGGAAGAAGTAAGAGGGATTGATGCTCACATACATCTTCCTGAAAGACTAGTGTTTAAGTACAAGGGAGGGAAAAAGATCACATGGCCTCTTCACATGATTCTTCAAGAAATCCAATCTGTACTGATAAAGCTCTTCTCATCCTTCAAGAAAAACTTTGGTTTTAATGGGAGGAGCAATAAAGCCAAAGATGCACTCCCAAAAACCCTATCAATTCCCTTCACAGGAAATAGAGTGCATTTGAGGCCTTACTGGCTGATGGAATTCATGGATGACAAGGGTGTTAGAAGATTCTTCAGACTGGATGACCAATTGAGTATCTCTAGCAATGAGACTCTATTGGAAATGCAATAAAAGTTGGATCTATCTAAAGCTGATGAAATTGAATTCCACAGACAACTCCAGAATCAAATAGAAGAGAATAACAGGAAGCTTGGGAAGAAATCCAGACAATCAAGGAAATAGAAATCATCTGCTCAGACTAGAGGAGCACCTTGATAATGATTATGAGAACTCTTTGTGCACTTTTACTTTGTTCAATTTTCAATAAAATTATAACACTTATCAATTTTATCTGCTATAATTCAATTTGTATATTTAGGGTGTTTTGTTATCATCAAGTTTCTCTTAATTTATGGCTACAATTCCAGTAGACATAAATTGGGGGAGATTGTTAGGAATGTGTTGTGATCTTGATGATAACTTAAACAAAACACCTTAGTAGATTTAACTTAGTGAATTTTGTAGCTCTCGACGAATGTTCTAATATAGGCCCGACGGATGACCTTTATAGTCCCGATGGATGAAATTTTAACATCCATCGAGAGTGTAGCTTATGTAACAAATAAGTACTGTAGCACATTTCTGCAAACAACATGTTTTAGTCTAGTAGATTCTGTAGGATTCTCTAAGTCATGTTGACTACTAGATTGATATGCAGAATAGGTTGGCTAATTGTAAATATGAGATGTCTTATAATTCTGTATAAGTGAAATAGAGACAAGTGACAGATAGACTCCCGACAGATGATCTACAAGGCTCCCGACGGATAATCAACATATTCTCGACGGATGTTCAGCATAATTCCGACGGATGATCATATTCAAAATAGCTGTTGATAGTGACAACACAGTCACATGCGTCGAGTGTTTGCAAAAGGAATGTGGCAGCCTGTTAAGCAGGATTTTGAGAACAAAGAAGCATTACCATTTCTATGCAAATGTGAAGATATTCAAAGATGTTGGATAGAGTAATGTTGCAGCATGATATTAGAATAGATTTATTTTGTTTTATTATCCTGTCTTATTTTCATGTAAACTTGGTGATATATAAACCAAGTGTAGCGAGTTGAACAACTAACTAAGCAAACACATTTTTCAGAGAGATAGATAAAGCTGAACTTGTTAAGAATTTCTCTGTAGTTTGTTTGTTCACTTGTAAATCAGTTGTGTACTATTCAAAGTATCACAGAGTTCTCAATCTGATATATCTATATATATATATATCTGGTGGATACTTTCAAATCCACCAGAATGTTTTAAAGCTTGTGTTTTATTACTTAATGTTTTAATTTCTATTACTTCTTCATTCCGCATTACAGTAAATCATACACTGTTATATATATTAAGTTAGAATAACTTTAAAATCTCAAAAGTAGCAAGAATTACATTCAACCCCCCTTCGGTAATTCTTGTTGTATTGTTAAGGAATAACAACTGTAAAACCACCACCACCAATGATGAACTCCAGTGAACCGGTGCTAAGTAATGATGTATAAATCGAACTCTAGAATATTGAAACTTGATTTTCGATAGTTGCATGTGGTGTTTTCTATAGAACCGAATGGATTCTTGATTTTTAAAAGAATTAAGTTGATTTCTATGAATGTGAATGACTTGTTAATGATTTCTCTTAGAATTGTTTTGATTTTATTGATTTATGAACTTAGTTTGATAGATGCATGTGATGATATTGTTTAAGGTGCAAATTTTGTTAGTTTTGTTCAAAAGAAAGTGATACTAAGGATTGATCTTGCTAAATTGGATTTAAAATAAGTTTAATTGGTGAAATTATCTTTGCATGTTGTTTTATTTGATTGAGGTCGAATGGTGCATTGTTTTGGTGACTTGATTGATTTGAAGTTGGTGATTAGTAGGTGTTATGGAGTCGTCCTTTGAATTTAAGTTGTAAAGAAGCTTGGATATTAAATTAGAATCGTGCATCTAAAGATATATGAGTGCATGTTAAGATAATAAGAATTATTAAATATATTGTTTAGTTTGGTTTGAATTTTGTGAATTAAAGGAGAGAATTATTGAATTGATTATGGTTTAAGTATTTAAAGAATCTTTTAAGGCTGAAATTAAGAGACTAGCGGGGCTAGTCCAATTTAAGGGACTAGTCCAGTCGTATTAAGAGACTAGTGGGGCTAGTCCAATTTAAGGCTGAAATTATAAAGACTAGACGGGGGTCGGTACGGGCTAATCACCCATATTATTTATAACAGTGAAAGTAGTCCAATCAAGGGTTCTCTATCCTTTAATAAAGAGAAATTGAAAACCTTTATTCAGCTATTGAATCTTTGAAAACGAAATTGGTTAAAATGATTTGTGATGAGTTGATTGAGATGTTAATTGGTATACAACTTTGAGAACCCTGATTCTATTCTAATATTGATATCAAACATTTAATTGATTTCCAGAGTTAGATATATTCTTGCTTTCCTGATGAGAGATCCTTTGAGATCCAAATATTGATTTGTGATGAATGTCGGTTTTTACCCTATCTTGAGCCTTGATTCCTGAAAGCCCAAATCTTTTTCATAACCCTTTTATAGCCCAAAGACTGAAATCTGCCACCTAGAAGTTTTACTGTAGAATGCCTTAAAAGAAGTAATGGTATATTGTTGTTATTATATCGTAGAACTGTCATATAGTTACTTGCTAAGTTTTATACCCATATGTTTTGCTCTGTTCTAACCATGGCATTTAAGCAAGAGAATGGCCAGAGTTAGGCGCACTGCTCGTAAGAGCTTATCTGGTGGTCCCTACCGTGTTGTAGGCTTCCAGATGCCAGAGCAGGTAGTACAGGTTATGTGTGAGCAAGCGCTTAGTCGGAAAATTTGTAAAGATACAATGGGTTATCTGTCGGTTCCATGTCGGAGTCTATTGTGTAAATTTGGTATTATTTTGGGTTGTAATTTATATATTATGATTGGCAGTTGTAATCTTGTCTCAAACTTTATCCTGTTAGATCATGTTAGTAGTTAATCGGGATTTATGCTTATTTATTGTTAGTTTAATGTTGTGTGGGTCCTCATTTTCTAACCCCGAGATTGAGGGCGTCACAAGTTGGTATCAGAGCTACAGGATCTAGTCCCTGTGACAAGTTTGGATAAAAGAGTATTTTGGGTATATATCTATATCGCGAGAGTGTTCGACTCATATAGAATTGAGTTAGACTATTAGGTATAGTCTAAGGAAAGTGAATGAGCTAAAGTAGCAACTAGAGTTAGGGTGTGTGTTAGTTGGAAGTTTTATTTAACCCTAACACTGTTTCTTGGTTGCTATTTTATGTTTTCTCTCAGGACCCCGGTAGTGGTAGTGATTCTGATTCAGAGATTAGTTAGACCGGTACCCCTGTGGACCCTATTCCACCCTCTTCAGAGGAGCCTATGTATGTTAGATCTGATCCAGAGGAGGATCCATCTAAGAGTAGTGAGATTCCTATGTCACCCTTGAGGCCAGAGTCAGAGACCCCAGCCCCTGATCCAGAGTCTGAGATGCCTAAGATTGTGCCTGTTAGTGTTGGTGGCAAGTTAGCCCAGGATCGAGACTTTGTTTACTCCCGTATTCCTGAGTTGGGAGCTTTGGTGGATATGCTAGCTCGAGAGTCTAGGCAGAGCGCTTCAGTTATGGATGATGAGTGGAGAGTCTGGATTAAGATGGTGGAGCAGGTTGCCCGGAGGAGATTGGATGAGGGTTCATCCACTAGTGATGCTGATGCTGAGGCCCGGAGGCTGCATAAGATCATTCGCTGAATGTTGGTTGTATTGAGAGAGATTCTGGATGATTAGATGATAGATTTGATCATGAGGGACATTTGGTGGAGCCCGTAGTTGTTGTTTTCTTTCAGCACCAGTAGGCTTGGGATACTTGGTCAGATGTCGAGATCCCTTTTTCATTTGTTATGTTGTATTGTATCTCAGGACTTTGTAGTAGTAGTTGTTAGAAGTTAGGGGTAGATAGGGGGATGTTTTCCAGTTTTTCCTCTGTCTAACCCTTTTATATTATTGTACCTTATTTTCGGAACTTGCTCTAATCAAACCTTTATTTATGAACCTTTGGCTGGTTGAATCAACCACATATCTTGTTTCCTATTTTGCACCCTGAGAATCCTTAGAACTGTTTTGCATACCATGTTTTTATACAACCATATTTTATCTTTTCGTAAGAATTTAACCTTGTGCCATGAGAAAACACAACTGATAAGAGAAATTATGTAGTAATATGATTGCATGTGCAAAATTGGGTAAAGCTTAAAACCCGCAAAAGTGATTTTGTAGTAAAATGTTGTTATATGTAACAATGCCATGCTATCGTATTGCTAAATAATTGCTCAATTAGGTTTATAAGAAATGACCAACACACCAGATCACCAAGAAGAAGAAATTCAAACCCAAGAGCAAGAACTGAACCAAGATACCACTATGATGAACCGACTTGCCCAGCTTTTCCATCAAACCCATAGCCCCTAAAATTGGAAACTTCAAATACTTTCAATCTGTTCATCCCTACAGAGTTCTTAGGTTTTCCAGACCCGATAAAAGCTCAGTTGTGGTTAAGAGAAATGGATAAAGCATTTGAGTTAGCAGAAGTTAAGTATGAAAAAAAAGCCCAGTATGCGAGTTATTACCTTAAAGACAAGGCGAGTTTCTGGTGGGAATCTTCGAAGGCTTTGCTTGAAGGAAAGGACTTATCATGGGAGAAGTTTATTGAGATGTTTCTGGAGAAGTATTTGCCAAGCTATATGCAAGATTAGTTGGAGATGAAGTTTTGGGATCTTAAACAAGAGGATATGACGGTAGCAGAATATGAGGTGAAATTTTCGGAGTTATCTAGATTTATACCTGAGTATGTGAATACGGAGGCGAAGAAGGCCAAAAGGAAATAGGGACTTAGGCCATGGATATGAAGTCAAGTGGCACTATTGGAAATCAAGAACTATGTTGCCCTGGTGTAGAAGGCAATGATAGTGGAAGGAGAACGTGAAGCTGCAAAAAGATAAAATGAAAGTAGGAAATGGAAGTTTGAGATCTCGGAGCAAGAGAAAGGAAGTTCAAAGTTTAGACGGAAGTTTGGAAAGAATGGTGGAGGTCAGAACCAAAAGTTTCAGAAGTTCAAACCCGGGAATGGAACTCAAAAGAATCGTTTTTAAAAGACAGGACAACCGGGAAAGGACAATAAACCCCAGATTCAAGAATGTAAAATTTATGGAAAAAGACACCCGGGAAGATACAACAAGTTGGATGTAACCTGTTTTAAGTGTAATCAGAAAGGGCATTATTCATCGGAGTGCCCAAATGGAGCAAAGAAGCCTGACTTAACCTGTTTTAAGTGTGGAAAAGTGGGCCATATGGCCAGAAACTGCAAAGAGCCTGTTCAAAAGGCCAATGTTCTTAGAATTGCTGGACCGCCGCTTCCCAAGCACCAACAGCTTAACCTAGAGCTAGAACCTTCAATATGACAATGAAAGATGTTGTGCAAGATGTGGATGTGGTGGCAGGTATGCTTGTTATTAACTCAGTAGAAGTAAAAGTATTAATGGATTCTGGAACAACTAGATCCTTTATTGCTGAAAGTATTCTTGATAAACTAAAATGTGTTGCGTACCCTCTTGAACCCAATTTGATTATAGAAGTAGCAAATCAAGAAAAAGTCATTGTTAATAAGGTTTGTCCTGATTACGATGTGGTTATAGAAGGTCGGCACTTTTCTACTGACTTAATTCCTTTTAAGGACCAAGGATGGTGTTGAAGTGATATTCAATGGGAAAAGACAAGAGAAAATGTTTTTAATGGCTATTCAGATAAAGAGATTGTTACAACAAGGATGCGAATATTATTTGGCTCACGTCAAAGATGTAGAGAAAGAATCCATAAGGATTGGGGATATTCTGGGAGTAAGAGATTTTCCCGATGTGTTTCCAGACGAATTACCTGGATTACTTCCAGATAGAGAGATGGAGTTTATGATTGATTTGGCTCCTGGAACGGAACCAGTATCGAAAGCTCTCTATCGAATGGCACCAGTCGAGATGAAGGAATTAGCAGCACAGTTACAAGAATTATTATATAAAGGAGTAATACGCCTAAGTGTATCCCCGTGGGATGCACCTGTGTTATTTGTTAAGAAGAAAGATGGAAGTATGAGGTTGTGCATTGACTATCGCGAATTGAATAAGTTGACGATTAAGAATAAGTACCCTCTACCGCGAATTGACGATTTATTTGATCAGTTAAAAGAAGGTACTTGTTTTTCCAAGATTGATTTAAGATTTGGGTATTATCAATTAAAGATTAAAGCATAAGATATACCCAAGACAACATTTCAAACGAGACATGGACATTATGAGTTTTTGGTAATGGCATTCGGTTTAACAAATGCGCCAGCCGTATTTATGGATCTTATAAATAGAGTGTTCAAGCAGTATTTGGATAAGTTCGTTATAGTGTTTGTCGATGATATTTTGATATGCTCCAAGATGAAGGAAGACCATATGGAGCATTTGAGGATTTCCTTAGAAACCTTGAGAAAAGAAAAGTTATACGCCAAGTTTTCAAAGTGTGAGTTTTGGCTGAATGAAGTACAGTTTCTTGGACATGTAGTCAATAAAGAAGGAATCAAAGTAGATCCAGCTAAGATAGAAGCTGTGATGAATTGGGAAAGGCCCAAGACTCGTACGGAGGTCACAATTTTTCTGGTATTAGCGGGATACTATAGATGGTTTGTGCAAGATTTCTCTAAGATTGTTGTCCCATTGATTAAGCTGACAAGGAAGAATGAGAAGTTTGTCTGGTCGGATAAGTGTGAGGAAAGTTTTCAAGAATTGAAGACGCGATTGGTAACCGCCCCAGTTTTGGTGTTACCAAATGAAAAAGAAGATTTTGTGATCTTCAGTGATGCTTCGTATAAAGGATTGGGATGTGTGTTAATGCAACACGGGAAAGTAATAGCGTATGCGTTAAGGCAGCTAAAGCCGCATGAACAGAAGTATCCCACGCATGATTTGAAATTAGCAGCGATTGTGTTTGCTCTTAAAATTTGGAGGCATTATTTATATAGGGAAAAGTGCGAGATCTATACAGATCATAAGAGTTTAAAGTATATTTTCACGCAGAAGGAGTTGAATATGAGATAGAGAAGATGGTTAGAATTGATCAAAAATTACGACTGTAAGATAAATTATCATCCTGGAAAGGCGAATGAGGTAGCAGATGCTTTAAGTCGCAAGGAAAGATTGAATATGTTAAATTCGTCAGAGGAATTGATCAAGGATTTTGAAAAGAAGGAAATAGAGGTGCAGACTCCAGAATTTGGAGGTGAAGCAATGTATGCAATGTCATTTCAACCTGAAATTTTGGAAAAGATTCAATGTTGTCAAGAGCAAGTGATGAACCGCAAAAAAGATAAGTTCATAGGAGAGAAAGTTAAAGCTCAAAAGTACGAAAAAGGAATATATCGCGTTAACTCACGCATTTGGATACTTAACATTGTGGAGCTAAAGCATAAGATTTTGCACGAGGCGCATAACTCAAGATTTTTTAATTCACCCTGGAAGTACGAAAATGTACAAGGACTTAAAAGGGAACTATTGCTGGCCAAACATGAAAAAGAAAATCGCAAAATGGATAAGAAAGTGCTATATGTGCCAAAGAGTAAAAGCGGAACATTAGTGATCGAGTGGATTGCTTCAACCACTAGACATACCAGAATTGAAATGGGAACATATCGCGATAGATTTTGCGGTAGGATTGCCAAAGACCAAGTCTAATCATGATGCGATTTGGGTGATAGTCGATCGACTGATGAAATCAGCATATTTCTTACCTATTAACGAAAGTTTTTCATTGGAAAAGTTGGTTAAGTTGTATATGGATAAAATTGTGATGCGTCACGGAGTTCCAGTATCTATCGTGTCTGATAGAGATCCGAGATTTAACTCGAGATTTTGGAGATAATTTCATGATCATTTGGGGACTAAGCTAAAATGAGTACGGCATACCATCCGAAGACCAACGGACAAAGTGAAAGGTCAATTCAAACGATCGAGGATATAATGTGAACCTGTGCAATAGATTTCAAAGGAAATTGGGATGATCATTTGCCATTGATTGAGTTTTCCTACAACAACAGTTATCACGTGATTATTGGCATGCCGCCTTATGAAGCGTTGTATGGAAGAAAATGCAGATCCCTTACATATTGGAACGAGGTTGGTGAACGCAAATTAATTGGGCCAGAACTAGTACAACAAACTAAAGAGAAAGTGGAAATGATTCGTAAGAGATTAATTACCGCTCAAGATCGACAAAAGAAGTACGTAGATCGAGACCGAACCAATATGTAATTCAAGCCCCGAGACAAAGTGTTGATAAAGATATCTCCCTGGAAAGGTTCATCCCGATTCGGGAAGAAAGGAAAACTGAGTCCTAGACATATTGGACCATTCGAAGTACTTAGACAAGTTGGAAAGGTGGCTTATGAATTAACGTTACCTTCGCAGATGCAACATCTTCATAACATGTTTCACGTTTCTCTTCTAAAGAAATATAATGTTGATACAAGCCATGTAATCGAATTAGAACCAGTGAAAAATTAGCAAGATCTGTCCTATGTGGAGCCACCAGTGTGAATCTTAGATCGTAAAGAGAAGACGCTCAGAAATAAAGTTGTACCTCTAGTTAGAGTATTGTGGAGAAATCCTAAAGTAGAGGAGTCAACCTGGGAATTTAAAAGTGAAATGCAAGAAAAGTATCCCCATCTATTTGCTTAGACTAGATTCCGGGGACAAAATCCTTTTAAGGAGGTAGATTGTAAAGACTGGGAATTTTGCAACGTGATTAAGTGAATAAAGTATGATTCTATGGTGTAAATATAAATTATGTGATTTAATAAAGGGTTAAATTATTTTTTTGGTTAATTATATTTATTGTATATTAGTAACTGGGAACGTAAAATGACCCGTTCCAGTTTGATGAGTCAGCTTAGGAGATAAGTTGTGTTGTCGGGCCGTCAGGTAGAATAGAACCCGTCTTAAAAAGGGATTAAAGTGTTTAATGTGAACTATATGCTATTGTGTGAAATAGGAATGTTTAAGTGAATATTATATTCCAGTGATGTGTCAGTTGATATAAAGGATTGATTGTGGAAGCGTAGCAGAAAACGCTCAGCGTCGAGCCGTCAGACAGGACGCGACCCGTTACGCGAAAAAAAAGGAAATAATAATAATAATAACAAAAAAGGGAAATTTTGTGATTGATTATGAGTTTTGATGTGTGAATATATGTGTTTACCTGTCTGTATGCATGACTACGTGATCTGGATAATTTTAATTGATTTTATAGAATTGATTTGATTTAATTAAGGTATATTGAACCTTTATTCATTTTTATAAAATTATCCGAGTATGTTCGAGGTGTGAAAGTTGTTGTGTTATTTTCAAAATAGTCCTAGAGACTTTACAAAAATGATAGATGAAATTATTTAGTGGTCAATGTATTTTAAAATAATTTTATCGAGCCATAATTCCATTTTGAGCGCAATCTTATAAAATCTGTATTAAATGAACCGTACGCTCAAAAATTATTTTAAAAATATGGTTGGAAAGCTAAATTTGAACTCTATATTTTAAAATTGATATTCCTTTTTATTTTCATCTTTCTGAGAGAGCTATGTAATATTTAAATTCATTTTTAAGCTTAGGAATAAAAAGAAAAGAGAATAGAAGAAAGAAACTTTGCAAATTACTAAAGTACCCCTGCCCCTTATTATATAATCTCACCTCCCCCTTTCTTTTTCTTTCTTCACCCGTGCACTCTCTCTCTCTTCTCTCACTTTCTCTCATCTCTCTTTTTCTCTCTTTCACTCTCGAAGCTCTCTCTCTCTCTCTTTTTCTCTCGGTACAACCCTCTTCTCTCATTGATTTCTATGGATTCATCCATAAAATTTCATGATTATTCCATATATAGACTTTAAATCATGTGCATGTGTGTGTAGGTGCTTGCATGCGTATGGGCATGTATGTTTGTGTTTGGTGTCGAGCCGAGAGCTCAACTCTTGATTCCTTTAAGTGTTCGACTTGAAATTTTGTCAATTCTGTGATGAATATGAGTTGCAAGGGTTAGTTGCTATGTTTTTGGGTTAAAAATCGGAGGTTCAAGGCTAGAAACCCCCGAATGGGGGCACCACCTTGAAACCACCGCCATCGGTGATGAAATCCGGTGAACTGGTGGTGAGTAATGATGTATAAACTGAACTCTAGAATATTGAAACTTGATTTTTGATAGTTGCATGTGGTGTTTTCTATAAAACCGAATGGATTCTTGATTTTTAAAAGAATTAAGTTGATTTATATGGATGTGAATGACTTGTTAATGATTTCTTTTAGAATTGTTTTGATTTTATTGATTTTTGAACTTAGTTTGATAGATGCATGTGATGGTATTGTTTAAGGTGCAAATTTGGTTAGTTTTGTTCAAAAGAAATTGATACTAAGGATTGATCTTGCTAAATTGGATTTAAAATAAGTTTAATTGGTGAAATTATCTTTGCATGTTGTTGTATTTGATTGAGGCCGAATGGTGCACTGTTTTGGTGACTTGATTGATTCGAAGTTGGTGATTAATAGGTGTTATGGAGTCGTCTTTTAAATTTAAGTTGTAAAGAGGCTTTGAATTGATATGTGTGCATAATAATGTAGTTCATGCGTTTGTTTCGAAATGTTGATAAAAAAGTAAAGGGTTGAGTTGTTTGTTATTGAGTCATGCGAATTGAGGTTATTTACTAAAGTATGAAGTTTAAAGTATATAAGTACACTTTATTAAGTGCTATGTGTTATGGTTGTGTCATAATGTATTTTATTCGATGACTAATTGATTTGAAGTACGATTATATGGTATATCGTGATATATGAATATGATCGAGTATATGTATATACTCTTAGGGTTTTGCGATAAGGGTTAATTATTAAGCGTTCCGGGAACGTCGAGTGAGAATCTAATTATGGTTTGATTGTTGGATTGTAGATTCGGAGCGAGAGGGCATTCAGGCTTGGAAAGGGAAAAGTGTACTAGGTGGCAGTAATTCAACCTTTGTGAAACAGGAAAGCGAATTCAGGCAAGTAACTCTATTTACTTGTATAAACTGTTTTTAGAGAAGATGTTCATGCCATGATAGACTATTGAACTTTTATAGCACTTGTGAGCCTCTTATTGATTCTTGAACCTTGATAATGAATTCTTGTACTATACCAGTTATTGATTCTTTGAAACACCCTGTTATTGTTCTCGTAACGATTTGATATGCTTATTGTTCAAACTCTTGTAATAACCCTGTCGATTCATATTCCAATTACCTACTGATTCCTTTCAATACCCTGAATGCTTATGATCCTTATAAGAACCTTTATCAATTCCCATGCCTATTGTTGGTTAATCTTTCTTTTGTATACCTTATTCTGTAATGATCCTTCGAACTGTTTTAATTCCCTATCTTAATACCCTTTTTATCTTTTGATCAAGATCCTTGGTATTGATCTTTGCTTACCTTTGATACAATCATTTTCTTTGAATTTTTGAATTGAAATTAAGAATGATTTTCGACTTGAAAGAGTCTGAATGATTTCATATTCTTTGTAATGATAAAATGAACTTAGTAAAACCTTTCTTTTCCAACACAAAGGTTTTCCAAATGAATTCCTGATTGATTAGATTGAGACGTAAGAGACTAGTGGGACTAGTCCAGTCGTATTAAGAGACTAGCGGGGCTAGTCCAATTTAAGGCTGCAATTATGCCATAGGTACCTTAAAGACCCGATGGAGGTCAGTACGGGCTGATCACCCGTATTATTTATAAAAGTGAAAGTAGTCCAATCAAGGGTTCCCTATCCTTTAATAAAGAGAAATTGAATACCTTTATTCAGCTATTGAATCTTTGAAAAATGAAATGGTTTAAAATAATTTGTGATGAGTTGATCGAGATATTGTTTGGTATACAACTTTGAGAACCCTGATTCTATTCTGATATTGATATGAATCATATAATTGATTTCCAGAGCTAGATATATTCTTGCTTTCCTGATGAGAGATCCTTTGAGATCCAAATGTTGATTTGTGATGAATGTCAATTTTCACCCTATCTTGAGCCTTTATTCCTGAAAGCCCAAATCTTTTTCATAACCCTTTCACAACCCAAAGACATAAATCTTCCACCTAGAAGTTTTAAAGTAGAATGCCTTAAAAGCAGTAATGGTATATTGTTGTTATTGTATCATAGAACTGTTATATAGTTACTTGCTGAGTTTTATACTCATATGTTTTGCTCTGTTCTAACCATGGCAGTTAAGCAAGAGGATGGCCAGACTTAGGCGCACTGCTCTTAAGAGCGTACCTGGTGGTCCCTACCGTGTTGTAGGATTCCAGATGCCAAAGCAGGTAGTACAGGTTATATGTGAGCAAGTGCTTAGTCAGAAAATTTGTAAAGATACAATGGGTTATCTGTCGGTTCCAAGTCGGAATCGATTGTGTAAATTTGGTATTGTTTTGGGTTGTAATTTATATATTATGGTTGGCAGTTGTAATCTTGTCTTAAACTTTATCCTGTTAGATCTTGTTAGTAGTTATTCGGGGTTTATGCTTATTTATTATTAGTTTAATGTTGTGTGGGTCCTCATTTCCTAACCCTGAGTTTGAGGGCGCCACAAAAGATCAAGGTCAAATCGGTATGCGAAGTATGATGATGGATATGCTGATAAAGTTACGTGCAGTTTGGCGGTTGACTTGCACCATGTATCAATTTTTTCGGATTGAGATGGAAGAGATCATCGCAATTGTTTTAGTGGTTTGATCAAAGATGTGAATGTTTTGGATGACGTTGTTCTTTTTTAAATGGCCGAAGGATTGTGAAAGAAATGATTAGGTGACTCAATGTGGGGAAGGGCACTCTTGGTGCTTGATGCATGTGATTATGTAGATAGATATGTCGTTATGATGAAGAATGGTAGTATGGGGGTCACTATATGGGTTTTAGTGAATCTCAAAAGTTGAAAGAACAAGATGATTGGATTCTTGTTCGAGGGGATGCATCGGAGAATGGTTCTTGATGTTTTGACACTTTTTTATTACTGACAACTGTCTTTTAAATAGCACATAAATTACATGTCAGTTACATTATTTCTGGTATTTGTACCACTACTAAAAACTGCTACGACTAACTGCATAAAAATAGGAAAAAAATAACCAACAGACCACTACTTCCATGACTTATTCCCGACTAGTTTATTCTAGCTAAATAATGGGTAGACAACTAAAAACATCACACTAAGTAAATACTAGTAAGAGCTGATGCTGACTTGTTCAATATCCCCCCTCAACGTCAGCTTCCATACTCTTCACTATTCCAAGCTTGCTGTTAGTGCTGAGCATTCGGTCGGTTCGGTCAGAAACTGAACTAAACCGAATTAATCAAAAACCAAATTACTATTTTTTTTCAACCAGACTGAATTGATTTAATATATGAACAGAGCCGTAAATTGAACCGAATTATATCGGTTTATTCGGTTTGGTTTTTGAAACCGAAATAGCAAAAAAAAATCTGGTTTTGCAAATTGCAAAAACAATTTACAAATAAAAAAAGCAAAAAATATTTTGAGAAGTTCAAAGAAAAAGATGCAATTACAATTAGCAGTACAAATTAAAATATCAAAATCCATAAGTTTACAAATTAAAAATAATTCAAAATTTGCAATTAAGTTACTTCTACTTTAAAATCTAGCAAAAATGAACTGCTACCGCATGCTACACACTGCCTTCTATAATATCAGGGATATATCATGTAACTATTTTTGTCAATAAATAAATATTATGTGATTATTATGTGAATTTTGGTGAATTATCTTTTAATTGGTATCTGTGTTTGGATGTTTATATGTGGTAAAATTTGAGAATTTTAATTTTTATATGTCCAAAATAAAGTATAGATAATTTTGATAATTTTTTATTAATTTATATGTTGTTATATGATTTTATACTAATGAATTTAATAAATTATTTTTCAGAGTAATTATAAATTATTTTGTATAATCGAGAATCGTCCAACCTCAATCGTTTTTACAACCCGGAAATCTCGGAAAAACTCCTTTCTAACCTAATTTGATTATTTCGGGCATTTTCCATGTTTTGACTTTTTTGATTCGGAGTACGATTTTACTCGTGTGGGTCCCGGCGCGAATTTTACAATACAATATTCATTTTGGTAAATCGATAAAACCCGTATTTTCGAGAAACAAGATTATTATATCTTCTAGTAATTTGTGTGTAACCAAAGCGCTGAGACCAAGACCGTATTTAAAAAAAGCCTGTTTTTTATAATTATCCTAAAATCGGTACCAATTGGATCAGTTTTGTTAATACTTAATGATTAAGTATTCTATTTTTATATCCGATATGATCCAATGGGTACCAATATACCGTAAATATAAATAGCCCTTACCATATTTTATTTTGTAGAGATAATCATAAACAAACAGTAAATTATATAATTTACAGAGAAAAACCCTGACATTCAAAGTGTTCTTCAAGATGAAACCTAAAAACGAAGACGTTATCGAACTCGAAATCAAGCGTGTGAGTAACCGAATCGAAGCTTGTGAAGAGTACTATCAGATTCTACAACTTATTTCACTACGATATCAATAGGTATTTTTCTATATTTTATTAAATTCGAATTAACTTGTGTTTAAATGTGAATTTTGATGTTGTTTGTATGATTTGATGATTGCATGTTGTAGAGAATTTGATTATGATCATTTTGGTATATCATACGTTGAATTGGGAGTTCAATAACATACAGAAATTGGTGTTTGATTTTCGGATTTGAATTTTAGGGTTTGAATGTTTTTTTATTATTCTTGAATGAAATTTGGGCTTTTTAACCCAGGGGTTATTAGTTTAATTAGTTGATATCATTAAATAGATTATTGAATTAGGAATTGATTGGTCTAATTAATTTTTAAGCCGTTAATGGCTTCCCCGGCCGTCGACGGTGAAGGAGGAGGAAGGAGATGCCAAACTTACAGTCTGGTCATCTTTCTTTTTCCCCTTTTTTAGTAAACATCCTGTAATTTACAAATATTACAAATATTGGATTTCTGTTTCAAAAACTTTCAAAATTTGTATTTCCTTTTTTATTTTATTTTTATAAAATGGTTTTTAATATTTAAAATTCCAAAAATCATTATTTTTATTTCTGAAAATCATTTTTAAATCAAAAATAAATCTAAAGTATTTAATTATTTGATTTTAGTTAATAATTAATTATTTAATTGGTCAATTAATTTAAATATTATTGATTAATTGATTTAATTAGTTACTATTTAATTTTAATTGATTATTTAATTAGATTTAATTATTTATTTTGATTTAAAAATTCTGAAAAATAGTTCCGAGTTTTAAAATATTATTCTAAATTATGTTCAAGGCTCGATAATATTATTAAATGATTTTAAGGTCAGATTCAGGTATGTTAGATATATTTGTGATGTCATATCAAATCTGATTTGTTTAGTTTCAGAACTTATTATCAGAATATCAGAACTTACTGAAGACAGGAAGTTATCAGAACATAAGGCGTCAGAACTTATATCAGATCTTAAGTGCGGATACACTTCAGGGATGAAAAACGACTGATTTATAGGAGAGGGTCTGGATTAAACAAGTAAAGATATGCATGAAGAATTGGACAGCTATAGGACTGCAGTAGATAATCTCTGATTGATATATTTTAGGAAACAGAATCATTATCATATCAATTGGTAGTTATCTTGTAACTTTGTAATATATAAAAACATCTTAGGGTTTACACTATATGTCTTATCATTCTCGAGAATATTATTCATTGTAATCCTAACAGCTCTTAGTGATATCATACATCACTAAGAGAGTAGATTAAATCTACTGTAACAGAGTTTGATATTTTGAATAAACTTGTTTTCTGTTACATACTTGTGTTTATAATTGAATTGATTGTAGATATTATACTCAACCCCCTTCTATAGTATCATTGTGGCCTAACAAGTGGTATCAGAGCCAATCTGTTAAGCTTACAAATAGTTAAGATCCAAACAAACAATCAATTATGTCTGATCAAGCAAAAATACCAGACCCTCAAAAACCTGCAAAGGTTCAACCCATTCAAAACACCAGTAGATATGAAACCATCAGGGTTCCTTTGCTCAGGGTGTTTGAGTACCCTGTATGGAGTGTGAAGATGGCCATGTTTCTGGAAGCTACAGATCCAGAATATTTAGACAGAATTAATAATGGTCCACACAAGCCCACAAAGCTTTTTGTTGCAGTTGGGAATGAGCCATAGAGGATGATTCCCAAAGAAAAGAGAGAATACACCACTGAAGACATCTCTTTACTAGGCAAGGATGCAAAAGTAAGACACTTGCTTCATAGTGCACTTGACAATGTCATGTCAAACAGGGTGATTGCATGCAAGACTACAAAAGAAATCTGGGATGCATTGGAAGTGAGATGTCAAGGAACCAATGCCATCATAAAGAACAAGAAGACAATACTTACACAGGAGTATGAGCACTTTGACTCAACATCTGATGAGTCACTAACTGATACATATGACAGATTCATAAAGTTGTTGAATGATCTGTCACTAGTGTATAAGGAATATGATACAGAAGATTCAAATCTCAAATTCCTACTAGCTCTTCCTGAAAAGTGGGATTTGAAAGCTACTACAATAAGAGACAACTATGAACTTGTTGATATGTCTCTTGATGAAATCTATGGGATGCTCACGACTCATGAACTTGAGATGGAGCAAAAAAAGAAGAGGCATGGAGGGAAGTCTAAGACAGTTTTTTAAAGGCTGAAGAAAAGCCAATTATCTCTAGGAAGGCAAAAGGAAAGGCTCTCATCATACAGTCTGATTCAGAGTCATCAGATTCTGATGATGATGATTCAGAACCTGAAAATTTATCTGAAGTAGATGTTGATGCAGAGATGATGCAATTATGTGCTCTTATGGTGAAGGGTATCACAAAGATAGCCTACAAGAAATTCAGAAAGGGTAAGAAGTTTTCCAGGAAAGGTGGAAGTTCTGACAAGAAAGGGTTCAGAAAGTCTGAAGGCAAAGGAGAAAAGTCTGACAGAGGAGACAACTCAAATGTCAAATGCTATAATTGTGGTGAAAGAGGCCACATCTCTCCTGATTGCAAAAAAGGAAAAGGTGATAAAGGCCAGGAACTTATAACAAAGAAGAAAAACTGGGTAGACACTTCAGAATCTGAAGAAGAGGTGAATTATGCCTTAATGGAAAATGCTGATAGCAGTTCTAATGCTGCTAAAATAGAGGTACCTCTATCAACTCTTGCTTTTGATACATAAGATATTACTGAGTTGAGTATTAGCTATAGAGATCAGACTTTAGAGAATGAAAGATTAAAATCTGAAAATCTAAAGTACAAAAACAGAAATAGCTATCTTGAAGAAGAATTAGTCCACCAGAACACTATTCAGATAGAGAGAGATAATGTTGTGTATGTTAAGAATGAAGTGCTTAAACAGAATGATTATCTAAAAACTGAATTAGAAAAAGAAAGAGAAATCATTAGGACTTGGACTAACTCAGGCAAAACAACTCAGAATATTCTAAATAATTGAAACTGGAAAGAGGGTTTAGGTTATAAGGATGGTAAAAGTGAGAAAGGGACTTTGCCAACTAAGCCAATTGCTATCAAACAGATTGTAAAGCCAAAGATAAATCCTGTTAAATTTGTTGCAAAAACTGTTGTGTCTGATAATGAAGAGATGAAAGACTCTAAAATAGAAGTCAAAGAAAAGTCAACTTCTGACAAATCAAAACAGGATAAACTAGCTTTGATGAATATTGGCTTAATGACTAAGAAACAGCTTAAGTATAAGCTGAAAGAGATTAGAAATGTAAACAAGGTAAAGGAAGCTAGGAAAAATAGGAATGGAAAGGAAGGTGTGAATAAAAGTAATAATTATATGCCTGTTCCTAATGCTCCTAGAAAGAAATGCTATAATTCTGGAAACTCTAACCATCTTGCTTCTTTTTGCAGGAAAAATAAAGATATAAACTCTTTACCTCCTAAATCAGGATTTAAGAGTCAGTCTGTTAGGTTTAAAACACAAAATCCTTATTTTCATTGTGGTAGTTTATGGCATTCTATTTATACTTTTAACGAATATCATAGTTTATACTATGATTATTATGAAATAAAACCTTCTTTAAAGAAAGTTAGTGTAATTCCTTCTAGTGTAAATTCTGATGCAAAGTCTGATATTAAGTCTGATAAAAAGCATGTTAGCATAAAATTTGAAACTAAATCCGCTGCAAATGCTAACAAACTTAATAAGGCCAAAGGATCCAAGCAAGTCTGGGTCCTTAAAAATAATCATTAGTGGTCTTTGTGATTGCAGGGCAACAGGAAAAACATCCTGGTTCTGGACAGTGGATGTTCAGGACATATGACTGGAAATAAAGCCCTGCTATCAGAATTTGTGGAAAAAGCTGGCCCAGGAGTTTCTTATGGAGATGGCAACATGGGAAAGACTCTGGGATATGGAAATAATAATCTTGGGCATGTCATAATTGAATCAGTAGCTCTTGTCTCAGGACTTAAACACAATCTGCTAAGTGTGAGTCAAATCTGTGACAGAGGTTATCATGTGGATTTCTTTGAAGAACACTGTGAAGTTGTAAGTAATTCTACAGGCAAAGTGGTTTTGAAAGGTTACAAACATGGTAACATATATGAAGCCAGACTTTCAACAAATTCTGATGGTTCTGCCATCTGTCTGTTAAGCAGAGCATCAATTGAAGAAAGCTGGAATTGGCACAAGAGACTCTCTCATTTAAATTTCAACAACATAAATGAGCTAGTAAAGAAAGATCTTGTGAGAGAACTTCCAAAATCAATATTTGTTCCTGATGTTCTTTGTGACTCATGTCAAAAGGCAAAACAAAGAAAATCTTCATTCAAGAGAAAAACTGAATCCTCAATTCTTGAGCCTTATCACTTACTGCATGTTGATCTATTTGGTCTAGTCAATGTCATGTCTATTGCAAAGAAGAAATATGCTATGGTTATAGTGGATGAGTTCACAAGATACACTTGGGTGTATTTCTTGCACAAGAAGAATAAAACTGCATCTACTCTAACTGATCATGTCAGACAGCTGGATAAGTTAGTCAAAGATTTTGTTAAAATAATAAGAAGTGATGATGGCACTGAGTTCAAGAATTCAATCATGGAAGAGTTCTGCAAAGAGCAAGGAATAAAGCAGGAATTTATAGCACCTAGAACTCCACAGCAGAATGGAGTTGTAGAAAGAAAGAACAGGACTCTTATGTAGCTTGATGAAGTAAAGCTACCAACCTATTTTGGATTGAAGCTGTGCAGACTGCTTGTTTTACACAGAATGCTACACTCATAAACAAGCATGGAAAAACACCATATGAGATGGTGAAGAAAAAGAAGCAAAATCTGAAATACTTTCATGTATTTGGATGTAAGTGTTTTGTTCTTAAGACTCATCCTGAACAGCTCTCAAAATTTGATCTAAAAGCTGATGAAGGAATTTTTGTTGGATATCCACTTTCCACAAAAGCCTTCAGAGTCTACAATTTAAGAATAAAGGTTGTCATGGAATCTATCAATGTATATTTTGATGATAAAAAGATTAATGGACTTAAAGATTTCAATGATCATGATCAGCTGAGATTTGAAAATGAAAATGTAAATTCTGATACTGTAAATTCTGATGACCTAAATCCTGATCCTGTAAGTTCTGATGGGTTATATTCTGATGTCATTGAAACTGTGGTAACTGTTCCAAAGGAAAATGCACTTGTTCAGGGGGAGAAAGTTGATGATCATACCACATCTCAAGACTCTCAAGAAGCATCAGAACCAGTCACTGGCTCTTCAAGTTCTGATTTATCAAGTTCTGATGAGCTGGAACCTCTAATTCCTCAATTCCTGAAGGATCCAACTCAAATTCTGGAATCTTAGAGAGCATAACTTCAGGGGGAGCATCAGAAAATGCTGATGGAGACAGCATGGATCATGGGGGAGGATCCAGTTCTAGAGATCAACTTCCATCTGCAAGGAAGTGGACTAAATCACACACACCTGACTTAATAATTGGAGATCCTGAAGCAGGTGTCAGAACTAGAATAGCAACAACAAATGAATGTCTCTATCATTCCTTTCTATCTCAGACTGAACCAAAAAAAGTGGAAGAAGCTCTTCAAGATACTGATTGGGTGCAAGCAATGCAGGAAGAGTTAAATGAATTTGAAAGAAATAAAGTCTGGACCCTAGTACCAAGACCAAAGGACAGATCAATTATTGGTACAAAATGGGTGTTCAGAAATAAAACTGACAGTGATGGCATAATTACAAGAAACAAAGCAAGGCTGGTTGCTAAAGGTTACTCTCAACAGGAGGGTATTGACTATGATGAAACATTTGCTCCAGTTGCTAGATTAGAAGCCATAAGAATCTTTTTGGCTTATGTTGCTCACAAGAAGTTTAAAGTCTTTCAAATGGATGTGAAAAGTGCTTTTCTCAATGGAGAATTGGAAGAAGGGGTATATGTTGAACAACCTCCAGGATTTGTAGACCCAAAATTTCCAAATCATGTCTACAGGCTTGACAAAGCACTTAATGGCCTTAAGCAATTGACAAGACTTTATTCTACCTCAACCATGGAAAGGACTTACTTTTGGTACAGATATATGTTGATGATATCATCTTTGGCTCTACAAATACAAAACTATGTGAAAGTTTTTCCAAGTTAATGCAGTCAAAATATCAAATGAGTATGATGGGAGAGTTGAGTTATATTCCGGGACTTCAAGTCAAACAAACTGAAGAAAGTACTTTCATAAATCAATCCAAGTACACCAGAAATTTACTCAAGAAATTTGGAATGCAAGACAGTTCTACTGCATCAACTGACATGGCCACTGCTACCAAGTTAGATAAAGATACTGGAGCATCAGTAGATATTACTAACTATAGAGGTATGATTGGCTCTTTATTCTATTTAACTGCAAGTAGACCAGATATCATGTATGTGACCTGTCTTTGTGCAAGATTTAAGGCTGATCCAAAAGAACCTCATCTAATAGCCGTGAAAAGAATTTTCAAGTACCTCAAGGGTACAGCTGATCTAGGATTGTGGTATCTTAGGGAATCATATTTTAAGCTAATAGGTTACTTAGATGCAAATTTTGCAGGATGCAAAATAGACAGGAAAAGCACTAGTGGAAGCTGCCAATTTCTTGGAGGCAGATTGGTTTCTTGGTTTAGCAAGAAACAGAAATCAATTTCTACATCAACTGCAGAAGCAGAATATATTGCTGCAGGAAGCTGTTGTGCACATATACTTTGGATGAAGAATCAATTACTGGACTATGGGTTAGAATTTTCTAAAATACCTATTTACTGTGATAATCAAAGTGCTATTGCTTATGACTAGAAATCCAGTTCAACACTCAATGACAAAGCACATCAGCATTAGGTACCATTTCATAAGGGAACATGTGATGGAAGGTACAGTGGAATCGCATTTTGTTCCAACAGATCAACAACTAGCAGATATCTTCACAAAACCACTATGTGAAGCTACTTTTAAAAGACTGGTAAATGAACTTGGAATAGTTTCAAGTTCTTTCTTAAAATCTGTTTAGTTTTTGTTCTCATACATTAGACTTTATGATCAGTGTTTACAGATTTTCTTATCTCAATATAATATGTGCTTAAATTGTAACATATTGAACACTGCTTATTATCTGATGTGATTCTATAAACTCTGAAAATGTATTGAATTATCTGTGACTATTCAATCCAATGAGGATTACCTTGTTAGATGTTGACTTAGTAGTCTTGAACAAACTATGTATCCCATGTTTGAATTAGTTATTTATGTGGAAATCAATAACACAAGCAAATTTTGATTTTGATCTTAGTCAAATTTACTTCCTGTATCTTATTACTAAGTCACAAACTAGATTATTGCTTCTTCTCTGTCAAATTCTGATGTCAGTAAATCTTAAGGATGAACTCCACGCTTGATAAGCCTCACCTATCTGAAGAAAATAAAAGAAAAGAAAATTTGAAATCAGGTACTCCTTTGAGATCTAGAGTAAATATGTGAAAGGGAAGATCCAAGTGCATTGCTGGTATTAAGTTATTTGCATTAGAAAAGCCATAATTTTTCTTGGTGACTTTCCACATTCTCTGATTACTGGAGATATATTCTGATAACAGCATAAATTCTTATGGCAGTTGTAACTCATTTACACTGAGAAGCCATTTTCAAAAGAATTTCAAAAGATGCATAAAATAAGTACAAACAGTTGAGGTGGATTCTTGCATAACTTTATTCTTTAGTAGTGTTAGGTCCCAATATGTTTGTAGAAGGGGGTTGAATACAAACTTTACCGTTTAATTGAATTTCATGCGGAATAAAAAAGTGAAACAAAATTCAAGTTAAATAAAACTATTATTAAACTTGAAAGGTGTTACAACAACGGTATCTTTTACAAGGGATTAATCTCAAATAAATTAACACAAATCTAGAATAAATTCGACATAAACTTTTTCTATTTTTTTAATAAAAAGATCAAATGCTAGAAGCAATTTGAGATTAAGTTCTAGGGATTTTGATCCACTAGATAGTTACACAAGAATAAGAGAATGATTTCTAGTGGTTTAGATTTAACTTTAATTGCTATAAATTAATGATCTTGAAGCAGTTGAGAGATGAAATGTTGTGAGTAAAAGCTTCTGCGGCTGCTGCTATCTTTGTTTTTGAGTAGTTGAAGTGTATTCAATGTGTAATGATCTGCTGCTTCTGTCTTTAATAATTCAATCAACACAATTCAATTGAACTGGAAAGACAATCGGTGAGACAATCTGTTGAACTAGCAAGAAAATTGGCATGACAATCTGTTGAACTAGCAAGACAATCAGCATGATAATCTGTTGAACTAGCAAGACAATCAGCATGACAATTGATTGAACTAGCATGACTTTCGGTATGACAATTGATTGTCATACCAGTTCAATTGATTGTAATGCTGAATTAATATTGAATATAAATTCAAAATCAATTCTGAAAATTTATAATATTAATTCAGAATTAATTAATCAATTAATTCAATTAATAAATAAATTAATCTTTGCAGATATAATTTATTTTCTTAATTAAATTATATGACTTAATTAATTAATAGAGAATTAATACTAGTCTTGAATAGCAAACATTCTTCTGAAAATCTTCTGAAAATCACTGAAAATTATGAAACAATTCCACCACTTCAATGTTGACACTCGATTTACTATATGGTTCATGAGTGACTAACTTCTGTGATGTTTCTTCATGTCTTGACTTTGATAACTTGATTTTCTTCAGATTAAATCCCTGTAATTATCTGATACCCTGACAAGATCTCTGTCACTTGATTAAATCCACAATCTTGATTTATATCACTGAGGCTTGATCAATTTCTTTAACTTCTTCCAGTGAAGTAATTCCTCAAGTCTGTAGATGAACATTGTTTCTGAATCCTTTGACATATGTTACTTTATGAGATCTCTTGGATGGTAGATCCACTAATTACTTGTTACATTCTTATTTGAGCTGAGTTAAATCCTCGAATAAATAGATAGGCTATGACATATGCCTTTCAATCTCCCCCTATTTGTTTGTTAGATAATAACAATAAATACCTAGAGGATAACTCAACTAACAAATAAGAAAAAGATGTAAACAGAGATGCAAAGTAAATAGCATAAAAGTTTTAGATTATATTTAACATTTTCCAGATTCCAAATAGATGTTCCTCTAGACTGAACATATCTTCAAGTAGTTTCATCTTCATTTCCTTGGTTCTTTAAATCTCTGCCAGATAATACTTCTCAATCTTGAAGTAATTATCAGCACCTTCTTTTGTACAACCACATTTCCTGTTGAGAAGCGCATATCTCTCTTGCTTCTCCCCCTATGAGAATCGACTGCTTAAAAGAGAACACCTCCGTTTACCACATCTCCCGTACAATAGGATCCGTAGATAAAAACCAATGGTACTCCCCTTTTGGAAAACAGCTTCTTCCCTTATGAAGAATAGTGATAAACAAAACCACTTCTTCTGATCACTAGGAAATCACCTTGTGTTTACCAACTCTCCCGAATAGTAGGATCCGTAGTTACTACACAACAATGGTGTGGTGTGGTGTAGTGTACACGTGCTTTACCTTTTTCCTCCTCCCTTCTATTTCTCCCCCTTAGTTGAGGAATCCTTCAAACTATTACTTAAGCTTTTATCTCCCCCTTAGAGAAGGAATGTATGTCGTTGTCTAAAGAAGTTCTCATATTTCACTTAGTTGGAAAAGAAATAACAAGTCAGAGTCTGATCAATCATGTTCAACAATCTTCCCAACTCCTTATACCTCCCAGATGTTAGATATCAAGAACCATGTTTAGGGATGGGGAAATTGGATATGGTGTTTCTCTTTCTTCCTCACTGTGAGTGTGTGATTCTGTTTAGTGTACCTCACATGTGTTTCACTCTTCTCTCCACTCGTGTTTACACTCATTCTCACAAGTGTATTACTCCTCTCAAAGCTCCAAAATTCAGCTGTACTTGTAAGGAAAATCACCTTAGCCATCCTTAAGGAGGTCACATGTGGTGCAATGGGAGTTCGCAAATCCTCATCCTCGTTAAACTCGTCAGATAAATCTGAGTCATAATCTACAAGTTGCTAGTTTCCCTTTTAGGGTTCCAGATTTGAACTCTGGGAAGTTAAATAATGATCCAACGAATTTAGCATAAAGATCAAAGTTCCCTTCTAATGTCTGTGAAGACATTTCCTTGTGACTCATCAGATAATATCTGAATCATTGTCAACAAGTTGCCGATCTGTGCCTATGTCAGATCCACTATCCGCAGATGCATCCAGGGGATTTAATCTTAGGGAGATAGACACTAACCACTGACATATGGCTATTGGATCAGTATCCTCTCCTAACACCTGTAAAGGCAATTTGTCCATTAAAGAACCTTGAACAATCGAATCTGGCCTTAAAATGGTCAAAACTCTTGTTTCTGTCAACTCTTCCTTTGTATGTGTAACCTTTCCTTGTGTAACAAGAATTGTTTATGTTTGAGGTGGTGACACTACATCGGATACCCTGGCCGACAGGCAAATTTCAATAGACGCACTCTGTTGAGAGGATGAATCTAGTAACTGTTTTGTGCCTTTTCAGCCATTACATATTTTTGAGAAGATGTATGGGGGCTAGCAATTGTCTCGGTTTAAATACTACTCATCTTTGTAGGAGACAGAGCTGCTGGGTTGACTTCAGAACCGTCCTTATATGGTGCACTAAGGTACTATCTCCCTCACGCTCATTCATACTTCATTTTAGTGGTAAGAGAGTGTTGGTTGGTTCTGTTTCTGTGTTTGTCTTTACATTCTGGGATAGAAGTTGTGGGTTTTCAACCTCATAACTGTCAATGAAAGAAGGCCATTGGAGGCTGAACTTGTATCACAGAACATATGGCAATATAGAGACAAAATGTACTTAAGATCTATAATGAATAAAAATTATACATTTAATCTTTTGAGGGAAATGATGTACAATAATGATTTCAAAAGATTTTAATGAAAATAAGAAATCACTAATATAGAAGGAAGTTTGATTTTCTCCTAAAAATGTTCGAGTGCACAAGTCAGTTTTTATGCCTAAAAAGATAAATGATTTGATAAGACACAGACTGATGACCTAGCAGTATTAAGAAGAGAAAGAAAGATTTTGTGTTTCAATATGAATGAGTTTTTTTTGTTAAAACAATGATCACTTAGAGTAAATTTTAAGTAATTCTCATTCATGTCAAAAGCTCCATAATCTGTCTTAATAAAATTATAATCGACAACATTGTTGGTTGAAAAATAATATTAATAAGAATGACTATGCTGCTGATTTCAAATTATAGTGAATCTTTCATATATAGAAACTCATATAAATCCACTAGAAATTAAAATCTCACAACTATCTACAACAAAATATTAACAATATATCATTGACTGATACTTGTCAAGTACTTTAGATACCAATAATTATGTTGCATCCTATTTACAATATTAAAATAAGATATCAATGAATTAAATACCAATTATCTATCAAAAAGATATCAGCATTCAATTAAATATATCATACAATTGTTAACTCCTAACAAAAAAAACTTAATAACATAAAAATGCAAAATACTTAACTATATTTACAAATCCAGAAAATACAAATAAAAACTTATATTAATATATCAAGAATACAGAAAATATTTACAAATAAAAATACTCAGAAATAACTATATTTTAGTCTAAAAATAGATTTCTTTTGAATTTTAGCAAATAAAATTCATAGAAAAATATTTTTAGAGAAAATAAAATATTCTGAGATATTAAAATTGACAAGTTGGATAGATAAATAAGATAAGATAATAAAATTACATAGTAAAGCAAGAAATATGGTATAAATGATAAAATAAATTTGCGAATGAATTTTTCATACATGAAAAATTTATTTGAAAATTCATTCAAGAACGGATCTCAGATATTAACTAGTTTAATCACTAAAACTATTCAACATACCCAATTTACCAACTAATCTGGTAAATGTGGATTAATCAAGAGATTTAGTGAAAATATCTGTTATTTGTTCTTCTGTTGGGACAAAAAATAGTTCAACAGTACCATTCATGACATACTCTCTAATAAAATGATACCTGATGTCGATGTGCTTGGTCCTTGTGTGCTGCACAGGATTGTTGGTGATGGCTATTTCACTTTTATTGTCACATAAAATAGGAATTTTGTTCAATACAGAGCCATAGTCCCGTAGCTGGTTCCTAATCCACAAGATCTGAGCACAGCAGCTTCCAACAGCTTCATGTGTAATCTGAATCTGTATATCCAACAAGGTTAAAACCAGATTCTTTAGGGTACCAAATACCTAGATTTGGTGTTCCCTTAAGATATCTCAAGATTCGTTTTACAGCAACGAGATGAATATCTCTAGGATCCGCTTGGAACCTTGCACATAAGCATGTAGCATACATAATATCTGGTCTACTTGCAGTAAGATAGAGTAATGAGCCAATCATACCTCTGTAGCTTGTGACATCTACCTTAATGGAGTTTTCACATGGTCCAAGCTTGACGGCTATAGATGATGGAGTCCTTGCTGATGCAGAATCTTCTAGATTGTATTTTTTGAGGAGTTCCTTGAGATACTTGGATTGACAAATAAATATTATATCTAACCTTTGATTTACTTGTAATCCGAGAAAGAACTTCAGCTCTCCCATCATGCTCATTTCAAATTTGATGTGCATTAACTTAGCAAATCTCTTACAGAGACTATCGTTAGTAGACCCAAATATTATATCATCCACATTGACTTGGACTAATATAGTATCATTCTTATGCTTTTTAGAAATGAGAATTTTGTCTATGACACCTCTAATAAAGCCATTTTCAATAAGAAATTCAGAAAGAGTGTCATACCATTTTCTCGGAGACTGTTTGAGACCATAGATAGCCTTGAAAAGAAAGTAGACAAAATCCAAATGATCTGGATCTTCAAAACCAGGAGGTTTCTCTACATATACCTCTTCATCCAGCTTTCCATTCAGAAAGGCACTCTTGACGTCCATTTGATAAACTTTAAAGTTCGAGAATGCTGCGAATGCCAGAAATATCCTGATGGCCTCAAGTCTAGCCGCTGGAGCATAGGTTTCATCATAATCAATGCCATCATCTTATGAATACCCTTTAGCTACCAGTCTTGCTTTGTTCCTTGTAACTACACCATCTTCATCTAGTTTATTCCGGAATACCCACCGAGTACTAACAGCTTTCTTGTGTGTAGGTCTAGGTACCAGTTTCCAGACTTGTTGATCTTCAAACTGATTGAGTTCATCTTGCATAGCAATCACCCAATCTGGATCAATCTGTGTTTCCTCAATCTTCTTAGGTTCCGTCTCAGAAAGAAATCCTGAGAACAGACATTCATTTTAAGTAGCACGTCTAGTTCTGACTCCAACATCTGGATCACCAATAATCAACTCAATAGGATGAGCTTTATTCCAGAAAGTCTGTCTTGGAAGATTTGATCTTGATGATTCACCTTGAAATACATTAGGATGTTGTGTCCTACTAGTTGATCCTTCAGCATCTCCCCCTGAGTTGTTGCCAGGTTGACTTGATGATTCTCTGTCAGTAGCAGTGCTATCTCCATTGTTGCAAATGTTTCCATCACCATTACCTTGAGTATCATCATAATTAACAGGTTCTTCACTAGCAGCAACCTCAGGTTCTTGATCATTATCTGATTCTGAATCTGACATATCATTAAAATTCAGTTTCTCAGAAGGATCTTCAGTTTGGATACTTGGGAGTTTAGTGTCATCAAATGTAACATTGACACTTTCAATTACTCTGTGTTGATCAATGATATACACCCTGTATAATCTTCTTCCATAACCAACAAAAATACCCTCATATGCCTTTGCCTCGAACTTGCCACGAAGATCATCTTCATCCTTGATCACGAAGCATTTGGCACCAAATACATGAAAGTATTTGATAGAAGGTTTCTGTTCATTCATAATATCATAAGTAGTCTTCAAGAAGTCCTTGTTGATTAGAGTTCGATTCTGAGTATAACATGCAATATTGACAGCTTTAGCCCAAAAGTACATTGGAAGACCTGATTCACTTAACATAGTTCTTGCAGCTTCAATCAATGTACGATTCTTCCTTTCTACCACTCCATTATGCTGAGGGGTTCTAAGAGCTAAATATTGTCTGGTAATCCCTTTGTCTGTACAGAATCCATTGAGAAGTGAATTCTTGAATTCTGTTCCATTATCTGACCTTATCGCTCTAACAGGGACATTAGAATCTAACTCGATCAACTTGATATGATCAATCACAGCTTGTGGAGTTTCATCCTTAGAGTGAAGGAATAAGACCCACGTATACTTGGAATAGTCATCAACTATGACAAGACAATAACACTTCTTTCACATCGAAAGAACATTAACTGGTCCAAATAAATCCATGTGCAATAACTGAAGAACACCAGTTATGGAGGATGTGTCAGTGCCTTTGTGACTTGCTTTCTTTGACTTTCCTTTCTGGCATGCCTCACACAGTCCTTCTGGGGAGAATTCCAGTTGAGGCAGACCTCTGACCAATTCTCTCTTGACAAGAGAATTCATTATTTTGAAATTGAGATGGGAAAGTCTCTTGTGCCATAACCAACTCTCATTTGACGATGCCTTTGCATAGAAACAATTAACTTCAGGAATGCTTCCAGAGTTCATGTCAGCTACGAATAGATTTTCTTTCCGGGTTCCCATCAAGGAGGGTTTTTCACTTTTCTTATGCAGGATCTGAAACTTCAGCTTGTCGAATAAAATATAGTAGCCCTTATCGTAGAACTGACTGATACCAAGCAGATTGTGTTCAACTCCTTTCACAATATACATATTTTCAATGATAACATTTCCAGCTGGAAAACAGCCATATCCCTCAGTTAAACCTTTGTTGTTATCTCCAAAGGTAACCACTGGGCCAGCTTTCTCAACCACATTTGATAGAAGGGCTCTATCTCCGGTCATATATCTTGACGATCCGCTGTCAAGAATCCACACTACCGGTTCCACCTGTTTAATGCCCTGCAATACAAATGGATTAGACCTTCTTCGGAACCCAAACTTGGTTGGGTCCGGCATACTTGTAGAATTGGCCTTTATCAGGCAAAACAACATTCTTAACTTCTATGTTCTCAACTTTCTCAACGACTGGACATTTGACCTTGTAAACAGCCTTAACAAATTTCTGTTTAGGCTTAGGCACAAATGTCTCCTTTCTAGCCTTAGGAGGACTAGTAGTCTTAGACCTATCATGTTTCCTATTATTCACATGCTGACGAGGAGTGGTCTTATCACTAGAAACATGCTTACCATTAAAATAAGCATACATCAAATTAAAAGCACAAGACATACAATTAGGAAAACCACATGCTTTATGAGAGGGATTAACAATAGGCAAATTATGCATGGTAGACATGGCATTTTTGTTATCCAACTCATGTGTGTCTGAGTTAGTCTCAATTGCTTTCACAACTTTGACTGGAACTTTTGACACACTTGGCTTGGAAACAACCTTCTCATTAGCAAGATCTTCAACACGTATTTCTTCTTGAATAATAAAGGAGGTCTCATCAACTGGTTCAGCAATTGATTTTTTATGGAGGGGTTTATCAACACCCTTAAGCACATGTGGTACTTCCCTAGCTTTAGCACAGACATGAGGAGGGGAGTTTATGCCTAATTCTCCAATAGCAACATTGTAATCAAAACCTATTCCAGATGTTTGATTGATAGCTTGCTTATGTAGAACTCTTTAGCCTTCGAATAAGAATTAAAGTAAGCTTTAACCTTAGTCTCAAGACCAGTGATCTTGTCTTTGAGAATAGTTTCGAGTTGTCTATAACAGTTAACTCTATTCTCTAGAAAATATACTTGTTTTTTAATTTGTCTTGATTAATGTGCACAAGTTTTAATTTATTGACCTCTTTCTCAAGGTCTTTGATCTGTTGAATTAACATTTCATTATCACGACGAGCACAATCTAAGGAACCTCCTAGATGATAAACTAATTTAGCATCAGTAAATTTTACCTCTTTTCTTGACGATGAAGTATTTCCATCAATAGCCATAAGAGCAAGATTTCTAACTTCTTCATCTTCACTAGCAGTATCATCCCAGCTTCTTCCCTTTGCCAAGTAAGCCCTTTCATATTTACTCTTCTGATTTGAATCATAAGAGTTCTTCCTTACTTGCTTTGGCAACCTGCATTATGTGGCAAAGTGTCCCAACTCATTGCAGTTAAAGCATCGAATGGTGCTCCGATCAACCATCCCTGTTTTGTATCCACCACTATTAGTGTTAGAGGATGAAGATCCACCATTCTGGAATCTGTTATAGTTGGACTTATACTTGAACTTGGGATTCCTCTTAAATCTGACATTGGAGAATCTCTTGACAATCAGGGCCATTGACTCATTTTCCAATTGCTCCAACTCTTCCAAGGAGTAAAAATCATCACCGGATTGATTTGTAGTAGGAGGATCAAATTCTGCTACTATCACATTTTCCTCAGCCTTGGAAGACTGTACTATTCTCTCTGACTGTTTAGATTGTTGTTGTTGTTGTTGTTGTTTAGCTACTAGAGCAGTAGACGTGCTGACCACTCTACCTTTCCCGTAGACTTCCTTCTGCTGAATCTGCTCCAACTCATAGGTTTTTAACACACCATAGAGCCTTTCCAAAGAAATCTCACTCAGATCTCTCGCTTCTCTTATGGCAGTGATTCTATGTTCAAGATGAGTTGGCAGTGTTAAAAGGAACTTTTTGTTGACCTCCTTGATTGAATAATATTTTCCATTTATGTTCAGGTTGTTGATCAAGCTCGAACACTTTAGTATTTCCTTCTCCTGGATTAGATTTAAAATGTTCATACAGAGAGGTTGGGATCTCTAACTTGTTCTCCCTAACTTCCTCTGTGCCTTCATTAATCACCTCAATAGTTTCCCAGATGTGTTTGGAATTTTTACAGTTCATCACATGTCTGTTCATCAAGGAATCAAGGGAATTAACTAAAATTAATTGAAGGCTGAAATCCAAGGTGGCTTCTTCCTTTTCAGCAGGAGTAAAATCCTCAGGCTCTTTTGCATAGGTTCTAGCTCCTCAGGCTCTTTTGCATAGGTTCTAGCTTTGGTAATTAAAACATTATCTTCTATAACCTCTGGTTCAATAACCATCGGAATTTTTGGACCCTTCTTTAACACGTCCAGATATTTGGGATTTGCAACTTGTAAAAACAAGAGCATCTTCTTCTTCCACATAATATAATTTTCTTTATCGAACAGTGGAATTTTAACGGTTCCAACTTTTTGTGAAGTCATTATGAATTTTTGAAGAAATAAAATTCAAGGAGTTGAAAAATCATAAAAGTCTAGGATCTTGATTTGTTCGTTAATCAGAAGGCTCTGATACCAATTGTTAGGTCCCAATATATTTGTAGAAGGGGGGGTTGAATACAAACTTTACCGTTTAATTGAATTTAATGCGGAATAAAAAAGTGAAAGAAAATTCAAGTTAAATAAAACTATTATTAAACTTTAAAGGTGTTACAACAACGGTATCGTTCACAAGGGATTAATCTCAAATAAATTATCACAAATCTAGAATAAATTCGACATAAAGTTTTTCTATTTTTGCAATAAAAAGATCAAATGCTAGAAGCAATTTGAGATTAAGTTCTAGAGATTTTTTTCCGCTAGATAGTTACACAAGAACAAGAGAATGATTTCTAGTGGTTTAGATTTAACTTTAATTGCTAGAAATTAATGATCTTGAAGCAGTTGAGAGATGAAATGTTGCAAGTAAAAGCTTCTGCGGCTGCTGCTATCTTTTTTCTTGAGTAGTTGAAGTGTATTCAATGTGTAACGATCTGCTGCTTCTGTCTTTAATAATTCAATCAACACAATTCAATTGAACTGGCAAGACAATCGGTGAGACAATCTGTTGAACTAGCAAGACAATCGGCATGATAATCTGTTGAACTAGCAAGACAATCGACATGACAATCTGTTGAACTAGCAAGACAATAGGCATGCCAATTGATTGAACTAGCATGACTTTTGGTATGACAATTGATTGTCATACCAGTTCAATTGATTGTCATGTTGAATTAATAATGAATATAAATTCAAAATCAATTCTAAAAATTCATAATATTAATGCAGAATTAATTAATCAATTAATTCAATTAATAAATAAATTAATCTTTGCAGATATAATTTATTTTATTAATTAAATTATATGACTTAATTAATTAATTAATAGAGAATTAATACTAGTCTTGAACAACAACCATTCTTCTGAAAATCTTCTGAAAATCACTGAAAATTATGAAACAATTCCACCACTTCAATGTTGACACTCGATGTACTGTCTGGTTCATAAGTGACTAACTTCCGTGACGTTTCTTCATGTCTTGACTTTGGTAACTTGATTTTCTTCAGATTAAATCCCTGTAATTATCGGATACCCTGACAAGATCTCTGTCACTTGATTAAATCCACAATCTTGATTTATATCACTGAAGCTTGATCAATTTCTTAAACTTCTTCTAGTGAAGTAATTCCTCAAGTCTGTAGATGAACATTTTTTCTGAATTCTTTGACATATGTTACTTTTTGAGATCTCTTTGACGGTAGATCCACTAATTACTTGTTACATTCTTATTTGAGTTGAGTTAAATCCTCGAATAAACAAATAGGCTATGACATATGCCTTTCAAGTAGACT
Organism: Apium graveolens; assembly: GCF_009905375.1. Lineage (NCBI taxonomy): Eukaryota > Viridiplantae > Streptophyta > Magnoliopsida > Apiales > Apiaceae > Apium > Apium graveolens. The sequence continues at coordinate 131,470,210 of NC_133648.1, forward strand.
TCACAATTCAATACAGATTTTAAGCATTTTTCCTAGTTATGCCTTATTTCTAAGATATACTGAAGTTTATCAGACTTTAATCTTTATCTGATCATTTGCACATACATACACTATCACTCCATATGAATGATGAAAATTACTGTGGTGATTAAGTTGTTTATGATAAACAGTTAAGTATTATTTGCATATATTCTGAGGACAAGTTCTGATTATGTTCTGATGATTAAACTCTGAAGAAACCAGTCAGTATTTGTGTGAAGATACACAGAAACAGTCATTCACTTTTTGAGTACAGAAGCCATGTTCTGACCGTTAAATTCTGATAATAGTCAAGTTCTGATACAAACTCTGATACTTACGTGTCACATTTTAATTGGTTGATTCATTATTAGTTTTTACTATAACGATCATTTTATCAGAAAATAATTAAGTGAGATAAAAACAGTGATAATCATTTGGTTAATGGGTTGCGTGTTTGTTTTGGTAACCATATGTGAGCAATAATTAATGCACGTTTACCGTGCTCACTAATAATGTTTTGACTGTTTACATGCTACCAGGTGTCAAATGTCGGTTCTGCTTCAGAAGTTAGCCGTTGTAATTAGTGGAGAGAATATATATACGAGAGATAAAAGATTTTACAATCTTTTACCTACTTTCTTACTCTTTTTTAATCTCTCTTATTTTCTCTCACTCTCCATTATTCACTGATGCTATTTTCTCACGGGCATTTTATCAAACACTCTATACACACACAACTTTTCACTTAATTTTCACAGAAATGGCACCAAAGGACGTTATCTTTAATGAAGCCAAGTTCTTCCCCAACAACTATATGGCTATTTTCAGCAAGGACGATGCTCCTTCAGATCTTCACTTCATTCAAGATTTTCTTGCTCGCAGTGAGATTGGGTATACTTTGACCCAACCACAAGCACTCTTAGGAACACAAATACTAGAGTTTTGGAGGTCTGGAGTCTATGATAATGGTGGAGAAGATGGGTCTCCAAGCATCATTTTCACAACTGGGGAAGATGAGCACCCGGTTACCCTGTCTACTATTTGACAAGCTCTACATTTGCCAGAAAATTGTACTTTCAATGCTCAGATTGGGGATCCACTTTTACAAAGCATGATGGCCAATCTTGGCTATGAGAAAAGTTTATCCAAGCTGGGACAACTGAAGAGGCCCTACATCAGAAGGGAGTGGAGCTTCTTTTTCGATTGCATCACCAGAGCCTTTGCCAACAAATGCTCAAATTTTGATGATATTCCAATTATGAGTCGGCAAATAGGGTATGCACTTCTTAATCAAACTTATTTTGATTATGCTAGTGCTATTTTGGGTTTTATTGGGGATAGGATGGAAGAGGACCCAAATATTATTTATTTTTCTAGATTCTTTTAGCGTATTTACAGTTTTTGTTGTTCTGATAAGCCCCAAGTCTTTAGTGACTTGATTTAACCTTTTCAACTTCATAAAAGGGCCTTCACAGACTTATTATCTGCTGATAATAAGAAAGACATACTAAGACCTCTTCAAATTCCTCTATCTATAAAACAACTCTTAGTAAACTCTGACCCCAACACATACATACCCAAATTTCCTGAAGTTGCTACTTCTCAACCTCCACCAACCCAACCTTCCAATACTCAACCAAAACCTACTATCAGAACCTACTATCAACCAGCACAATCCTCTCAACCACAACCATCAGCACCTACTATCAGAACCTCACCTCTCAAATCCAAAACCAAACCAACCTCTGGTACTTCTCAAAAGGTGACAGTTGTAAAATCTGACACATCTTCTAGTCCCAAAACTAAAAGAACTATCTCTGTGCCTAAATCTCCACCAAGAAGAATAAGAAGGATGATTCTGAGAGATGAATCTGATGAGGAAGAACAAGTCCAGATTCCTGCATCAGAACCTGTGACATTAGAAGCTGAAGAGTCAACTCTTCAGAAATAGAATGAAGCTGAGGGTTCTGGAATTTTGAAAAGGAAAAGACCTTCAAATTCTGATACAGATCATATCACTCCACCATCTAGAAGATCAAGGAAGACTAGAGCAGGTGTGCATATTGCACAAATTCAATTTGAGGATGCTGAAGATGTTGAGGAAGGGGATCAGAAATCTCTGATCTCATCAGAACCTATAGTCATTGAAGCTTTGACAGCTCCACCTCAACCTGAAGACACTGTTCATGACGCAGTGATCACACCTCCTATATCTCCGTTCAAAGAAACTTCCTCAATTGAAGATTTAGGGTTAAGTCCTGAAATTGATATTCACGGGTTGAATATTCCAACTGTTTGTTTCTGGAAGCACCACCAACAAAAGAGTCAACTCCACCTATTTCTCCAATACTAAATGCTGAAATTCCTACTACACCAATTCTGGATTTAGAACCTGAAGATCAGACTTTGGAAACAGAAGCTCCAGAATCTCCTTCAGTTACACACACTCTGGTGTTATCAGAAGATGATGAGATTTTATCAAATTCTGGAGACAGTGCTCCAGCAAGTGCTCCAGTTAATGCTCCAATTCTTGGAAAGGAGGCACTGCTTAAATTTGTTGAAGAAGATGCTCATGTTCCATGGGAGGAGACCTTTAGAGGAGTTGAATGGACAAAGATGTGGAATGAACCTGACTTCATTCCCAGCTCAACTATTCTGTCAGAACATGTTTTAAAAGCTGATGAGTTGCTGATAAATTCTGACTTCAAAACACAACCTAAAGTCACTGCTCTCAGTACTAAAAATCTTCAAGGTCTACACTCCAAGACTCATGAAAAGGCTGATAAACTTCAGGAAGCAGCTGATAAGCTAGACCTGATGCTCAAACTAGACAAGAATAGGTTTATCATACCAATTCAAGAAAAAGTGGAAGCTTTTGAGCAAGTTCAAATCAAGAAACAGGCCCAACTAGATGAGGTACTGCAGAATCAAGCTTCTCAACAAACACAGCTCAATGAAATCCAATCTTCAGTGGAACTCCTTCTTTCTCTAATCCTGATAGATGATGCCAAAAAGGGGGAGAAGGTAGTTATGTCCAAATGCTCACCAAGCCAAACACTAAAGAGAAAGGATGATTCTGAAGATGACCAGGGAAACCATAGCAAGGGCAAAGGTCAAAGTCAAGGAAAGAAAATTCCTATTCAGAAAGTACCTGATAGTAAGATTTCTGATAAATCTACTATTCAGAGGAGTGATAAGGAAGGAAAGAAGACTTCAGCTACAGATCAAACTTTGCTGCTCACAAGTTCTGAAATTGAAGATCAAGTTTTGACAACAAGTTCTGATAATCAAATTCTGATGACAAAGTCTGATGTTCTCATTCAAGGTGGAAGTCAAGACTCGAAGAAATTCATGCAAACCTTAAAGTTCAAGGGAAAGAAGGCAACCTTCTTTTACAAGGATCCTGAGATTCAAGCCCTAGATGAGGAACTTGCAAAGAGGCTGTTCATTAAGGATTATCCAGGAGTGGATTTAGAGGAACTTAGAAAAGAAGAAGCAAGGTTTAATGCTGAAAAGTCAAAACTAGAGCCTAAAGCTTATAATGCAAAGAAGCCTCCTAAACCTAAGGAGAAAGGTATTGTGATAAAAGAAAGATCTGCCACAGAGATTCCTAGATCAAGTACTAGATCTCAAACTACTACTGATCCCAAAGACAAGGGAAAAGGAAAAGTTAGGGAGATAGTCAAGAAAAGAAGATGAAGATTCCTCAAATTCTGATGGATCCTGTATGCAAGATGGTTCAAGTCTTTGATGATACTGCAGCTGAAGATGAAACTATTGAAACTCTGAAGAGAAAGAAGATGACAGAAGAATATAAGACAGCCTCTGACATAGCTCAAGTTGTTCAGAGTGAAGAAATTTCAGAACAACAAGCTACAGAAGAATCTGCAAATCCTGAACAAGTCATCAAGACATCAACCTCTGACAGGGCTCAAGTTGATTTGGGCAAGATGACAATTGCTGATAAAAAGAAGCTGCTATGGAACAAAGCTACTCCAGTGGAACCTAAGACCAACTTAATGCTGAATCAACTTGCAACATTTGGGTTAAAAGCCAAGCAAGCTAGAGACAGATCTGGGTTATGTTCTGACAAAGAAAAGATACAAACAGGAGTAGAAGTTACTCTCAGAGATCCTTACATTTTGACAGACAAACCATATGAAGAAATTAAACAAAAGCACCTTGACAAAGTGTTGTCTGCTCAAATTGTCATGGATACTCATGATGAAGATGAAGTTAAAGAGAAATTGATCCTGTTTCTCAATGATGACAGAACTTACAGACTAGCAGATTCTGATGTGCTAATGAAGTCTGTCAAAGAGCTTCAACATATTCACTATCTTTTGGAAGTAAAATCTGATGTTACAAGAAGATGGTCATATTATATTTTGAAGGCTATAAGAGATCTTCTCAGAATCTCTGGTACAAAAGCTTCTGAATGCATTACAAAAATCACTGAGGATGATAGAAGAGAAATTCCTATGAAGAAGAATTCTGCTAAGGTAGAAGTAATTCTGAAAGGAAGATGCTTATGCTACAATGAAAAATCTTCACATCCCAGAGTTATCAGACTTGGAGATGGACATGAAAGAACATCAATTCCTGCACTCAGAGCAGCCATTTATCAGATTGGTAATAATGAAGATGAAGAACTGATGCAAGTCAAAGCATAGTTAGTTGAAATTCTGAGAAATACTGAGGACAAGCTGGTAACAGACTTTACAAGGAGTCACTTTGGATTCAGATTGATCCAGTGATATTGGTAAAGCTACATGTACTGTAAGTTATATTTAGCTGTTTTAAATAATATCTCGTTGCATTTGTACTTAAATGTTTTTTACATCATAAAATCTATTAACTTGTATATTTTTCATAATTTACAAGTTGGGGGAGATTGTTAGATATATTTGTGATGTCATGTCTAATCTGATTTGTTTAGTTTCAGAACTTATTATCAGAATATCGGAACTTAACTGGAAATTAGAACTTACTGAAGACACGAAGTTATCAGAACTTAAGGCGTCAGAACTTATATCAGAATTTAAGTGCGGATACACTTCAGGGATGAAAAGCGGTTGATTTACAGGAGAGGATCTGGATTAAACAAGTAAAGATATGCATGAAGAATTGGACAACTATAGGACTGCAGTAGATAATCTCTGATTGATATATTCTAGGAAACAGAATCATTATCATATCAATTGGTAGTTATCTTGTAACTGTGTAATATATAAACACAGTTTAGGGTTTACACTATATGTGTTATCATTCTCGAGAATATTATTCATTGTAACCCTAGCAGCTCTTAGTCATATCATACATCACTGAGAGAGTAGATTAAACCTACTGTAACAGAGTTTGATATATTAAATTAACTTGTTTTCTATTACATACTTGTGTTTATAATCGAATTGATTGTAGATACTATATTCAACCCCTTTCTATAGTATCATTGAGGCCTAACAGGGTATTCGAACCCTGTTAATTGTTTATTAAATGATTCGTTGACCCGTTTTAATTCTGAAAAAATTTCAAAAATTCGTATTAAATACCCGAAAAATCATTTTGATTCGGAACCTTCTTTCAAAATTTATGTTTTTTGAATACCTTGCGTGATATGTGCTATGTGCTATCTGATTAATATGTTATATGCTTATGTGTTTATTGTTTGACTATTTTGGTCATAACTTTCACCCATAAATCGGATTTGGGTGAAACGAAGGATAGATAAAAGCTTATGACATCTATGTGACGATTAAAATAATATGGGATTGAGTATTGATAGATACTTGTGATGCCTAGCAGAGGAAACGAGGCGTAGAAAAGGAAAGCATGTGATCAATAAATAGAACTGAGGTGTAGAAAAAGAAAGCAAGTGATCAGTGAGTAGAAGCGATGCATAAAAAAGTATACAAATGGTTGTTGAATAGAATCGTTAGACGAGTGCAAGTGAAGTTGGAAATAATTTAAGATAAGTCAAGTACTTATGAACCTTTCTTGAGATATATTGGAAGTATTTCTGAACTTTCTCGTGACATGTTGCTAGTATTCAAAATAGTTCTATTTTATATTGTAAGTGCTTTGAATCATTCAACCTTGAACCCTGATTACATCATTTGATCTTTGAGTTGTAAGTCTTATTCTTTGTAAACTATCGATTGTTGATTTGTAATGACCACGAGTTTACAAGTACGTTTTATTGTCTTATTCATTGTGTAATCATTCGAGATTCAAAATTTATGGATCAAGGAGGCAATTTCCTATTTATGTGTTCGGCATCTAAACTGCTGAAGTCATCTATATTATCTTAAAGACTACTAATGCCCATTTAGAATTTACCCACTAAATTTACCCATGAATTTACCCATGACCCACTATCCATTACCCATTTAATTTTTTTACACATAAAACATTATATTATACACATATCCATGGATCTTTTAAGATTTAAATATTTTATAACCCATATACAAACTAACCTATTATACAGCTAGACCCCCCTAATTGTAGCAACTGATTAATAAGTTCAAATTTTTTTGAATTTTAAAATTTAAACATCTTATCTAAGAAAAGATTTGCATGATTTTCTCACATCTGTTACAACACTAATTCAATGATAATTATTGGTTTCCTTATTCTCTCTCATTCTTTATTTACACATTCAATTGTTTTTTTTTTGAAATTCAAATTTCCTTAATTATCTCATATCCAATCAAATTACCCAATTAATATTATATGTGTGCTACTCAAGATCCACAATTTTAGCCACGAATACGATAAAACTATCTATTCAAATATATCTACTTTCAAAAACCACTATTTCAAATTATATCAGACATTTATCTCTCTCATTCTTTTATTTTCAATTTTTTTTCTTTTTATTCGACTTTTTACTCTTTTTTTTGTAATTTTAGTATAATTTTTTGTATTGATTTGATATGTCTTCTCTTTTACTCTTTCTTTTTAGTAATTTTAGTATTATAAAAATTATTTTTCAATGGTTCCATTTTTACATTATTTTAATTATTATTCAATGGTTCTATATATATAATCTTAAAGGCTACTATTACCCATATAAGATTTACCCACTAATTTACCCATGACCCATAATCCATAACTCATTTTATTTTTTTACACATAAAACTTTATATTATACAGATATCCATGAATCTTTCACATTTAAATTTATCTTAACCCGTATAAAAACTAATCTAACATATCAATTTAGACACTTAAACTGCTCCCTGATTATAGCAACTAAATAATATGTTTGAATTTTTTTGAATTCTATTCATCGTAAACTATGTTACAAACAAACAATTTCTCTCAGATTTATCATTTTTTCTCCTTCTTCTTCTTCTTCTTCTCTCTCAGTTTCTTCGTGTGTGTGTATATATATTTGTAATGTATGTGTGATTTGTTTGATTTGTGCTGGATAAAGATATAATTGATTATACATCAATTATTTTGAAATTAATGTATTTAGATATGTGTTTGTATTTGTGATTATCATTGTATCTATTACAAAATTGAATTTCTGTAATGCTTTCTCTTATCTTTTTGATATTTGTGTTTACATGTTGGAGTGATTTTTTATACTTCTTATATTTCAATTTCAGGGGATTATCAAGACTCAAATAACTCATCAATGTTTGAGGCGATTGATAGTTTCATATCCCTCACTCCACTGGTATAGTTACTTTGTGTATTACGAATATGCAGACCTCTCATGAGAAAGGGTAACCATTATGGTTCGTTAATTGATTTAAGGTATGTACAAGTTTTAACCATAGTTTTTTGAATATTTTTTTGATCATTTTTTTTTGCACTCCAACTGTTTGATTTAGTCCTAAACAACTTCATTTCGATTTTTTTGTTGTTTTCTCGCATAATGTTATACTTTTATTGTTGTATTTGATTTTTCTCATTTTTTGTTAATTGTAGAACTTGGTGGATTATTTTCTGATTATATTATTCTCCATATTAGTTTAGATTTGTGTAGACGCGGGGATGAATCACACCATGTTTTCAACAAATTTTAAGCCAGGTGTGCACGACTATTTAATTTCACCGTGTTTTTGTCGAGTTTATATCCTTTTGTCCAATTTTAATATAAATAAATAGTTCCAGGCTACTATTCCATAACCGTGCACTTAAGATTATGTAGTTTAATTACTGGTGAGATATTATGTTGATACTCATTTCATTTTATGTTGATAAAATATACAGGTTGGGAGAAATATCAAGAGATTTAAAGTCAATATTTCTTTTCGCCTTTATTGCTTTAGGATTGTTCTTGATTATGTTGGTACTCATTTGATTTTATCTTGATAAAATATACATGTTGTTATAGCATTGTTCTTGATTATGACAAAAGTAATACATTTTATACCACTTTTTCTCTGATTTTTCTACCTTCCCCCGGTTTTAATCATTTGGATTGTATATCATTATATATATATAAATATATATATATATATATATATATATATATATATATATCTTTGTACTTGCAGGAGAAAATTTGGAATAAGAAGTGATGAATGAACTTACCGAGGCAAATACCAATTTCTTATTACGATGAGATAGTCTGTCATATTAAATTTGAAGTAACTCGATCACAAGGAATTGCTAGAAAAAGTAATGACCTGAGGATTGCAGAGATATTGTATTATATTTAATGTTTGCAGTTGCAAGATTTACTGATTTTTCAGAATTACGTGAACTGTGGAGCATATTTAAAGAGAGATTTTGGAAGTCAATTGAATTATATATGCCAGTAAAGAGGTGATTGTCCATGTTCAAGTGTATATAACATGCTTCATACGATAAAATGTCAAATTTTTAAATCTTTTTATAGTAATTGAATATCCCTTGAAAAATAAGATGTTAATATATACAGTTAGGATTCCAATTATCTTCTTTCATCTTAATGCAGTTGTGGATAATTTATGAGGCAAAGTTTCAATTCTAATCGCAGATGGGACACATCTTTGTCTCTACATCAGCACAATTGCCATCAGCAACAAAAACATTTTTCTTGACATATAATTCAATAACAGAGTCTATTTGAGAAATAAGGATGAAACCTATATACAGGTAAGAGTGCTAGAAATTTTACTAATATACCAAAAATTTAAGTCATACTTAAAATTTAAATTTAGGAGTCTCTGATGTGGAATACATACCATGGTGTATACCTTCGTTTTAGATTTCCCTCCATGACACATCTAATACATGTCTTGATGATGTATTGGTCCATTCTATAATAGAGATTAACGTGTTACAGAAGTCGAGCCGTAATGTAGACTGCATTTGATCCTAGCGTAAATCTATGACCTATTATATATTTGGCAATATAAATGTCTTGATATTCATCTCTCTATTATTATATGTGTATATGATGTGGAATTTTACGTATATATAAAAAAACAAATTAATTGGAGTTGTTTTATGTAGGTGCAAGGATTTGTGGTTGTGTTATCATAATTTAGGTGTACATGATTAAGTTAAAAGTGTCGTCGTTCCCTTCTTATATCTCTAATTTGCTCAAGTTGTGGTTATCAGTATAATCTAGGTATGCTTTTTACTAGAATTTATAGTTAAAGGTATTCTTTTTTGTAGTGCCCGTTAACTAAGAAATTGAAATCTTGCATAATTTATTATTTCATATGTTGAACGAGGACTCGGTAGGGGGGTTGTTTCTTTGCAAGATTGTTCTCATTAGGAGCCGGCCTCTCCCTTCAAACTTTTGGTTTTCTCTTTGTGCCAAATGAATTAGTGTGCAACATCTCCTCGCGAGCTCTACTGTTGCACATGACTTGATAAACCAATAAAAGTGAATCATGATGAAGTACTAAAGCCTATAATATATGCAGCTTTCAGCTCATTCAAGTTCCAATACATAATTTGGATGATATATCTCATTTGTAAACAAGATTAAAGTTTAGAGACTAAACATCGTACATAACTCACCATGAATCGATCACATTCTTCGTTGTATAAGTTCCTTTGTTTTAACCATATTGAATCTTTAGTTCCGGTCAAGGATTCTTTGAATATTACATTTTTTTCCAATTGCTTTCGTGATCTCATCCTCTTCTAATATATTTTATGATTCCCTTTGTATTCATAACATTGATAATAATGTTCCAGACAACTTAACCATGATTTTTATATAAGTAATTTTAATATACCAAAGCACTTATAAAAAAATGTTAGATATAATTATGTACCTCAATTACCTGTTCTTTCTCCATATCCAACCAGAATATTTGATTATTTTTCTGATCCGTGCTTCTAATTTTGTACTTAATCGTGATATTCATGTCAAGCTTACCAATGGGCCTGCTTGATGGCAACTATTTATACCTTACGGCTTATAAATCCAAGAAGGATATGTTAGCCTCACAAAGAAGTGTTTTTTGGAATGAGCTTGAATTACATATGAAAGGAGTGTATTGCCAGTATGGAAGGAGCTCTGCATGGCTCAGCCTAACATAGGTTAAGCCGTTAAGGATATGAAAATGAAAGGAAAAAAGATAATAGATATAGTCAAGATAAAAGTAATCTTGCATAACAAAGTTTCAACCTTTGGGCACTAGGCACTGCAGTGCAGAACATGGAGAACAAAACTGGAACATGGTGGATTATTTTTTAGCTATGTTAAAAAAATTATTGTTGTATTTGTTATGTAATTTGTTGTTGTCCCTGTGCTTTTATCCATACATTTTTCTAAGTTTAGTTTTATTTTATCATTACAGTAGTTTCAGGAATTTTCAATTTAATATTTGGGCTCCATTCTAAGTTTGAAAAATTACAAAATCTGTAATTTTATATATAGATTTGTTAAAGTTTCAATTAATACTAATGAAATTTTAAAGTAGTTTTGATGAAAAAATTGAAAACCACATGTATGTATTCAGTAAAATTAAAAATATAACATTGAACAAGAGAGATACATTTTCGGTTATTATAAAATGATTAAAGTATTAATTGTAATTACATATTTTTTTCAAAGTTTACATTTAAAATGAAATTTTTGACCACTTTCTATAATTAATGTGTTATTAACAAAATAATCAAAAACTACATCTTTTTTGAAGTAAACCAAGTAATGAAATATTTTAATCATTTTATTGAAGTATTTATCAGTATAAATATAGTATAAATATGAAGTGTTCACTATGATTTTTTTTTAAAAATTCGTGCACAAAAATAAATTTAAATGGGAAATGTGACCGAGGCAGTGTGCACAATCTTGCAAGGGTGTCAGGAAGGCCTCATACATTCTATAGTCGTTGCGGGAGATGTTTTTTTCAACATGTAGGTTACTTTGAGAAATTGGGTTATCAGTTTTTGTCACATGCATCTTTAACTATTGAAAACCTTTACAAAGTAATTATGCCAGGAAGCTTTTTTGTTGTTCCTCCTTGAGGGATAACAACCAGCAATATGTGGTAAACATAAGATTGAAAGCCATTGTTATTGATCCCAGAATCTTAACTTTTTTTGCCCTAGGTGGGTCGAATACATATGACATCAGGAGCAGCCGGATGCATTCTGTAGATAGACCCTTTCATACATGTAGTCCCGGTCACATGATTAAAATTCATCATATTCACTTCAGCAGATTATTTTCCTTTAATATGATATTCATGTCAAGCTTATCAATGAGCTTAAATTATTTATGAAAGCGGTGCATTTCCGAGGTAAATATTCTTTCAGAACAGAGACTGTTGTGCAGCGCAATGCAGAGGAGAACAAAGCTGGAACATTGTGATTTTTTAGCAATGTTAAAAAAATTATTGATGCATTAATAACAAATGTTCTTGTTAGGTCACACACACTGTAGAGGGGGTGAATACAGTGTATAATACAATCAAATCGAACTTTAATATATTAAGTAACAGAAAACAAACTTTATTGAAACAATAAACTCTGTCACAGTATGGAACTGTTACCTCTCAGTGATGAACAAATATCACGAGAGCTGCTAGGGTTACAATGAATAATCTTCTCGAATATATGATAACACTTATAGTGTAAACCCTATGTCTGTGTTTATATACTACACAGTTACAAGATAATCGCTAATTGATATGGAATATAATTCTGCTTCCTAAAATATATCAATCAGATATCTTTTCTTCCAAGTATTCCATTCTTCACGGAATTCCTTCTTCATGCATATCTCTTCTTATGTTTATCTCGATCTTCTTTCCTTTAATCAGCTACTGTCCTTCTCTAATCATCCTTCAGCACTTAAGTTCTGATATCTAACTTCTGATGATTATCTCCTGATAATATAAGTACTGATATCCTTAAGTCCTGACTTTCAGTATAAGTACTGATCAACAGTTAAGTACTGATTTGTCCTGTTAAGTAAGATCTGAAATCTAAACATAAATTAGATTAGCCATGACATTATCAAATATATCTAACAGTTCTATATTTTGTCCTAATATTATTTTTCACAAGTATTTTTGAGTTTAGTTAGTATTTTGGGTGATTTAAAATTTGAACTGCCATAAACTTGAAAAAATAAATTTAGTTTATATGAATACTTTTTATATTATAAAAATCAGATTAAATAGTATCATAGTATATAAATAATAAATTTAGTTTAGATGAATACTTTTTATTGTATTTAACTAATAAAATTATTAAGTTCATTCAAATTATGTATAAAACAATATTGGATAGATAAAAGTGCAATATTAAACTATGAAAAGTTTGGATAAATTATGTAACCTTATGTAATATTGATTTTGAGGTCAATTATCTTTTGATATTAAAATATTAAATATTGAATGAATTAATGAAAATCTCCAAAAATTTAAAAAAGAGATAGTGTGATATTTATATGATATTTTTATGCATTTCAAAATATATGCATACACAGTTTATATTTTCGAAAAATTATATTTATCTGCATTTCAAAATCATTGTTATATATTATATAATTTTAAATTTTTTTACAGCAAACTATGTTGAGAAAAAAAAATTTTAATTTTAAAATATATTTTTCAATAATTAATTTTATAATGCTTAAAATAGGAGGTGTTAAGGTGGATATCAGCAATATTAAAATGAATTTTTTAGATGTTTTGTATATGTATTCAGGTAAAACATTATTGTTTTCAATTCAACAGTTTTAAAATAACCTATATTAGTATTTATATCTTTTAATTTTTTAAAATTTTAAACTGCGAGGTGTCGCCGTTAGGCGACGCCGAGTAATATTGCACTATTTTTTTATATTTAAGTTATATATATAGTAATACAGTTAGAGAGTAATTTTCAAAAATTGATTTCAAATTCACATGTGTAAGCAATATATGTAAAAATGTAACATTGTAGTTTTCAATTCAACTGTTTTAAAATAACTTATATTGAGTACTTTCATTTTTTAATTTTCCAAATTTTAAATTACGAGGTGTCGTCGTAAGGCGATGCCGAATAATATAGAACTAATTTTTTTATATTTAAGTTATATATATAGAAATACAGTTAGAGAGTAATTGACACAAATTAATTTCAAATTCATATAATGAGATCTCATTTTCTCTAACAAACTGATTCCAGCCACTTGAAAACCTAAACATCTTCCCCGATTTGACGACACGGACATACCATCTCCCGGCAGCAGTTCTCAAATTTACCATGTCACCAGCTATCCATTGTCCATTTGGTGATTCAATGTAGCTCGGGATATACTACAATACAGATGTAAAAAATAAGTACAAATTAAAGTATTAAAAAAATAGGGCAACTTTGTTATAAAATTTTATAAAATATTTCCGTACCACTCAATGAGATGTGTTGTCCACATTGGATGCTGTTGTAACACCCCCAAATTCGGGGTCGGGGATCTGGGTTGTCACGAGTTCTATTTCCCTTAATAACACCCAATCTTAATAAACAATCAACTACTCTGTACGGTGACCCCATAATAAACACACACACCACAAGTTATAGTCTCAGAGATGAATATCCAAAAATAATCACAAGTCGTTTTATTCCACAATTATATGCCAATACACCTTAAAAAGGTTTCTGAATAAATTTACATTTCTTTGCCATTATTACAATTCATAAATATACATAATCTAGTACATCAAAAGTTGAAAGCCTAGCCTATTGGTAGTTCCTACCTCAGCTACAGCGACATCAACGCCTATAGGAAACTGCGGAACGTTTCCTATCCGCTCGCGAATTGGGAGCTTGGTCCCGTTCATCTTGTCTATCTGATGTTGTGTGATGAAAGAAGAAAGCAAGGGTGAGCAACAAGCCCACCAAAATAATATGTATAGTGATTTACAATATATGAGCATTCTCATAGTACTCATGAAAGTCTTGGTCAAGAACAAATGAACCAAGTTGATATCTTAACGCGACCAAGTCGCAAAATATTCAGTATATATGTATATATACTTTTCAAAATCTTGGAAGTCCTCTTCCATGCATAATATACACAGAGTTCCAGTTTATAACTGTATAAAAATATCGTTGCAAGGTGATCTCATATATCTAACCTTGTCTCAACATTTTTCTGAAAATCTTTGTCATGCATAAGATAATCATTTACTAGATATAAGTTTAAAAGATGAAGTTACAAGATACTCCAATATACTTATATCCGAATACTACTTGAACTACCATCGTTCAAGTTATAATCAGTTTCAAAGTTCATCACCCAGATGAGACTACAAGATAAGACTTGAATAGATTCAATCTTTGAAATATCATTATAAATAATGAAGTTACGAGATACTTCATTAAGTCCTGATATATATATCCATATATATATATATATATATCTCATACATTTCCTAAAAATCTCTGTCATGTAAAGTATGAACAGAGTTGTAATATCCAATGAATTTGGAAAGAAAAGAATTTTGGCATAAACCCGATATCTTGCTGATCAGGCAAAGATACCCATTAAGTAACCTTTTCTACTAGTAGATGGATGAATCCCCCACCGGTCATCACCCTGGCCACATAAGGACCTTGTGCTGGACCGCCACCCGGCCTCTTACGCGTTGATGGACTGCCACCCAGCCACTTACACTTTGATAGACCGTACCCCAGCCTGTCGCTTATGCCGACTCAATTAGATGGACTTACTTCCCGAACGTTGGGCAAGTAATCAAATTGTTTTCTCAAAACAATAACCATGTTGCGAATGTAAAATACACCACAGAGCTGGATCCCCCAGGTTTTGAGCGAGTATTTAAATCCCCTTTGAAAGGAAGATCTTAAATATAAAAATGAGTTTTGGGGTCCACTCTAACTTTAAAAATCATTTTGAAGACTCGAAAACATTTTTAATAATGTTTGGAGTACTGCTGATTTATTAAAATAAATCAGTCCCAATATATTTAGAAAATATCTGAATATTATTATTTAAATAATATTCCCATAAAGAATAATCTTTATAAAAATAATTGAAGTAGAAGTTTTAAAACTCATACTTGAAATGGATATTAAATAACCAAAGATATACTTATACGAAAGTATAATCTTTATTTGAATAAAATAAAGAATATTATTAAATAATAAGCGGAGTCATAATACCTCGAATGAATATTATAAATAATATTCATTAAATAAAATAAACGGAGTCATACATCCTCAAATGAATATTCAAAATAATATTCATTAAATAAAATAAAGTTATCGAACCTTATTCGATCAATAGTTTTGAAAACTATATCCATATATATATAAATATATATATATAATATACTCGGGAACATCGACTCCCGGTTTAGAACTATGTTCACCTTGGGGTCCCCTTTTCTAAGGGTATATGCAAATTACCGCTTATCTCTAGCATAGGTATTATGCAACTAATAAGCATTTGAACCAACAAATATATATCAAGATTACGAAACAGACATGCATATATACCATATCACATGCTCCAATATATCGCAAGAATTTTCTAATAACAATCATGCATTTATCACAAGATAATGCATATACACATATACATCACAACAACAGTATAACGGGTAGAAAACTTGCCTGAGTGCTCCCGGATAGACTTAAGCTTAGAGTGGGTCCGATAACCTATGAACAACAACATAAGTTGGAATTAAACCCCGGTTGCTTAAGAAACTAGACTTTAACCAATTGAACCCTAACGTTCGCTTATGGTCACTCCTACGCTTAACAAATCACCTAAGTCGTTCGAGTACCCTCGGCTCCACCATTTTTAAATAAATTAACCATTAAGAGTTTTAAGGCGATTCTTCGCGAGTACCTTACCAACTGCCTGATGCACTTAACATAATTGTTTCATATCCCAATTAGTCATTTAAAGTCCTTAACCAAGGTTTCAAAGTAAGGCGAGGGGTGATGGTTCGTTCGCGAAACGCCGTTACTTAAAACGGTCATTTCTCCTAAACCGTACATCGGAATCAAACGAACTACATATCAAAACGAAGCTCGTAACATGAACTATCTAATCATGGCAATGGTCAAAACCTAGCAGGGAGTTCTCGGGTCCTAATGTTATGAACAAAAGAAGTCTAAAGTAAATCGGATATTACGACGGCTATGTTTACGCGATTTCCCAAAATTTTACCAACCAATTCAACCACCAATCAATCCTAATTCACAACCCAATCAAAACTCCATCCATACTTTATCATAACAGCCCCAACAACTCAACATTAACAATTTATACTATTCTTTATCATGAATTTAAACTACACTTAAGTTCATTAATCAACAACCAAGATTTACAACTCCAAAAATATCCCAAAACCAACTAATCTCTACATACACAACCATCAAGCCTCTCATGAACTATAATACTCATATTATGCTCTTAACATTCAATAACAAAGCTTGGTTAAGAGATTATACCTTCCTTGAAGCTTTTAATCCATGAAAGATCCTTGGAATGTCCATGGAAGCCTTAATATGTGCTTAAGCTACCTTGACCTTGCAAATAAAATCAAGAATCACAAATTTGTTCTTGAAAGTTACTATTCACCCTAAACTAAAATGATTTGTTTGAGATAGAAAACCTTTGATTCAAGCACTCAAACTACTTGCTCTTCTTAGTTATGAAATATAGGATCCAAAGAAACAAACCTTATAATTTTCCATGGAGTATAGCTTGTGTTTTGAATTTCTAATTCACCATTTTGGTGAAAAATTCGAAATGAAGAAGATGAAAAGGGGGGAGAGAGAAGCTTGCTTTGTTTTCTTGATCTGTGTGCATAAAAAGCTTGGTTGATATCCTTTTGTTTTGTTAATTACCTTTTAACCATGGTAAAATTTGTGTGGCTTGAAATCAACCAACAATACCTTCCCTTTGGTCATGCTTATGTCATCCTCCTATGTCATCTTCCCACACTTGTCATCTTCTTGTTGGTGTGGTGACATCATCATCACTAACCTCTTTGATTAGCTCTTAATTACTTGGCTAATGACCGCTGATCTGTTATACGGTTCACTTAACTTTCGTTTTCGTTTATCGTTTGAGGGATCATACCCGGGATCTTATTACTTGGGTTTCCTTAACCTTTCTCAATACATTATATTCCTTTTATGATCCTCTCTTATAATCCTTTAATTTAAATCCTTTTTATCCTGTTACCTTATACTCAATTCTTTCTGTATCTAGTGGATTTCCGGGAAAAAATCAAAGTGTTCGGAATTGGATTCTGACGATCTTTACATACACTTATATACCATATAGAGTACTAATAAAATCTCAAAATATCAATAACAGAACCCCTACATAGTGTGGCATGAAAAGTTTTCTTATTCAGCATAATCTGTAAAATCACTATTCATAAGGGTTTCAAAAATTTCCAAAAATTGGGGTTATTACAGTCTCCTCTCCTTAAAAGGATTCCGTCCCGGAATCAGATAGAAAATGAATAGGGATACTCTCTTAGCATTGCACTTTCTAACTCTTACGTAATTTTCCCACATTGTGGTTCTACCATCAAACTCTGACTAGTTTGATAATTCTTCTCCTAAGCATTTGTTCCTTTTCACTCTATAACCCTTCCTGGTTGCTCCATATAGGTTACGTCGGGTTGTATTTCTATGCGCTCATATGCCCCTATTTATCTGGCATCCGAATTACACTTCCTTAACATTGATACGTGGAACACGTTATGAACTTGCTACAGGTTCGGGGGTAGGGGTAGCTCGTATGCTAACTTCCCAATATGTTTTAGTATATCCAAGGGTCCGACAAATTGTGGACTTAGCTTTCCTTTCTTTCCGAACCTCATCAATCCTTTCCAAGGGTTTCCAAGGGGATACCTTTAAAAATACTAGGTCCCCTACTTCCTATTCTTTGTCCTTTCGTGTCAAATCAACATACTTCTTATGTCCATCTTGGGCTACTACCAGCCGTCCTCTGATTCGATCTGTTATATCCTTGGTCCTTTGGACTACTGCGGGTACGAGCATCTTGCGCTCTACAACTTCATCTTAACATAAGGGAGATCGTCATTGTCTTCCCTCAAGGATCTCATAAGGCGACAACTCGATAATGACATATGATCTATTGTCGTAAGAAAACTCAATCTGTGTTAAGTGATCATTCCAATTTCTTTCAAGTCTATTGCACAGACTCTCATTATAGCTTTTAGCATTAGAGCTTTTGCTTCTCAATACCCATTCTTTTCCAGTTCGTAATCGCTACTACCTTCCGTTCCTAATATTATACTGGTTATACTTTTGCTCGTTAGCGTTCTATAACCTTTTAATAACCTCGTCAACCTTAGTATCACGAATGTGTTTCCATTCCGAATACCACCACAACTTTACTACTCATTTTTCAGCTGCTTCTATCTTCGGAAGCTTAGTCCTTCATATAGAAGTAAAAGAATTTATTGAGAGATCACTATGATCATGAACACTTGTTACATTGCATAGTTAGTACAGAAGGTGGCCAGCCTTTAGTACTTGACAAGCAATTAAACAACATGTGGTATCCTACTAGGCTTCTATCACACAGATAGATAGTCATTCGGCAATACCTCCCCTTCTGGAAGGGTTGTTCTTCTCAGCTTACATGAAATGAAAAGAAGAGAAAAGAACGAATTGAAGAGAATTGTATATATGAAAAAAATATACTGCTTGGAACCTACCTCTGAACTATAGAGGTTTGTCATAGGAGAACAAAACATATGTGTATATATATCAAGTATTATCGCATCGCATTTCACATGCCTAAATATTTTTGCTATTTCGTCCATCATTCTATGGACCCATGCTCTTCCACGAGCTTATACACAATCACCTTTGAAACTTCCTCGATATCGAAAATCGAATATGGGATCTCATTCTAGACATCATCGTTACTAGAATTCCATGCTTGCACTACAACCTTCCTCGTATAGTAATACGACTCTCTTTTCATAAGAGGGAATAAATATTCAATAGGTAGATAATCTACTTAATTAGTCTATCAATGATAACTTATACACTACCACGACCCGATTAGTGGTACTCAATCTCAACATCCATTCCAATACAACTCTCACGGTTGTAATCAGCTCATTACTCGCAGAATCATTGCTGCATTACTATGGTCCACCACTGACCTACTGTCGTCATTCACTTTCCATGAAATCTTAATATCTAACCATACGGAGTCCATACATGTCGTATAGAATACTTCTAAGGAGGTAACATAACCACCAATCATAATTCATGAAGAACACTCCAAACTCTAACGTACTTTCATGACATGAAGTAGATAAAATTGCAGAAGAGTTTCAGTCAAAGCAACGATAGCAGGTTAATACCATTCTTAATCGTATGCCTTAAATAGAAGACTTAACTCAAGGGTGCGTCTAGTCCTTTTTGAAACATGGTCCTGGCTTATCTCAAGATAGTATCTTCTGAGATAGATAGCCCACTCATGGCGATTACAGAAATTAAACCTTTACCAAACTACTATTACGGTTGGGTATTGTACAGTCATCAGAAGGAATGTCAATCTTTCAAACCATAATACAACCTTTACGGCTTCAACCATTATCACTGTATTCCTCTGGCACGAGCGCCTGTAATTGTCCTCTTACACTTAAAGTGTCGGCCACCTCTTTGGCCTTTCTTGATAGTAATATTTCCTTACAATCAATGTCATCTTAACCACTTTCACTAATTTTCTACCTTATTTCCCATCACCGCTTGTGTGAAGATGTTTTCCTTAAAATCTGATGAGTAAAAATAAAAAAATAAATTATCATTATTTTTTCCATAAGTTATTGCCTCAGTCTTTAGAGGTTAATCACTGTCACGACTGACTCTCAATCATACTTAGGACATCTTTTATCTTAG